>NC_077231.1:46902059-47260809 GCF_027887165.1 Monodelphis domestica
TGACTATGTTTGTGTGCATGTGCATGTACCCCAAGCAGTGGAGCAAAACCATCAAATTCTGGGAAAACATCAAGACCTTTCTGGGATGGAAATGAATACAATACAATAAAAATGTGAAAAAATATTTGCCAAGGCTTTACCATGTGCAAATCACTGTGTTAGGCACCAAGGAGAATACAAAGCTAATAGTCCCTGCCCCACATGGAGTTTACAGTATGGTAGAAGGATAAGATAACAATACAGAGAGCTATGCTAGAATGGCACTGTAAGCAGGCTAAGAGATATATCCATCCCCATCCCAACACAGCAAACAACTCATACACAGGGCTCAGAATTTCACAAACAAATGAAATTCTTCATGGACTCATGGGAACTCACTACAACTTGAGCCAAAACATCTTATCATGCATGAATGATTAGACTGCCGGTTGGATCACTTCCTATCTTAGAAGGAATGTCTTATAATATAATAGAATAGCTCTCTAATGAATAACATTGATGGGCTTATCAAGACTACCCTGGAAAATTATGATGGTAGTCACTACAGTCCAAGAAACAGTCAGCCACCAATTTGGTTGCCTAAAGAAGGACCAAGAAATTGTAGGGATATGTTGTTTTCATCATCACTGTGGTAGTTTCATTATTCACACTCATCTTTAACATCTAAAATCATACTTCATATTCCATTTAGCCCTCCATCCTGCTCATATCCTTACTATGTTTTAGGGACTGTGCAAGGGGCACAAATAAAAGAAGCAAGAGAATCATTAACTTCCAAGAGTTTACATCTCAAAAGAAGAAGAATATGCATGTAGGTGATAGTGTTCAGAGAGGGATGATTTGGTCGGAGATCTTACAAAGATTATAAATCAAATCAAGGCAATTGATTCAAAGTCCTCTCTCAAGATTGTGAGCATTGTTGATTTTATTATTGTTTTCAAAGCTAGAAGTAGAAGAGGGATAAGGTAAAAATGGAGTAAAAATAGTAATCCCTTTGAGCTGAATAACTTTCAAATTTATCTTTGACACTACATCTTCCATTTTATGGGGCATACTACCTGCCTATCTAAAATCTGCCTCAAGAATTCCCTCACCTTCACCAATTGGCAAGTCTCCAGCTTGGTAGCTACCTAAGTGTTAAAGGACAGAAACTATTATCAACTTTCTGAAATTTTTCCAAAGCACTCCCAGGTATACAAGAAAAGAAGAGCATATTCAGTGAGTTTATACGATGTTTTCCCTTAGCTTCCATCATGGTTATCTTATGCCTTTACCAACTATTCATAATAGAGGCCAACACACCCAATGCTGCCAATTAAAAAAAAAGACAGAAAAAAAAAGTTGGAGGGATCATAGAAAGACTAGGCATACTAATGAATTATTAATTGGTGGAGCTCTGTATTGGCCCAACTGTTCTGGAAAATGATTTCAAATGATGCTTTAAAAGTAACTAAAATATCCAATACTCTTTAACCTAGAGATTCCACTGTAGGCACATACTCCAAGGAAGTTAATGACAAAAAGACAGACAATATATACACCAAAATATTTATAGCAACTTTTTTTTGTATGAGTGGTAGCAAAGAACTGGAACAATGTAGATGCCCATCACCCAGAAAATTATTTTTAAAAAACCAAATTATACCACAGAAATCTGATGGAATAATGTGCTCTAAGAAATCACCAGAGAAGCATAGAAAGATGCTGATAAAAGTGAAATAAGCAAAATAACAAGAATGGAAAATGGTAAATGGAAAGAACAACTATAAAACAATTGAAAATGAAAAGAACAAATTTGACCCCTAAAAAGAGCTATAAGAAGATAGGTTCCCCTCCTCCTTTGCAGAATGGGGGGGGGGAAGATGATAGATTTAGAATAACAAATATAATGTTGGAACTTGCTCAATGCATTGAGGAATGTTGCTGGATTTTTTTCCTCCTTTTTTCTTTGTTATAAGGGATAGTTCTCTGGGAGAAGAAAAGGGAGAGACACAAGGAAATTTAAGTAATTTAAAAACAAAAGATATAAAAAAAAGTTTTCTTAAACAACTGAATACTGTAAATTATAATCACTAAGCTTGATTCCAAACAAGAGATAGGAAAAGTCACTTCCATTTTTCTTTTTCACAGAGGTGGGGGACCATGGGTGTGGGACACTCCATAAAACTTTTTTGATATGTTAATTAGGATTGAGGAACTTTTTCCCCTTTAATTCTTCTTTTAAAATTATTTATTATAAAGGACTGGTTGCAGGGAGGAGTGGATACAGGTCTTGATCAATGGCACATGTAAAACCCAGTGGAATTGCATGTTGGCTACAGTAGGGGGGGTGGGAGGAGGGGAGAGAAAGAACATAAATCATGTAATCATGGAAAATTCTCTTATTAATCAATAAAATTAAATTAAATTAAAAAACACAAAAACTTCTACTTTAAGATTCCAGTTATTGGTTATATGAGTGTGGTTACGTGCCATTATCTGGGAGTTTTGATGGCTATTGTGTCTACTTATATGTCCAGTTCTATGATCAGGTGAATAACTGTTAGTAAAATTCATAGTTTTCTTGTGACCTCTTTTGATTTCCCACAACTTCTGTACAGTGGTAATACTAAGCTGTCCCAGAAGTCATGGGTCTTAATCTAGTGGTCATAGACACCCTGATCAAAATACATCATAGATTTAGAGTGGAAATGAACAAGTCACCAAGTCCGATCGTCCCATTTAACAGATAAGGAAACTGAAAATCAAAGTGACTTGTTCAAGGGTCTCATAGCTAATAAGTGCTTGAGGCAGGATTTGAACATAGGTCTCCCCATTCCTAATTCAGCACTCTCTCCACTAGTATTTGCTATCCTGTGCAAAGCGTTTCACTGCCACTTCATTCTAGCTTTTCCTAAATAAATGATCCAGTTCCATACCATTTCCCAACACAGCTTTTCCTCCCATTGGAAACCCTAGTTTATCTCATATTTTTAGAATTATGATATTCTATGCCGTATAGATAAGAATTCATTCATCATAGCATGTTACCCACAATATGATTGACAAAGAATTCTGATCAGACTCTTAAACAGTATTTCAGTTGCTAAATGTGATATTACCCAAACAAATAGTTCAATCCATTTCCCAAAGATGAATTCTATTAAAATAACTTGATTCATTCATCCACTGAAAATATTCCCTTTAAGGGGAATTGGTTTCCATTCCAAATACTTCCTGACATTTACACCTCCAGTTGTGGTTCTAAACAATGACAACTGCTTAAGGAAGATGGAGGTTGCTTAGATGATTAACCCTACTCCTAAGGAATGGTAAGCCAAAGCAGCACACAAATGGGAAGCTAACCTCCATCAAACTGCCAAGGAATCCTTCCAAGTCAGAGTTCAAGTCTGGCTATCTGTCCCAAACCTGCAAACTGACAGACTTTCCAGGAAAGTCATTGACTAGGATGTGTCTCCCCAGTTATACAGATAGTAATTACTAGGGCTCCCACATCATTATGCATTCTCATTCATCTTGAAAATGGAACTGAATTCTCTACACTTCAACTATTACCTCTATTTGTGGGCAAACAGAGGGAATAATGTAGTCTGAGAGAGCTTGGATTTGGGAAAGTGTGGAGTTACTTCAACTACTGGTAGATAGGAAGGTTACAGGCATGAAAAAAAAATATGGATATGCATACAGAAACTATACAAACCATCCACCAGTGATATTCCATCAAACAGCTCAGAGATTCAGAAAAAAAATTTTCTAGTTGAGGTATGACTTCTAAACTGACATCTGAGATGCCTCCAGTAAAATGGGCAGGAGAGAAAATAGTTAACATCACTGCCTCAAAAAGATCTTACTTTTTTTTTTTAAACCTTTACCTTCCTTCTTAGAATCACTACTTTGTACTAAGGCATTAGACTAGTAAGGGTCAAGCAATGGGGTTAAGTGACTTCCTCAGGGTCACACAGCTAGGAAGTGTCTGAGACCAGATTTGAACCCAGGACCTCCCATCTTTAGGCCTGGCTCTCAATCCATTGCCCCCTAAAAAGATATTACCTTAGAATCATCTGTCTCAAGAAGTCATTTGTCAAGGTCAGCTAGAGTGCTAGATCTGGAGAGGGGTAGTCCTGTTTTCAAATTTGACCTCAAGTATTTCCTCGCTCTGTGACCCTAGGTAAGTCACTTAACCCCAATTACCTAGCCCTTGCTGCTCTTAGAATTGATCCTGAAATAGAAGGTAAGGGTTTAAAAAAATAGTAGTCATTAATTGGAAGTCCCATCCATGTTCCTACCTTCTTGTTGTTTTCCTGGTTTTGCTCTGTGTATTTTACTTTTCTCACCTTTTCTCTCCTCCTTCCTACCCCGGGCTTTGGACCTATTGTCACTGAACTCATTCTGTTTTCCTGATGGCTTTGATCTTTCATCTGGTTACCAGTTGCTTTCTTTGATCCTTAGAATGAGCCATTGTGATCTATTAGCTGTTATTTTCTATAGGTATGTTGACATCCTTGTATATAAGATCCTCAATCTGGAGGGGGGGGCAGGAAGCCACCCCCCTCCTCATGTCATCAACATAAATGTTGAGATCCCAAATGATTATGGTAAAGGTAGAGAGAAAGACTGCCAGACAGGTCAGTTGTGTTCAATTCTACCATGTAGTTGGATATATCACTTATATATACACTGACTCGATTTAGAATAGTACTACAGAGGTGTCTATATGCCATAATATCCCTTCACTTGACTGCAGACTTCTTGAAAATAGTGACTAAATGTGTGTATGTATACACAACACATATATACACATGTCTGTGTTTCTGTGAAATACACATGATATGATCAGTTTTATATACACACATCTACATATAGCAAAAGTACTTTTTAAAAATCTCTAACTGCATTTTATTTTAAATACATTTTTATTGATCTCTTGTTTTTTTATATCATCAGTTTTCCCCCAGTAACCTTCCCCTTACCCCCTCTTAAGAGAGCCATCTCATATAACAAATAGTATTTTTTAAAGCAAAAAGCAAAAGAGGAAAAATCAGTATAATTGATTGATATTTTGAAAAAGTCTGAAAATATGGGCAATACTTGGGGGCCTTCCACCTCTGCAGAGGGTGCCTGGGAGTGTTTTCTCATACCCCTTCTTTGGGACCATGTTTGTTCTCTATAACGTTGCAACATTCAATTCTGATTTGTATGTGTGTGTTTCTACATGTGTGGGGTGTATGGGGTGTTCAGGTAGGAGTAGTATCTCTGGTATGGAGGGCTTGTCGTGCCCTCTTAGGGCAGCTCTCCAGCCTCTGACCTTCACCTGACACCCAGCTCTCACTTGTGGCTCCCAGTAGCTGCTAGCATGTGGCAGCAGCCACACACTGGGCAACGGCTTCAACAGGCTGGCTAAACCTTGTGAGGGTAGCCATCGGGTCATCGCTGACCCCTGGTGAACTAGGGCTTTGCTCACCCAGCATGTGAACACTGCTTCGGCGGAACAGGCAGAAGAAACCAATAAGAAGGTTCAACGGCTGAGATGGCAACACAGCAAAGCACTGTGGAGTGCTTAGGGCGTGTTGGAGCACAAAAGACAACAGGGCCACCCAATGCAGTTGAGGAAATCTCCAGGTGTAACGACTTTTCGTGCCAATGGACCCAAGCTTCCAACACTGAGAGAGTGGGACTGTCTCTTGTTACAAGGGAATCACTTTAAAAGACTGATATATATTAATTTAAGGTCGCCAAGGAATCAGCTATGTAATTCCTAAATGAAAAACTCAAGTCAGCCGTCAGCCTTTTTTGGAGTTTAATTACAATAGGAGTAAGAAAGGAATTAGAGATATAGAGAGAGAGAGAAAGGGGAGAGAAGGGAATAGGGCTTAAATACCCCTTCTGTTTAGGCTGGGCCAAAAGGCCCAAGCCCTTAGATAGCTGGGGCAAAGAAAAAAGATCAGTCCCTATTACTCACGTGTCCAAAATGGAGAAACAGTCTCAGAGGCCCCCACCTTCAGCTTCCTTCAGAGCAAGCTTCCTCAGAGCCCAGGAACCACACCGACCAAAAACTCCACCACCTCCCAGTCTCCAGACCCTCCTATCTTTAAGGACACCATCCAAGTTGCCTCCCCTCAGTCCTCACATCTACCAATCACTCTTCATCAATTTCCCTGTCAATGGAGGCTCTCGCTTAACCCAGGACCGCCCAGAGGTTTCTGGCTTTTGCACATGTCTGTTGAAGGTCATATTTTTCAAATGATTAAATCTTTACTCCTTTGTTACAGCCCTTTCTAAATCCTGTTAACTTGAGTATGGTAGAGATTGAAATAATTAAATTTTGATCTAGGCTGCAGCCCTTACTCAATCCTATTAGGACTGAATAGGGTGGAGATTTATTCCAAGTATCTCCATTGTATCAATTCTAAAATCAATCAAGACTCAAAGAAATTCCTGTTCTATGCTTAAGCATAGGTCAAAGTCCTTTCCATTGTTCAGCAAAGGGTTTCTGTCCTAAAGTAATCTTAAGAAGGGAAGAGAAGGAACCTCCCATGCCAATGGGGTTCCCATTCCAATAGACTATCAGTAAGAAATTTTCCAAGTATGAAATATCCCAATGGTGAAATTTCCAACATTTATAAGTCTAAGGAAATTTGAGGTTTACACTCTGTGCATCGACTTTTCCACTTAAATCTCTTTCACGCATAAGTATCTTTGTGCATACTCATCTATACACCATAGATGAAAACACACAAAGACAATTGTCATCCTCGGTTACCGAGAGACTACTACTACTATACAATAGTTTGTGGTTGTTTTCTCTATTTATATTGGCGCAATCATTGTGTATATTGTTTTCTTGCCTATGTATCAGAGGTTCTTAACCTTTTTTGCATGATGAATTCCTCTGGTAATCTGATGAAGCCTATGGACTCCTCAGAGGAATTTTTTTAATTACTGAAGAAAATCTTGAATTTAAATTAGATGTTAGTGAAAGTAAAGATTTCATTTTTCCCATCCAAGTTGCATAGACCCTCTTGAGATTTCTCCAGAGACACCAACTGTGGGAAGTAGGGGGAAGAGGTGGACATCAGACTAAGATTCTTGCTATATAAAATAGTCTACATAATACTACATACTTAATACTACTACCAGGGTTCTAGACCATCATAGCACAGAATCAAGATTCCTGGGTTAAAAGGTACCTTAGGGGGATAGCTGGGTGGCTCAGTGGATTGAGAGTCAGGCCCAGAGATGAGAAGTCCTAGGTTCAAATATGGCCTCAGATACTTCCTAGTTATGTGACCCTGGGCAAGTCACTTACCTCCCCCGCCCCCATTGCTTACCCCAACAGTAACCCTGGTCCCTAAATGAGAGTCAATTCTGAACATCATGTTAACATTAACTCTAACCTAACACTAATACCAACTCTGCCCCAAACATAACCTTGATCATAAAACTAACACAAATAGAAACCACCATGTTAAACCTATACAAACACATGCCATGTTCCTAACCCTAAACAAATCTACTCCAACAGTAATCCTGATACCTAAATGAGAGGCAATTCTTAACATCATGTTAATGTTAACCCTACCCTAAGATGTTAGCCAAAATAAAGCAAATCAGAAACTAACATCAACTCTGTCCCAAATGTAACTTTGATAAAACTAACGCAAATAAGAACCATCATGTTGACTGTACCCTAACACATACCATATATCCTAAATTCGAACCCTAAATCCTAACTCTGTCTAAAATCCTAACCCTAACCATAAAACCTAAGCTTAGTCCTAACCCTAACTCTAAATTCTTTTCTCAACCTAACCCTAACCCTAACCCTACTCAATAACCTAACCCTAACCTTAATTCTGTTAATTTTATGGTTGGACTGAATATTTAATTGGTCACCAGGAATTTAATTTCTAAATCCCAAAATTGAATTGCTCAAGTAAAATGGAATTTATGGTAATTTATTTTTTAATAGAGGGAAGATATTAAGGAAAAGAGAAAAGGGGAGGGAGGGAGGGAGAGAGAGACAGAGAGAGAGAGAGAGACAGAGAGAGACAGAGACAGAGAGAGACAGAGACAGAGAGACAGAGAGCTCTGGCTTCCTGTGACCCAGGTAGCAAGTCTAAGGCCCTAGCCAGGGCAAAGAAGTTTCAAGACAATGGGCCTTTCCCAGAGGCTCACACCTCCAGAAAGGGCAAGGAAGGAAGTCAGCCTTTACACTCACCATAGTTACCATCTAAAAGTAAAGCAGTCTGAAGAGTCCTACACAAGCTCCTCCAGGGTCGAGTTCCACAGCCAAGTGTCCCTCTTCACTCCAAATCTGAGTGTCTGTCTTCTGTGTGTCTCTGTTTCCACTTTTAAAGAACTTTTTCTCTTGTGTCACTTCCCCTAAATTTTACATCTATCAATTACAGCTGAAGTTCCACTCCAGGATGGCCCACTCTTCCACATGTGGGTCACAGACCTCCCACTCAGAGTATGAAATAGGTGTTCACAACTTTTTGTGGTTAAAATCCAAAATGGGTAGATCAACTTTAAGTACTGTGATTATACTTTGGGATTAAAATCTAAAAACAGACAGGGGATTACAACTTAATCTTCACAATCAAGGAAGAGCTAAGTACTTTCATTGTTACAATCAGGGAAGAGCCAAATCCAATCTTCACAATCTCCCCTGATGATCATTGGGAGACTAGTCTCCCCACTGATCATTTAACAGAATTTTTTTGTAGTCCTAAAAACTTCTAACTAAAGATGTATACACTATTTCACTTTCTAAGAGGAAATCACAAGTTAGAGATAAGAGGGAAATAGAAAAGAGAGAGAGCAAACCCAATGTTTTGCTAGGCATATTGACAAAAAGCCAAATTAGGGGGCAGTCCCCTTTGGCATAAAAGTGTACATTTACAATAAGTGTTCAATCCCCTTCTGCTCAATTGATTGCACCCAAAAGTTCATTCTGGATCTTCTTGATGCAGTGTAGGTTTCTACAAGCATCTTTCTTCAAAGAGTTCATTCTCTGGATTCAAGGAGTTAGAAAACTTCCTTTCCTGAAATTCTTCTCAAACAAAATTTTAAATCTTGGATTTTTTTAAATAAAAATACAATACAATCCCCCCTAAAGAGGGTATTTATCAACACTTGGATCAATTCGAAGTGGTTGAGTTATGGGTGTATGAGTCAATTATCAAAAGAAAAAACCAAAAACTTGAAAGAAAAGTAGAGGAAAAATTAAGCTTTTGAGAGAAAAAAGTAAAAAATCAGTATCAAAATACCAAAAATTTTATATATATATATATATATATATATATATATATATAAAATTTCTGAATTAAAAAAATAAATTCATAACAGGCTCTTGTTATTAGGGTCCAATTAAAGTAAATTTCTGTCCTACAAATCTGTAGGGGGGAAATGCAGTAATATTTTATTTACCCATTATAAGTCAAGACTACAGGAAGTTGCCATAATATAAGAGAGAAAAAAGGACTAGATTTTTGTGTAAAAAGAGAAGTGTCATTTCCTGGTCTGATATTTCATCATTTCTCAGAGATAGGGGAGCCAGACTAGCAAATTGTTTGGTGCTTTCATAGAAAGTATTTAAAAGGAATGTGGTTCAAGGAGTCCTGCATCTTAACATATGTCAAGCACCTCAACCCCGAGTCTCACATTAGATTCAAGTCCTTTCATAGGCATAGAAGTTCATCAGTCCCACATGGATTGGTTTCATTTTGACCTGTGTTCTTTTTTTTTGCACTTTTCAGGTAAAATCTGTGCTTCTGTGGTACCATGTAGATAAAGTCTGAACTCCTTTTTTTTAAATCCCATTTCCCAGAATCAGACACAATCATTAATAATAGTCCCATAACATTTATCAATAAATGGCAGGTTCCCATGGTCTAAAGCTTTGGAGGTATTCATTTATATGCATAGCAAATGGATATCTTAGCTTATTGCAAAAATCAAAAATAGGTAAAAGAAAATCTTTCCAATACAATTACATGTGCTTCAAATGCAAAAAATGAGAGAAAGAAAAAATACTGTATGGCACAAATAAAGTGCAATAAAATAGTACAGATCCATCAACAGGGAAGTCTTATCATTATCAATAGTTAAATACAAATACCACAAATTCCATTTGACTTTAGTAATTCATTTTTAGGATTTGGAAATTAAATCCCTGGTTGACCAATTAAATATTCAGTCCAACCATAAAATTAACAACCTGGCAACCATGAAGGCTCTGCCCACTCTTTCACACATGGGTCACAGAACTCCCACTCAATGTATGAAATAGGTGTTCATATCTTTTTGTGGTTAAAATCCAAAATGGGTAGATCAACTTTTAAGTACTGTGTTTACACTTTGGGGATTAAAATCTAAAAATAGACAGGGGATTACAACTTAATTTTCACAATCAAGGAAGAGCTAAGTAACTTCATTGTTACAATCAGGGGAGAGAGCCAAATCCAATCTCCACATATTATGTTTTCTTTCTTTTTTCTTTTAAAGTATGATTTCCTTTTATTTAGAATATTTTCCCATGGTTACATGATTCATGATTTTTCCCAATCACTTTCCCTCCCCCTCCCAGAACTGACAAGCAGTTCCACTGGTTATACATGCATCATTGTTAAAATCCTATTTCCATGTTATTCATGATTGCAATAGAGTGATCTTTTAACATCAGAACCCTAATATATCCCTATTGAACCAAGTGATTGATACTATGTTTTTTCTTTTGTGTTTCTGCTCCCACAGTTCTTTCTCTGACTGTAGATAGTGTTCTTTCTCATAAGTTCCTCTGGATTGTCCTGGATCATTGCATTGCTGCTAATAGAGAAATCCATTAGGTTAGATTGTGCCACAGTGTATCATATCAGTCTATGTGTACAATGTTCTCCTGGTTCTGCTCCTTTCACTCTGCATCAATTCCTGGAAGCCGTTCCAGTTCACATGGGATTCCTCCAGTTCATTATTCCTTTCAGCACAATAGATTCCATCACCAATAGATACCACAATTTGTTCAGCCATTCCCCAATAGAAGGGCATCCCCTAGTTTTCCAATTTTTTTTTCCACCACAAAGAGTAAGGCTATAAATATTTTTGTACCAAAAAAATCAAGCCATTCTCCAATTGATAAATGGGCAAGGGACATGAACAGGCAGTTTTCAGTCAAAGAAATCAAAACTATTAATAAGCACATGAAAAAGTGTTCTACATCTCTTATAATCAGAGAGATGCAAATCAAAACAACTCTGAGGTATCACCTCACACCTAGTAGATTGGCTTACATGACAGCTATGGAAAGTAATGAATGCTGGAGGGGATGTGGCAAAGTAGGGACACTAATTCATTGCTGGTGGAGTTGTGAATTGATCCAACCATTCTGGAGGGCAATTTGGAACTATGCCCAAAGGGCGATAAAAGACTGTCTGCCCTTTGATCCAGCCATAGCACTACTGGGCTTGTACCCCAAAGAGATAATAAGTAAAAAGACTTGTACAAGAATATTCATAGCTGCACTCTTTGTGGTGGCAAAAAAATTGGAAAATGAGGGGATGCCCTTCAGTTGGGGAATGGCTGAACAAATTGTGGTATATGTTGGTGATGGAATGCTATTGTGCTAAAAGGAATAATAAAGTGAAGGAATTCCATGGAGACTGGAGGAAGTGATGCAGAGCGAAAGGAGCAGAACCAGGAAATCATTACACACAGAGACTGAGACACTGTGGTACAATTGAAGGTAATGGACTTCTACATTAGGGGCAATGCAATGTCCCTGAACAATATGCAGGGATCTAAAAAACATTATCCACAAGCAGAGGATAAACTGTGGGAGTAAAAACACAGAGGAAAACCAACTGCTAGACTACAGGGGTTGAGGGTATATGACTGAGGAGAGACTCTAAATGAACACTCTAATGCAAATACCAACAACCTGGAAATGGGTTCGATAATCAAGAACACATGTGATACCCAGTGGAATCGCGTGTCGGCTATGGGATGGGGGGGGGAGGAAAAGAAAATGATCTTTGTTTCCAATGAATAATGTTTGGAAATGACCGAATAAAATAATGTTTAAAAAATTATAAATACTTTTGTACACCTATTTTTCCTTATTATCTCTTTGGGGTACAAACCCAGCAGTGGTATGCCATTATATTTCAATAAGCATTTGACATATTTTTCCTTGTCTTCTTTCTTAGAGCTATCCAATTCCAGCCATCAACAGTGGCCCAAATAGACTCTTATAATTGTTTGGCCAATCCTAAACAGTGCTGGCATGTATAAAATGCTCATTTCCATGCCTTCCCTCATAATTCTCTAATTTTCCATAATGATCATTTCCAAATCCAGTCTTCTCTCCTCAAACACCCAACACTGCTGACATTGTCTATCTGAACCCACAGCAGATAAACTCATCTCATCACCAAAAATAATCAGAACACTTGACATTAGAGTCTCAATTCCCCTATTCCAGTGATGGTGAACCTTTCAGAGATCAAGTGCCCAAACTGTAAGCTCCACACCGCATGTGAGCTCCCACCTTACCACAGACAGGAGACGGAGAAAGCGTTCCCATTGTACTACTGGGCAGAGGAGTGGGTCATGTGAGAAATGTCCTTAGGTGCAGTGGAGAGGGGGAAGGGAGTAGTCCCCTCTGGCATGCATTCCACAGGTTTGTCAACATGGCCCTATACTAGTGATGGTGAAGACAGAGTGCCAGGCCCCACCCTCACCCCCTCCTTCCCAGACTGAGTACTATACCCTTCCCCCTAGAAACTGAGTACTGGACCCCACCCCCTTACCCCAGACAGGGGAGGGAGGAAGCCCTCCTATTGAGCTGCTGGGCAGAGCAGTGGGTGAAGTAAAAGAATGTCCTTAGGACAGGTGAAGAGGAGGAGGGGAGTGGCCTAAACACTCTGCTTCCCTCCAGCTCTTCCACCTATGAGCTACCCATCTTATCCCCTGTGCGCTCCCATTGGGCTACTGGGAAGAGGGGCAGGTGACGTGAAAAAATGTCATCAGGCATGGTGGAGAGGAGGAGGGGAACAGCTCTAACTGAGGCCCTCTCCCTTTCTAGTAACGAACTCTTGCAGGGGGAGGGCAGCAGCGTGCCCACAAAGAGTGCTCCATCTTTGGCACCTGTGCCATAGGTTTGCCATCACTGCCCTATATCATACCTCAAAATTTTTCAGGGTGAAGATATCAAGTTTTCCCTGATTATTTTCTTTTACTTCTGAAGATAAAGGTCTATTGCTTTCCATTGATGACCTTATGTCATCAATCTTATCCTATCCCAAGTTCCCCAAGATTTTGTTCTATCAATTAGCCCTTAAAAATATTTTCAGTATCTATCTTTCCTATGGCCTTTTCTTATCTCCCTACAAATATGTGCAGGTCTCCTCAAACTTTAAAAGTAATCACTCTTCTTTCTCTCTGCTTTAATTCTTATCGCTCTTTCCTTTTATATCCAAACTTAAAAAACAAACAACCTAATCTATAATCAATCATCAATCATTTACTTCTCAAATTCTTGAAACCTGACTACCCACTGTACCATAAAATTGAAATAGCCTTCTCAGAGGTCACTAATAATTCTCTTATTGCCATGGTCAAAGACTTCCTCAATCTTCACTCTCTGATTTATTTGTAGCATTTACATTGCTTATCACCATTTCCTTCTGGGTGTCTTCTCTTCCTTGGGTTCCAAAAGATTACACTCTCTTGATTTTATATATATATATTTTTTTCTTCTTCTTCTTCTTCTTCTTCTTCTCTGGCTCCTCTTCCTCTTTACCATCCCTTCACTCAATGTTCTGTCCTTGACTTTTTTCTGTTTTCTCTCTATTGTCTCTTTCCTTGGTGTGCAGGTCTATAATCATACTAGTTTAGTGGTTCAGGTCAAGGACTGGAATAAAATGAACTCTCATACACCTCCTTAGCACACAATAAAAAGAAGCTTACTTCACAATAAAAGGGATGATTCAATAATGATATAACCTTGGTTTATGTGGATGTAGCTCCCACTACCTCCACATTTGTGAGCAGTGGCAGCAATGGGTCAGAAAGAGGTGTTAACTCAAATAGCAGGGATGATTCTGTTAAACCTGAGGAGTATTTACTCCACTGTGGGCTGGGGCTTTTACACCCCTGGTGACCACAAAACCATGTCATTAGCTTAAGCCTCCCCCAGACTAATAAAGCTTGAAAACAATTTCTTGAAAAACTAAGGAGAAACTAGCACAACACTATATGAAACAAATAGTGTTCAAGTGTGCACTTGATAATCTTATTTGGTATCCAGAGAGTCTCTAAGAAGATGACTCCTAGATTTCTATCTCTATCTCTGACCATTTTCCCAAGATCCAGTCCCACATGCCCAACTACCAGAAGAACTCATATATCCTTGCCTAGATGTATCTATCACCAGAGCCTTAAACGAAATCCGTCCAAGATGAGCTCATTCTCTTTTCCCTAAACTTGTTTACTCTCCTGAATTCTCCTTTTCTGTCAGTGGTCCCCTCATTCCTCAAGCCAATTAGTGTTTTCTTTGTCTCTTCCTTCTCTCTCACCTCCCACATCTATTCAGATATGAAAGAAAGGCTGTCAATGCTACTTTCACAATAGTTCTCTTATCTGATTCAAATTACCCTTCTCTCTGCTCCCAGCACCACAAGCACATAATTACTATCCAACTGGACAGCTGCAGTGGCTTTCAACTAGATCTTCCCATCTCTGTTCTCTTCCTTCTTTCAATTCATATTTCACACAGCTGTCAAACTTCTCTTCCTTTTCATAGATGTGATATGTCACTCTTCTGCTCAAAACATTTCAATGACTCCCTTGTGCCTCCTGAAACTGTGTATGACATCAGCCTGATAGGATAGTTAATTTGCTGGATGGCAGAATCAGAGTTAATAGCCATCTTAACATTACAGAATGATGAGCCAAATCTAACAAGATAAGATTACATATATATATATATATATATATATATATATATGTATGTACAAATAGAGAGACAGACGGATAGTCAGCCAGACAGACATACTTAAAAACTTATGTGCTGGGGCAGCTAAGTGGCTCAGTGGATAGAGAACCAGGCCTGGAATTGGGAAGACCTGGGTTCACATCTAGCTTCACACCCTGTGTGTGAAGTGTGAACTTGGGCAAGTTACTTAACCCCATTCACCTATCCATTGCTGTTCTGTCTTAGAGTTGTTACTAAGACAGAAAGTAAAAAAAAAAAATTTTTTAAACCTTATACACTTAGATTTTAAAAATCAGTTTTGAAAAATGTAAAATGAGGGAGTTATACGAAATAGCCTTTTGTGTCATGTAAATGGGGAAAAAAATAAATTCCATTTCAGTAGTATTATAAGATCCAAACAAAAGGACACTGGTGACAGTCTCAATGAACTCTGTAACAGAAGAACCTCATCAGGAGTCAGTTCTTGGCATTACGTTTTAAGAGGACAAATAAGCTTGAGTATTTCCAGAAAGGAAATGACAGAGATGGTGAAGGGATTTGAAACCATTGTAAATAAGAGGTTGTTGAAAGAAGTGGGAAGTTCTAGAGGGGAGAAAAAAAGTACTTAAGGTAGACTTTGCATTCATCTTCAAAAATCTGAAAGCTGTCTTGTGGATGAGAAACTAGATTTAATTTGTACTGTTTCTAGGACTGAGACCATTTGAGAACAAGTTAAAAGGAATCCAATTCTAGTTCGATGTAAAGATCCTCATCATAGCAGCAACAAGAGGACTTAAGTCTTTGCTAACAGAAGCAATAAGAGGACAAATAAGTGGATAGAGAAATAGCAAATAGAAAGCTAGCCCTAAAAATGAGACATGTTGAAATCTTGCCTCTTTTAATACATGTATACAAGGCAAGTCACTTAATTTCTCAAAGGCAACATTAAGACTCTATAAGTTGCAGAGAAGTTGAGGATTATGTTGGGAGGAGTTTTCTGTTAAGGGAATTCCCTATGACAATGAAATGACAGGTCTACAAGTAACTTCCTACCTATACCAATTCAATTGAACATTTTCTTTGCAGCTTATGATGTTCTAATACTGCAATTGACCTTGAACTCTGTTCTTCTGAACTCCAGTTCCAACTCCTGACCTCTTAGGGCATCTCTATGTTTGGTGAACATTACAAGCATGCCAAGAAATGCCTGACATATATGTACATCATATGTATATAATAAACACATGTATTTATGCATATCCACACACATGTGTGTATTGTATTATAAATATAAAAGAAACCTAAAAACAGGTTGATAAATTCAAAGGTCCTCTGATCTAGTAGGAAAATTAAATATATTAACAGAGAAAAAATTAACAGTAACCTAGTGCTTCAACAGATCAACAATCATAGAATCACAGCTCTATTGCTGGAAGGGCTCTAGAAACTATCTCCATTTTATAGATGAGAAAAATGTGATTCAAGGAGATCATTTGCTCAAGGTCAGATAGGTCAGTGCCAGAGGAAGGATTGGATCATAGATTCTTTGAATCTATAGTCAGAGTTTTTCCTGTCAAATAGGTGCTTTCCCCTATAATATACTATAACCCATCAGTAATCCTGGAGTATTTTTCTCTGAATACATAAATCTTCTAAAGAGGATCTACCAAACATATTGGACACCCCTTCCTGTGGGTCCTTTAATGTCATATGAATCACATGTGATACAGCAATTAAGTTGTCTCTCTGTAATCCTCTTATTCTTGCTACAAGGAGGCAATACACTTCTTTGGCAATTCAATATTTTAAGTCACTAGTGTCAAACTCAAATAGAAATGTGGGCCAAGAAACCATATATAAGGATAACTGCTGCAGCATTTTGATTTCAAAAAACATGTATTACCATTGTCTGTGTTCTAATGTATCTTTTTTTATTTTGTTAAATGTTTCCCAATAGCATTTTAGTTGAATTTTATTTTTTCAATTACATGTAGAAATAATTTTTGACAATTATTTTCTGACATTTTTCTATTTAGATTCTCTCCTTCCCTGCTCTCTGAGATGGTAAATGGTTGGATAAAGGTTCTACCACTGCCATTTTGTGACTAAAGACACCTATCATATGTACAAAAATAAAACTCATGAAGGAAATAAAGTGAAGGATGGTGTGCTTTGATCTGCAATAAGATACTAACAGTTCTTCCTTTGACTAGGAGTGGTAATTTTATTTTAAAAGTGTATCCCTTTGGGTTATCTTGGAACCTTGTTTTTTTCCTGAAATTTTAAGATCCAAATTAACTCCCTTCCTCCCTTCCCTTTTCCCTCTTGGAAATGGTAAGTAATTTGATCTGGATCATACATGTATTAATCATTGTCATAAGAGAATACTCAGATAAAATCAAAACCCCCAAATAAAAAAAAATAAAGTGAAAAATAGTACACTTTGATCTGCATTCTGACTTCAACAGTTCTTTTTCTGGAGATGAATAGTCCTGCAGCTGTCCTAGATCTGTGTATTGCTGAAAGTAGATAAGTCTTTCACAGTTGATCACCATACAATATTGCTCTTACTATGTACAATGTTCTCCTGGTTCTTCCTATTTTGTTCTGCATTAGTTCATGTAGGTCTTCCCAACTTTTTCTGAAACCATCCTGCTCATCATTTCTTATAGCACAGTAGTATTCTATCACCAGCATATATCACAATTTGTTCAGCCTTTCCCCAATTGAGAGACACCCTCTAAGGTTCCAATTCTTTGCCACTATAAAAACATAGCTATTTTTGTACAAGTAGGTCCTTTTCCCTTATTTCTGGTTGCTTTGGGATACAGAACCAGTAGTGCTATTACTGGGTCAAAGTGTATGCATAATTTTAATGGCCCTTTGGGCATGGTTCCATATTGTTCTGAAGAATGGTTGTATCAGTTCACAGTTCCACCAACAGTGTATTAGTGTACCAATTTTCCCACGTTCTCTCCAACATTAGCCACTCTGATAGATATAAGGTAATATCTTAGAGCTGTTTTCATTTGCATTTCTCTAATCAATAGTGATTTGAAACAATTTCTCATATGACTATTGGCAGTTTTAATTTCTTTATCTGAAAACTCTCTGTTTAGATCCTTTGACCACTAATCAATTGAGGAACACTTTATAGTATTTGGCTCCATGCTCTATATATTTGAGAAATAAGGCCTTTATCAGAGACACTTGCTATACAAATCCCAATTGCATTTTCATCTGATTCTGGCTTACTCAGGTGTCTGTGTGACCTTTTGACATCTCTGTTTCAAGCTCTTCTTTGTGGAAACCAGTCACAACTGAAAAATATGCTACTGCCTACCTATGCCACCACCCATAGTTTGGGTGATTATTCTTTTGAGTCCTCTTTGGTTCAACTATTTAGAAAAAAAACAACAAAACCAGTATATGGTAAAGTACAGGTGAAAAGTACTAGGCAACACGCATTTTGAATTTCAGAGGAGGAAAAGGTTACTGTGGGTTGAGAATCTGGTGAAGAAAAGCTGCAGATAAGACACAAATTGTTTCATTTGAGAAAGATATTGAAATGTATCCTTTCATGTGAAATCTGAGTTAGTCAAGCTTTTCTACCAAGTGTACAAGTTTAATACATGTGGTCTTCTAACTGAATGATACTGTATTGAATGGAAACATTTACCTGTATTATTTAAAATTGTTTCATTGATTCAAAAGAATTATACTTAACAAGTGAAACAATGATATTTTTTTAAACTGAAACAGAATGCAATCTATAAATACAAATGTTACATAGTTAATAGCTGAATGATAATTTGTAATTCACATAATTTTGTATGCAAATAAAAGTGTCTTAAAAACATAAAGAAAGGTTACAATTTAGCTAACCAACATTGCCAGGAGAGTAGCATTTTAAACTGATGAAGCCATGTGGTGTTCAGGCATTTCAAAATAAGAAATTTATGTAAGGTTAGAAGACAGAATAATGCAGGAAATGAGACACACCCCTTCTAAACTGTCCATGATATTTGGTTCACAATGAAGTTTGGATTTCCTGCAAAAAAATTTTTTTTTCATCAGTAATTTTTTTAAATTTTTATTTATTTATTTATTTTTTAAAATTTTTATTTGGTCATTTCCAAACATTATTCATTGGAAACAAAGATCATTTTCTTTTCTTCCCTCTCCCCCCTCCCACCACCTCTCCCATAGCCCATGCGCAATTCCACTGGGTATCACATGTGTTCTTGATTCAAACCCATTTCCATGTTGTTGGTATTTGCATTAGAGTTTTCATTTAGAGTCTCTCCTCAGTCATATCCCCTACACCCCTGTAGTCAAGCAGTTGCTTTTCATCGGTGTTTTTACTCCCACTGTTTATCTTCTGCTTGTGGATAGTGTTTTTTAGATCCCTGCAGATTGTTCATGATCACTGCATTGCCCCTAATGGAGAAGTCCATTACCTTCGATTGTACCACAATGTATCAGTCTCTGTGTATAATGTTTTCCTGGTTCTGCTCCTCTCACTCTGCATCACTTCCTGGAGGTTGTTCCAGTCTCCATGGAATTCCTCCACTTTATTATTCCTTTGAGCACAATAGTATTCCATCACCAACATATACCACAATTTGTTCAGCCATTCCCCAATTGAAGGGCATCCCCTCATTTTCCAATTTTTTTGCCACCACAAAGAGTGCAGCTATGAATATTCTTGTACAAGTCTTTTTCCTTATTATCTCTTTGGGGTACAAGCCCAGTAGTGCTATGGCTGGATCAAAGGGCAGACAGTCTTTTATCGCCCTTTGGGCATAGTTCCAAATTGCCCTCCAGAATGGTTGGATCAATTCACAACTCCACCAGCAATGAATTAGTGTCCCTACTTTGCCACATCCCCTCCAGCATTCATTACTTTCCATAGCTGTTATGTTAGCCAATCTGCTAGGTGTGAGGTGATACCTCAGAGTTGTTTTGATTTGCATCTCTCTGATTATAAGAGATGTAGAACACTTTTTCATGTGCTTATTAATAGTTTTGATTTCTTTGACTGAAAACTGCCTGTTCATGTCCCTTGCCCATTTATCAATTGGAGAATGGCTTGATTTTTTGTACAATTGATTTAGCTCTTTGTAAATTTGAGTAATTAAACCTTTGTCAGAGGTTTTTATGAAGATTGCTTCCCAATTTGTTGCTACCCTTCTGATTTTAGTTACATTGGTTTTGTTTGTACAAAAACTTTTTAATTTGATGTAGTCAAAATTATTTATTTTAAATTTCTTTCTAAGTCTTGCTTGGTTTTAAGATTTCCTGCAAAATTAAGCAAATTTAATAATCATCAAACTTATTAGTTTTACAATATGAGATTAGCAATCTACTAACTCTAGGTCCTGTGCCATTATACCATTTACTTGAAACACATAAGCAATCTGGATTTAAAAAAAAACTAATCTTTCTTAATCTTAATTTCATCTGTAAAATGAGGCATGGTTGGACTAGATGGCTTCTAAGTCCTCTTCAACTTTAAATTATATAGCCAAAGTTGGGAGGATCCGAGTTAAAATCTGACCTTAGATACTTCCTCACTGTGGGACTGTGGACAAATAACTTAATCCCAAATGTCCAGCTGTTACCTTTTTTTCTGTCTTAAAACTGATACTAAGACAGAAGTCAAGGGTTTTAAAAATAAATAAACTATTTGGCTAGAGTATAATTGTCTTTTTTTTGGAAAATTGAAGTAAAGATATTAATCTGTCAAACTGATATATCAAATCTATAAATTTGTAGGATTTTACTCGATAATGATTGCAGATTCTTCCTGTTCTTATTCCTATTAACCTATAAAAAGATGGTATATGCCACACCGCCAGTGTTACTAATGAGCAAATTAATTTATGTGGCTAGCTTGAAAGTTCTTGTAGACAGATATCACTTCATATTTATTTCTATCTTCCATATCATAGATGATATCTTGTCAATGTAAAATATCTTTTATCTTAAAATAGCACCATGCAAATAATCACATTCTCCCATAATCTAACAATTATATATTATTACTAGGTTAATATTCCTTGTTAAGATCTGAGGATATCATTCCTGAGCTAAGAAACGTCAATGGCTATCTGCTGATTGCTCACTTAAATTCACACTCTCTGTCATTCAAAGCTCTCTAGAATCTGGTCTCCTCCTCTTTCCAGATTTATCTCATAGTACTTCATACCAGATCGAGGATGTAGAGTCTGTGTGTATGAAGCATTACATATAATGTCTGTTTTTGTTGTAAATATTTTGCTGGGTTTCTTCTTTTTTTCTCTTTCTTCCTCCCTCCCCCTTTATTTCTTTCTTAAAATTCTTTGGTATCTGATACCAAAGATGGTTCTCTGGGAGAAAAGCCTGGAAGGGATATAAAATAAAATGTGATATGAAGCAAAATATGTTAATAGAAACTACTTAATTTTTTTTTAGTGCTTGGGTGATTTATGGCAGTTTCTTGCTTATAAGAAGTTATGAGTGTTTTGTACTAGAAAAGACTCAAGAGTCAGAAGATCTTGATTAGAATTCTAGCTCTGATCCTTGGAATACCTTAGTCAATCCATTTTTCTGAGCTTCAGTTTCATCATTTACAAATTCTTATATACTCCAATAATATATGATCTTATCCATTCTGAGGTTTCTTCTAGTGATACTGATCACAACCCATCCATCCATGTTGATCCCTCTTTCTGGGATTCTTCTCTTTCTCCATCTCCTTCCAAAAGTCTGCCACAGGTCAGGATTACGGATCCAATGAACATGCTGGAGGCCTTCCTTTCTCTGTCCTGATATCACACAAGTACCAGTGGAGCACTTTGCCCATCCCTGTCATCTCTTGTTGTCACCACATGACCAGTCCATCTTTCCTTTCTGCCCTATAACTCATTGATGACATCCTTTACTCTTATTCTTTAGACTTCCTTATTAATGTTACATATACCTGTTCTGTACCTTTCCATTGACCTCTTTGTGATGCTCATCTTTGACCTTAGAAGGTTATGGAGTTTCAGTTTTGCTTCTATCAAAAATCTGGGCAATTCCTGTTATGTGAGGCTTGGTGACTGTAAAGTGCTTTACGATTTCTCAAAAGCACAATAGCCCACTCTCCTTCTCTTCAATTGTGGACCTATCTGATTCTCCATTTGTCTGTTCCAGATACACCTAGACAGGACAGCATTGATAGGGTGTCTATTCTGATTCAGTTGGATCCTGGGAAAAAGATACTCTTTATCCTTTTGGTCTTTCCTGTGTGGATGGACTAAATTCCTTTGAATGATTACAAATTTCTTCTAGAAAGCTTTGCAGTGTCTTGGAACTTGATGCAAACAACATACCATTTGCAAATAACCCTCACCATGCATGGAGGATTTCCTTGACCTGGTCTCTATGTTGGCCATCACGATGATGAATGCTTTGGCAAGCATTCATCTCCTTGTTTTATGCTTTGCCCAATGCTTATTGTCAGAAAGTCATTGAACAAGATTATTTCTATTGTTATATCTTCCAAAGCATATTGAATGACCTCAACATATAATTAGGAGACACCTGGTTGTAAAGATCATAGAAGGGATATTTTGGTCTGAGTCCAGTGCTTTTTCATAGTTGACAAGGAGTACAATGGGATATTATATTCTCCACATATTTAGGTCAATTTGTGATGGCAGAGATGTGCCCTGTTGTTAAATATTGTCTGAAAGCCCACTTGTCATTTACTAATGCTCTCTGTGAGGATACCCTTGATTCACATACAGATGATTCTAATAAAGATGTGTTTTATGTAGATAGAAAGAGGGCATACAGGTTGGTAGTTGCCAATGTTTTCTCAGTCATCTTTTTTTGGGAGAGAAGGGGGAACAGAGGGGTTAATAAGGTCCAAGAAATTTCCCATGTCTTTGATATCTTACATGCTTTTAAATACCTAAATCAGTCCTTTCATGCTCTCACAAGTATATAATGCCTCAAGCATGTATTTCCTGTGTATATACTTATTCCAATCTATCTGTAAAATGGAGATAATAATTATCTAGGAGCTACTATAAAGACCAAAATAGGTTTTGTAGCAATAAACTCTCATTTAGTGACAATTTAGAGCAATACAGTTTATTTGACTATTCTAAATAGTTTTTATTGGTTTGGGTAATCCCTCCACTGATATAGATTACAACTCTTCTACATGTTAGAAAATGCCCTTCATGAGTTTTGGTGACCAAAAGATGTTATGATCTGGTATCTAGACTTCCGGGAATAATTTTTGTTGTTGTCATAAATTTCTAGAGACTGGTCCTCAGACAATAGACACACATTCCATTGCTCAGCCTATAGTTTTACCCTTTCTAACATGGTAGAGCCAGCCAGATATTGTGATTTGCTGACACAGGCTCTGAAAATCTAGGGTCAGCTCTCTACAATGAAGGGTAACCAAAATAGGACATCAGTGGAGATTCATACAGAATATTCCCCCAAAATCAAATGGTAAGAACTTTGGTCCACAATAACCAAAATAAATTCTAATCTGGTTAATTAATCAGAGGTTTTTAGAAGAGTGTGTCATTAGTGCCAGATATATTTCAGTACCAAAAGTATGGCAAATGTAGCAAAAATAATATTCTGAAGGTTACTGGAAGATAAATTCATTCTTATTTATATTTATGATGCTTTGGAAAATATGGTATCTACTTGTACCTCACTGAGTCATAGATCTAGAACTAGAAGGCACCTCAAAGGCTTTCCATTAAATTTTCTCATTTTATAGGAGAGAAAAATGAAGTCTAGTCTTGCCCAAGGTCACAGACATAATAAACATCAAATATGGGTTCTCAATAGAGGTCAATTGACTTTAAATGCAGTGTTGTTTCTTTTTTTCTTCTTCTTTTTCTTTCTTCTTCTTTTTCTTTTTTTCCTTTTAGACCACAGGATTGTTTCTAAGGCATACTACCTCCCTCAAGACCATTGCTATAACCATAATTTCTTTCCTATATATGATTTTGAATTATGATTCCATTGTATAGAATTATAGTTGTAATGAAAAATATTGTTTAGCTTAGAGACTATTAGTATTTGGACAGGCAGCATCTACTAAAAATATGGTTGTTGATTTTTTTTATGATTCAATTGTATACTCAGTAATTATGTATAACAGAGGTGTCAAACTTGGGTTACAAAACTCCAGAATGCAGTTTGAAACAGATAAAAATTTAATTGGAAACGTTTAACAAAACACACATATACACATACAATACAAAATAGATATGGGTAATTTGTGGTTTTTTTAGAATATGAATATGAATCCCATAGGGATTTATTTCTACTTGAGCTTGATTTCACTGGCATATAACAGTTTTGACTAGTGATATTGTCCACTTCCATTTCAATTTATTGTTGAATTCTCTGGAATATTTTGAGGTCTTTTGGAGACCTGTTAGTCCATGAAAGATAGTGAGTTTCTAATACATACATCTAGTCACCATTTCATTTCTCATTAGACCTCTGGTAGTTGCTAAATTTTCACAGCTTTCAGGGATGCATTGTACTCTCTCAACTGTTATTTTGATCAATAAATCAGGACTTCTTTTATAGTTTCTTGTGATAAATACCTAGTTCTAAACTGCCACCATAAATCCCTCTGTTTCTACACATACTCCCACAAAAATAAAAATTTTCTTTGCAAACATATTGCCAGCTCGGTTCATGCAGATTTTGTAAATGGAAGTATTTTGATTCTGGTCTTAGGATATTATTTGTTTCAGAGACTTCATCTGGCAGGAGGTCACCTATTGGTTGCATTCAGCAGTTTTTATTATTGTTTGATTAAGTGATGACTTTATTCCAAAAATATTTCTGTAAGTTATTTGCTTTTCATATGCCCTAATAATGCCTCTCAATCCTCTGTTTCCACCACCACCCTTTTTGATATAGAAATATTAATAGTGGTCTTTTAATGATGACCTCTATGTTTTGTTAATATTGTATGCCTTTTTTTCAGGCTAATTCTCAGATATTTTATGGTCCCTTTTTACAGTTCCTAAGATATACATTCAGACTGGAATTGTGTAGGTTTTAATTGCTTTAAATGTGTCCTTCCTATTAAGCTTTCATTTTAAAATGTCAATATGTCACTTAATGTATCCAGCCACAACTTTTTCCTTGATATCTTTATGCTCAATATATCTTGCTTAGAGGAGACCAAGACAACTGTTGGATCAATTTATCCTATAGATAAATTCAAACTCAAAGCCTTCAGTTGCTGCTTTTCCTTATAGTAGCATAAGAATTTTACATACAAATTCAAAAGATGTTTTAGCATTATTAGAGAAAGTTCATGAAATAAAGGAGTCATTTAATTTGTTCTCATTATAATTGTCTAACTTGATATTGCCCATGCATATCAAATAATTTGTAAATATTTTGCTTCGACCTTTTCTCTTTAATTTGGATACCATATCTAATTACATGTAAGAAAGATTATAATTATAACATTTATAAGATGAGAAGAATACATATGTACTTAAACTTTCTGCCTGAAAAATTCCATATTTTATATGAATTGTTCTTGATATTTTGTGTTCGTAGCTTGTAGGGAATAATTTTCTGTATGGACCTTGTATACAATATTATTCTTACTACACTTGGTTCTATTTATATGCTTGGAATACATGAATAAGCCAAGAGTGTGGAATTGAGTAAAAGATTTTGTGGTAATCAACAAAGGCATCGTACATGTTATAGTGCTGTGGGTCAACTTGTTCAACGATGCTGAATCAATAATGAGTTATTAATTAAATATAAGTTGTGAATTGTTTATGAATCTATAAGAGTTTATTTTATGATCCTGAGGTTTTTGTACCCACCTTTTTGGCTCCTCAGGCAACATATTGTCTTATAAATGTTAACATGTAGTTATACATGTTTACAAATATACGTCTATGTATGTATATGTTTATATCTGTATATACAGAAATGTATATATATACACACATCTATATGTATATATATGCATATATACTGGTATGTGCAAAAATGTGTATGTATACATGTAGATATAGAAGACAAGTTAGACAGATGAGAAAGAAAGAGAAGAGCAAGAGAGAGAGAGAGAGAGAGAGAGAGAGAGAGAGAGATGGAGAGAGAGAGAGAGAGAGAGAGACAGAGAGAGAGAGAGAGCGCCTGGATAATGGACCATCCAGTCTCTGAGTGTCCATTATGCTCTATCTGCTGCTAGACTATGTATAAGAGGCTGAGGAAACTGCTTCTAGTATGATGAGTAGTGAAGGGCTATTCTTCCAGATTTGGACCATGTAAAGCCATTCCATAAGTGGTTCCAGTCCTCTAACCACATGGGGAAAAGATAGCCTTTTGATTTTCAAAAGGCACTGACCAGTGAGTTTCTTGCTTTTCCTCATTCCTGCCTGGTTGCTGTTCTGATAAGAGATGAATGATGTAAGTCACTGGATAAGAAGGAGACCTTCGTTCTTTGCTTCTAACTCTGTTCTATCCTGCTTTAGGGTAAGGGGTATTAGAAATGGTTATTATCTTGTAAGGCTAGAATAGCAATGACCAGAAGTTCAGGAAATGAAATCTTTGCCAGGATTTGCCAGAATCCAGATGATGAGGAAGGAATGAAGTCCCCGGCCATGTGCTTGACCCCAAATAAATGGAAGATAGCCAAGAAGAAGCTACAGTGATTTTTCTATTGGCCATTACAAATTTGGAAGTGAACTTGGTGGGAGAATGCTATGCAGAAACTGCTTTAAGTTTGAGTCCATTATACCCAGAGAATGAATTGGTAGTGGGGAGAGTATGCTCCCAGGGAGGCATGTGCACATGTATGTGAGTGTGAGTGTGAGTGTGAGTGTGTGTGTGTGTGCAAAGAATGCTTTATATCTTTTGTTCTTGCTATATCATCACAGTAAATATCAATGTATAAAAGCTAATTAGTGTTAGTTATTTAAATGAAAGTGGAATACTAATCACTGGTAGTCAATATCAGGGAGAACACATTAAAATGGGAGGTCAGACTGATGGCACTGGAGAAAAGATATTCCAAACCTTCAGGTACATGTTTAACCCTTTGGGAAAGATATGACTTTGCTCAGAAACCTCGCTGAGCAGTGAGAATAGAGGTCAGAATGAGGGTCCTTAGAGATTATAAGAGCGATAGATAGATAGATGGATAGATGGAAGGATGGATAGAAAGATAGATAAATGCATAGATAGATGGATAGATAGATAGATAGATAGATGGATAGATAGATAGATGATAGATGGATGGATAGATGGATAGACAGATGATAGATGGATGGATAGATGGATAGATAGACAGGGATTATAAACGAATCAAGTATATAAACATGTAATTGATCTATATTTGGAGGGGTCACTTCTGGGCTCATCCTATGGTAATACATCTATCAAGAAAGGTGTGATCAGGTTTCTGTCTGAGAGGAAACCGATAAAACACTTTGCTAGCAATTCACTATGAAGCACTTGAGCCAATGATTATGGATCTTACTCAGGCCTGCCACTTTCCAATTTTGTAAAGTAGAGATTGTTACCTTCTTTTAAAAAATTTAAAATTTTATTACTTTTATTTTAATAACAAATTTCCACATAAGTTTTCCAAAGTTATATGATTCATGCTGTCTCCCTCTCCCAACCTCTTCAGATTTTAGCGACCCTTTTATTTCATTTCTTATTTTATCTAATTTCAGTTAATGAATATGCTTTAATAGTGTAACCTGCAGTGAAGTATTTCCATCAGGTGGGGTATCAGCATTTTAAAATTTCTTCATATATATATATATATATATATATATATATATATTTGCCTTATCCTTCATATCCAACTGACCATCATGCTGTTTTTCAGTAGTCAGCATTCTTCCCTAAGCCATCCTTTCTATTTTGTTGTCTTAAAAATAAAAACCAAAACCAAACCCCTTACCTTCTGTAAAATCAATTCTAGGTATTGGTTCCAAGAATGTTAAGGACTGGGCAACCAGGGTTAAGAGACTTGCCCAGGGTGACACAGGCAGGAAGTGTTTGAGGCCACATTTGAACCCAGCACTTCCTATCTCCAGGCATTGTACTTTATCCACTGAGCCAACTAACTGCCCCTATTTTGTAAACTGTTAAGGGCAGTTACATCACCAAGACTAGAACGCTAACCTAAAGTGTCACGAGAGTCCAAATCACAAGTATTTCAGAGTTATTATTTGTATGGTTGTTATTTTGATCTTGGGGGCAGCTAGCTGGCATAGTGGATAGCGTTTCAGATCTTGAGTCAGAAAGACTCATCTTCCTGAGTTCAAATCTAGCCTCAGACACTTCCTGGAAGTGTGACCCTAGGCAAGTCACTTTCTGTTTGCCTCAGTTTCCTCATCTGTAAAATGAGCTGAAGGAAACAACAAACCACTCTAAGAAAATTCCAAATGTCATGAAGAGTTGGACATAACTAAACAATTTTTGTCTGATCTTTTTGGGGGGAGAGGGGAAGAAAAAGAAATGTAATCTTTGTTATTCTTACTGTTCATAGCACCTTCCCACATGTGAGTAAAGTTTACAATTATTTTTTTGGAAAATTGGGTCAATCATAGTTCCTATCTACATTTATCAGGTGGTTAAGAAAGTGCTTTGAAAACCTTACTCATGGTTCCTATGCATGGCATTTTATCAATCTTCTTTACTACCCACACTCCCCCAAATTGTCCTTTTTGCTTGAACTGTTCTTCCTCCTCACTTAATTTTTGGAATTCTAACTCTGAGGCTCAACTCAATTACCACACGTGGCCTTTCCTGAGTTCTCCAGCCTTTAGTGCTTCCTTTGTCACCTGCTGAAATTAATTTTGCATCTACTTACCCATATAACATGTAAGTTCTTTGAGGGCAAACTTTTTCTTTGTCTTTGTACCCCCAGAATCTAATATAGTGTTTTGTACATAGCAAAATGCTTAATAAATCCTTCTTGAACTGACTTGCAATATAAATGGGAGTTGTTTTGCTGTCATTCTCATCATCAGACCATTTTGTCTCTTAGGGCAGATGTCTGAAATTAATTAATGAAATTAGACTATGGGAGAACTAGAAGAGAACAAAATGGTGGGAACCCAGGAGCTCAGCAATGAAAGGAGTAGGGTAATATCTAGTCCCACTCGACCCTGAAGAGCATCCCTACTATTAAGGAATGATAAAGTCTTTGAGTTCTTCTGGAAGATTAATAGAGAAGAGGTTAGACTTGAAGACAGGGAGACTCAAGCTGAATTCTGCCTCAGATATTTTTAAGCTATGAAATCTTGGGCAAGTTATTGAATTTGTTCATTCTGAAGATAATAAAAGCACTTCTTTATCAGGGTTATGAGGATCAAATAAGATAATATATGTAAAGTGGTTTTCAAACTTTAGTGTTATATAAATGTTAGCTATGGTGATGTTTTGAGTGTAAAAACCCTCATGAGAAGAGTGAAAAAATACTTTAGATAATATTCTATTTTATAAGAAAAAAATGTTACTGGAAAAATTCCAGCACTTGAGTAGAGATGAAAATGAACTAAGAATCAAAAGCCTACGATATAGTAAGGGCTTACTAAATGCTTTACCATTCATTCATTATTTCATAGGCACTATGCTAAGTACTGGGGTACAAAGATCGAAAGGGAGGTAGTTCTTATTCTTGAGAAGTTTATAAAGGGGAAGACAATCATTTTAGGGAAGTAATGTTGAGAGAAGGTTGCTTTGATTTGTCTAAGGTGCACAGATCAATGGTGAGTCATAAGCTACCCCTTTCCAAAAGCAATGGTAATATTGATTTGATTACTGCTTCCAGAACGACAGGCAAAAAGTAAGGAAGGAGGAAGGAAAGTTTTAGTACAGAAGAGGAGATGGCTGGATGGGATATAAAAGGGAAGCACGATTTAGGGTTTGGGATCAGTAAAACTGGCTAGATTCTACACAAATACCAAACAAGATGCCTTGACCCCTGAGTGGGAGTTTCCAATAATTTCCCCAGAGGCTGGGCACATAGGTTCTGAAGGTCCATTGAAGATAATAGCAGTCCAAGCACAGAGAAGCAAGCAGATGGCCAGATGGCCTGGAGGTTTGGTGCCAACCAAATCTAGACTGCACGAGGTTTGTATTTGCCCAATCACCATTCAAATCTGCACAGGTCCAGGGTAGGAATTCCATGGCTCATGAATTAAATTTCATACTATTGGATTAGACTCACTGTGCTGGCCCTTCAAGATCATCTTAGGTTTTGCTAGTCAATGTGTTATCATCCCATGTAGATTTATGTCATTTGCAAACTGGATAAGTAGCCAGTTCTGCCTTTTCTAAGTCATTGATAAAAATGTTAAATAAGAGGTCAAAAAGGTTCCTGGGTACTCTACTCTGAGACCGACCTCCTTCCAATATGACAAGGACTCCTTAATGATCATTCTTGGGTCTCGTTACTCTATCAGTTCTAAATATACCTCATCATAGCATCCTCTAGCCTATATATCACTTTCCCACAACAATTGAATGAAAATCTTCATCACTTCCTCTGTTAACACCTGGGTAAACTGCATCTCATGGGAAAAAAAGGAAATGTTAGTGGGATGAGACCCATTCTCAAGCTCAACCTTTTTGATCAGTGCTCTTTTTTTTTTTTTAATAATCACTAACCATCCCCCTATAAATATCCCATCATCTGCTAAGAATTGAAATCTCAGAGTAGGTCTAATTGACATTGTCCACTAAATGGGCAAGTTCCCTTCAAGTAAATAATATAAATAGATGAATACTCTAGTTATTCTAAAGACTTCCAAAAATTCATTTTTTTTACCAGATTATGTGTGTAGACCGAGTCATTTTTTGTTCTGTATTTTCTACTTTACCCACTTAGAGGTTTTTAAATGTTGGAATGGCTTGATACAAAGTCTAAGATGGCAGACTCCTTAAGTTGGTTCTGACCTGCTTTCCCAGCTATTGTTTCTATTTCTTACCTCCACACCTTTAGTTTTACTGTATTTTTAAAAAACAACTTTTCACATTTTTAAGAGAGTACCTCTTACAGGTAAGATTTAACTTCTGTCTGTATTAAGTCTAAATTGACATATGGGTTTGGATTCTGGATTTAGATCTTGATTAATATGTGACTTCAGTCAAATCACCTCACAGCTCCATGCCTCATGATAAAAATGTTAAATAACAAGAGGTCAAAAAGAGATCCCTGTGTACTCTACTCTGAGACTTCCAATACTTCCAAATTTCCTTCCAAAATTTCATCTATAAGAGAAAGAGATTAGTTTAGATGACCTTGAAGGTCCCTTTCAAGTCTAAATCTATGATTCTATGAGTGGATTACACTATACAACTTCTATTGTACCTTGCAGCTCCAAGTTTAAGATCCAGGGACTTGTTAATTTAGCTTGATAGCTTTAATTTGTAAAGTGATAGGTAGGCTATGCAGAAAATGGTTAAGTATTGCTATGTACAAGTAATCAGGCCCATCCTTTGCCATTAAATATCATGGCTGTGAATGTCATTAGTTGGCAGATTAAGAAAAAAAAAAAGCATAACTCACCCAAAATTTGGATTTGGGGCAAGGGAAAGGATTTGGAAAAAGGAGATGAAGAAGTGAAATCTTTGGAAATAGGAGTACAGGACAAAAAGTGATTTGCTCCTTTCTTCCTATGTAAAATATGAAATGGTAGTAAAGTTGCTTAAATAAACAAATAACTGGGCATCTTTTTTTCCCTTTTGAATGTTAGCATTTCTTTGGAATTTTATTATTTTTCCCAGGAAAAGGAAATTGTCATTAAAAACGACTTGGGGTTTAAAAACATATACACACACATACTCATAGACATCTCACACACAAATAACCATATTTTCGAAAATAATTTTTTATTAATCGACTTTCCATCCACTAGATTTCCACCTACATTGCTTCCATTTCTTTTCCCAGAAAGCCATCCCTAAAAAGATGTTTAAAAGAAAAAGAGGAAAATGATCCATAAATCAAAATACTGGAAAAATCTGACATAGCCCTTGGCATAGGAATTTGCAAAAGGTGGTGGTAGGGATCAGGAGCAAAAAACTTGTCTCTGTATCTCTTTGATGCCAGATTTGCTCCTTTTCATTCTGCAACATTGTTTCAATGGTCTTGTGTCACTTTCCACTGCCATCCTGCTAGTCACTGTGTATATTGCAGTCCTGGCTCTTCCTTCACTCTGCACCAGCTCATGTAAGTCTTTCTGCACTTCTCTGTATTCCTCGTCACTGTTTCCTCCAGCTCAGCAATATCCCGTCACATTCAGGGACCAGGCTTCCCTGGATAGATCTACATTGTTTCCAGTTTTTTGCTACCATAGAGTGCTGCTAGGAATATTTGTGAGTACAGCTTTCCTTTTTGTCAATGACCTCTGTTATATGGGGATTTATTTACACCACCTTTTAATATGTGCCAAGCACGGGAGTCTGAGTAAAGGGGATGGAGTTTTTAGCTACTTTCTTAGCATAATTCCCAACTTCTGGAATTTCCATACTAGTTTGATCAATTCCCAGTTCCACCAATGATGCATCAGCTTGCTTGTCTCTTTATAATCCCTCCAACAATGACCATTTCCCATATTTTGTCATCTTTGCCAACTTACTTCAGGGGTATAAAACAAAATTTCACAGTTGGTGTGATTTGCATTTCCTTATTTTTAGTGAGCTATAACATCCTTTTATACAGTTAATATGAAATATTTGTTCAAAATAAATAAATAATGTACAGGATCTTCAGTTTTTGGAGAATTGGGCATTCATAGTTTCTCATTTTTCCTTCTGAGACTTATGATCTGTGAGTTTCATAATTGAATATGGATAATTTTAAACTCTATCACTGGGGCTGCCTTTTAGGGAAAAGGAGTTTCAGGCGAGAAGAAAAGAGGGTAGGTGAAATTTTAAGTTATATGGCAGTCCCTGGAGTTTCTTCTGTTGACTAAAAAAGCAGATCTACAAAATTATAACCAAGGAGGGCATTCTAGTCCTACCTTTGTATCCCAAACACTGAGTACAGTACCCAGGATATAGTAGGGATTTAAGAACTGGTGATAGAAACAGTGATTAGAACTATGAGTTTGCTGGTAGTCAGTCAGTCAATGAGTATTTATTAAACACTTAATATGTGCTGGAAACATAAAAATAAAGGCAAAAAAATATGTCCTTGCCCTCAAGAAGCATACACTCAAATTGGAAAGAAGATATAAATATGAAGATTCACAGAAGCTACTTACAGATAGATGACAGTGATCTGAAAGCAGAAGGCATTAGCAGCTAGTGACCTGGTAGGGCCTCCTATAGAAGGAGGGATATAAGCAGTGACTTTAAGGGAATTAGGGAAAACAAAAGATGGAACTAAAGGGTTGAAGCATGCCTAAGGAACTCCTAGAGGCAAAATGGCATAGAACAAAGTGTGCCAGACCAACAAGGGTTCAAATCCTACCTGCCACATGAACCTGGGCAAGTCATTGAACTTCTGTCATGTTTCTTTACCTGTTTAACGTGGGGTCTGGACTCACTGGACTCCAAGATTTCTTCTAGCTCTTTAGCTATGGCTCTCTGATTCCAGAGCAAAACATCTACCAAAGTGGGTCAGAACTTTTCTCTGGCAAAGATGTTTGAAGGGTGGCCTAGAGCATTATGTAAATAAGGGCCTAGATCATCCTGCATCAGCAAACAGGAACTGGCAGTTATTTTGCTGTCACACAATCAAGGAAGTGGTTGTGGTAGGTTGGAAGAGGTACATGGGGACTTGTGTTCATTTTAAAAGCAATGGCTACAGCAGTTGAAAGGCATTGCACAGACACAATGATAGCTTAATTTAGTCAACATAAACATGGATGACCCTCTACTATCTGTATCCTAGGATTACTTGGCCAGCATGTGTCAGGAGTAGTACTTGAATTCAAGTCTTTCAGGCTCCCAGACCAGCTTTCTGTCCTTGTCTATTGAATTAACTGTAAGCTTCCTTGTAAGAGAGAACTCAAAGCATACAGATACAAAGGTTTCTTTATTTAAAATTTTTTTTTATCTGATTTGATATTATTATAAAATATCTGTATTTTATCTATATTATATATTTAACAGGGGCTGTTTTTGCCTCTTCCACTCCCCAGGGCTGAGCACAGATCGTGGCATACAGTACGTTTTTAAATCCTTGTTGATTAAGTAAAAGGGAACTTTAAAAAATGCAGAGATCTTTGAATTGATTTTACTCCACCAAATGCAAAACTTTCTAGAAAGCTGAGTGAGCACTGTCTTGCCCAGTGGATAGAGCTGCCAGACCCAGAATTCAAATCAGGCTTGTGGCACTTCCTAGCTTCCTGAAGCTGGGTAAGTCACTTTAAATCTGTCTCAGTTTCCTCAACTGTAAAGGGGGGATAACAGGACCTACCTTGCAGGATTGTTGTGAGGATCAAATGAGATAATATTTATAAAGTGCTTTGCACAGTGTCTGGTGCATAGTAAGCACTTTATAACTGTTTTGTTGTTGTTCAGTCCCATTAGACGCTCTGCTTTCGCATTTTGGGTTTTTCTTGTCAAAGATACTTTTCCAGCTCATTTTCCAGACAAGGAAAGAGAGTCCCAAGGTTACACAGCTAGGAAGTGTCTGGAGTGGGATTTGAACTCAGGACCTACTGCGCTTTATTCACCGCGCCACCTAGCTGTCCATATAAATGTTGGCTATTATTATTTTGATAAAAGATCTTACAGGTTTTTACCAGATTGTGTGCACGACACAAGAAAAGGTAGATAGTAGGAGCATAATAAATGCTAATTTCCCTCTTCCCAATGGAATCGGGTTAGGGTGAAACCAGAGACTCCACAAACTCTTAAGAAGTCTGGCTGCTCATCTTGGCGCTTGAGCCCATCTACGGTTCCTCATTTCAAGCTGGGCAGGCACTTCACCTCCGGGGCTTTAAAAAGCCTAAGCTCCAGGCCCAAAAGCAAAGGTAAACCTGGGGTCGGGGTGCATAAGAAGCGATGCAAAAGCAACCCTCGAGGAAGAACACGGAGACTCACTTAGGCAGGAGGCCGGCGCTGCGCTGGCAGGCCTGGGAGCAGGATGCTGGGGCACTGGAGGACCGCCCCAGGCTTTGCTAGATCCCGGGGGACACGGAAGAGGGGAAACAGGAGGGCCCCGGTGACGACGACGGTGGCGGCGGCGGCGGCTCCCTGCGCTCCGCGGCCCGACCCGCGGGGGGCGGTAGCGGCCGGCTGCGGCGGAGTCGGCGCGGTCCCCGCTGCGCTCGCTGTAACGGCCACGGGCGGCAGCGAAGGCAAAGGCAGCGGCTACGGCCGCCCAGGAAGGCGGGAGCGAGAGGCATCGGCCTCGGCGGGGGGCGGTGTGTGCGCGCGCGTGGGAGGATGCCACCCCTCCCCCTACCCCCACACGCACACGCACACACATCCGACCCCACCGCGGCACGCGACAGCGACTCCCCCCCCACCCCCAGACCCCCTCCCGCCCTTACCGTCCCGGAGCCCTACAACCGCAGCTCCGGCCACCCGCCACCCCCTCGGAGCTGAGCCCGAGCGGCGGCAAGGGGGTCACGGCGGAGGTCAAAGGGTAAAGGTCCTGCTCCCAGCAGCCTCCGCGGTTGATACGTCGCCATCTTGGATCCGCGGGACAAGAAAATTCATGCGGTGAGTTTTTGGCAATTTTTCGGAAGTCTGGTGGCGGGGCGCGCGGCGGGGGCGGCGGATCCGGGGTCCCCGCGAGGCGGGGGAAGGCTCCGGGGCCGGTCCGGTCGCGTCGGGGGTCCGCGGGCAGCGTCCCGGTCCGCCGCTTCCCGTTGCTTTTGTCTCGGCTCCAATCGAGAGAGGGAGAGAGCGGAGCGGGAGGGGAGGGGGGGCGGCGGCGGTGGAGGGAGGGAGGAGGGAGGGAGGGAGCGGGGGTGGGGGGTGGGGAGGGGGGGACGGGACGTAAAGCGTCGCTCGATCCGGCCCGCGGCGGCGGCGGCGGCTCCGGCTCCCGAGCCTCCGAGGCCTGGGCCATCCGGCGGCCGCGGCAGCGGCGGCAGCCCGGGCTCCCGCTCCCCAAGGCGCCAGTCCGCCAGCTGGCGCGGACAAACCTCCGCGGGGGCCGCCGCTGCCGCTGCCGCCCCGGCAAGAGGAGGAGGAAGAGGAGGAGGAGGAGGAGGAGGCGGCGACGATTCGGCAGCCCGGGCCCCGCTCCGTTACGGCGCCGCCTCCATCTCCTCCTGCCGCCGCCGCCGCTGCCGTCTGGGGCCCAGTCGTCCATCCGTCCTTCTGCTGCTGCTCGTGTTTGGGGGCAGCGTGGGGGTCTCGGAGGGTGGGTAACGGGCCTCTCTCTGTTCGCCTCCGGGCCTGAGGGCAGCGGGAGGGGGCTGCGATCGCGGTGGGAAGGGAAGGAAGGAAGGAGAGGGGAGGGGAGGGGAAGGCGCCCGGGATGCCGCGACGGATGATGCTCTGGCCTCCCTGGAGCAGCCCCAAAGCGAGCGAGCGAGGCTCCCTCCCGCCCCAAGGCTCGGCGCCCTGCTCGAGGTTCTCCGGCTGCTGCCATCGCCTTGTCCGTTTCCACTTCCGCTGGGCCTCCCGGGCCGCTCAGGTCTTCGGGCTCCCTTGAAAGTTTCAGCCAAAAGACAGCGGAGAGGACGGGAGAGGCCAGTCTGGGAACCCGTTGGAGGCCCGCAGGCCGGTCCGGGGGACCCGCCTCCTGCAACCCCGCCTCCCCCTCCAGATAACTTCCGATGGGAAGTTTGTTTGCAAAAGCATTCCTTGGGTTTTAGATTTTGCACTCACAGGAGGCCTGGTGGGGACCACAGTACCAGCCTTACTGTCGTATGTAGGAGATGCATCCTAAAACCCCTTCCCCTGGCATGCCGTCAGCCTCCTTGTCCTGGAAGTGCGAGGAGTCATCCCCACTTGCCGTCATCCAGTAGATGGAGATCTACAATAGGATTCTGTTCCCTTTCTTGATTGCTTGGAGCTTTTCATGCAAGTTAATTCTACAGATACCTATACTTAGGTGATCTGTCTACATAGGACTGAAAGTTCAAGTCCTTTGGCTTGTATTTGCAGAAGCATCTGCTCGTGAAGAAGGCCCAAATAGGGGGAAGAGTTGAACACATCTAGTGCTATTGCTAGGGGATAGGAATCAGAAATTCAGTTCCACTGCTAGCTTGTTTTTAAACAAGAGAAGCAGCAGATAATAGTCAAATCTTTAAACTGTCTTTCTTGGGGTTTACTACTTAAATAATTTCACAGTTCCATTTTAGTTTGGGTAGTTTGCATTTTATATATATAATATATGTACATATACATACATGCACGTATATATGAGAGGTATTGCCAAAAACACTTCAAAAGTAATAACAAAAAGGTGTCATTTGTTGAAGGTACCCCTACCTTAATTTGAAGAGTTGAACAAGAACTGAAGATAGAAGGTTAATTTTTCCAAGTTTGTTTTAGTTTCGATTAAGTGTCTCTTTTTAAGGGGTGAAGGAAGAACATTTGGGTGCTCTGTATATACTGTACCACCATCCTGGAGCAGTTATCTTTAGTGTATATTTGGAAATTGCTTTTATGAGCCCAACAGAAAGGTGGTAACACACTTTTTTTTTACCTTAAGGAGATTCTCTAAAGGTTTGAATTCCATGTAATCTTTTTAGAAGAAATACCTTTCACTTTTACTGGAAATGCCCTTTTATGAGATAAAGAACCATTTGGTGTTGTTAGTAAATAGATCAGATTTTAGTGTTAGTTTAATTTTTCAACTTTATTATTTCTCTCCATTAAAAATTGCTCTGAAGTTCTTAACAAGTTTACAGGACACCTTATATACTTCTGTATATATATATATATTTATATGTGTGTGTATATGTATATATATATGTAAATTCCTTCCTATTTCAAAACAGGAAGTGAGTTGTAGTTCATATTTTTACATCTGTTTTGATGCTTCAGTGAATTTTTAAGTTAATTTAAGCTTTTTTTTTTGGCATACTCCTTTTATTCTGAATGCTGTTTTCAGAGATACTTGTAAACTACTTCTCATTTTTTGGATGGGGAGAGAGGTGAGAGTTTCCTTTGTTTTCAACCAATCAACATGACCTTTCTATTTTAATTTCTATGCCACTTACATTTCAAAGCAAATCAGACTAGTGGAAAGATGAGGGCAGTTATGATAGAGATTAGTGTGGTATAGTGAAAATTGAACCAGAATTTAAAAGCTTTGGTTCTAGGCCCTCTTTTCCTTTTTTTAGGTTCCTTGAAGTTGGGCTAACCACTTAACTTCAAAGAGCCTCAGTTTCTTACTCTGTAAAGTAGGATTATAATCTAAATGTTAGAGGTTTAGTGAAGATCAAATGAGATGATTTATGAAAACATTCTCTGATATGTAAATTGCTGTGCATTCAATATATGGGATTTTTTTTGGGGGGGGGCAGAAGAATAGGAGTGAATTCTTTTAAGCCACTTGAATAATGCTGTAGTTGCTGTTCCAAAAATGTAATTTAGGATATTTTTCTTTGTTTCATGGAGTACTGATACATAGGATAGAGTTCATAACTCCCAAAGCTAAGAAGCTAATGAACTTTTTAACATTTTAAAATTTAAGGACCCTGGACTAACCTAGCATCCAAAATTTGCCTTTTTTTTTTTTTAAAGGTGTTTTGGAGGTTTAAAGACCCAGTGCACTTTGAGAATGAAAATAAGCAAATACTTGAGATTTTTTAATAGCCTTCTTTAGAGATATTTCTGAAACCCAGACCTTTTTGCTTTTTATTAGTTTAGTAAATTCTATTATCAAAACAATTATTCTTGGGCACTAAGTAAAGAGTAAATACAAATATTAGTGGCTTTTCACAACTCATGGAAAGTCTCAAGTTGACTCTATTTGGTGTCTTTTAATATGCTTCACAGATTTTCCAATGGCACAGAATAGGTAATATGGAGATATAATGATACAGATGTATGAGTAAACCTTAATGCAGACATTGTTTATTTGTTTCTGGAGGATAAGTGCTGACAGGAAAAGGTTTTTGTACCATTTAAAAAAAAAGTTAAGTGATAAGTATTGGTGCTTTGAAATGTGTAGAGCCTTTTAATACCATTTCCATTAAAGTAAGTCTACTCTTTAATGATAATTCATTTGAAAATAGACTTTGGAAAATTTTTTAGTAAATGATTATACCAAGTATTTATGATTTTAAACTGAAGTAAATCTCTAATGATTTTCTATTCAAGAAAACAGGATAAAAAAGATAATAGTGAGAAATTCAGAGTTATTTTGAGTAGCACTAGGACATATGAGCATTCATCACATATCATTCTAATATTTGTTTTTTCATTGTCTAATAAGGTAATTTCTATTGAAAATCCAAATGAGTTATCAAAGCAGATTTCTCACAGCTAGCCTTGTTTTAGGAATAACTTGGGAATTTAATTTTAAGATGATTTGTGATGTATAATAGATGAATTTTGTTTTTATTTTTACAAAGAACAGAAAAAGAGGACTGCACATGGAATTGTGAACCTGCGCTACTTACCACTTTTTTTGGTATGTTTTAAATGGAACATGGTAATTCCAACACTGCTCAGCTTGTATGTGTCCCTGTCTGAATGTTCTGCTCTTTTCTGTTTTTATTTTTTTCAAGAGATTCATTTATGCTTTTATTGTGGAAAGGATGACCATCACTATTCCCCCCCCCCCCCCCCCCATCCTCAACTCTTCCCTTTAATTACCATTTTAAAAAGCCCTTATAACAAGTGTAGCCATGTAATACATTGGCAATGACTGAAAATCTGTTTCATTTTGTACTTCTGTCCTGCCATCGCTCTGTCAGGAGATGAGAATTATGATTCATCATTCTTTTAGAGATTTGGAGTCACAATTGGTCATTCTGTTGATCGGAGTTCTTATTCTTAAGCCCTTCATTGATATTTTCTTTTACAGTCTTGTGGCCCTTATATAAATTGTTCTCTTCACTTTTCTTTGCACAAATGCAAGTCCCCCCAGGCTTGTAGAGAGATTTTAAACAGACATGGCTCAATTAATGATATTTCATATGAAAATGGACAGTTAAAATAAATTATGGAAATACATTTTTAATTTATTTTGAAACTTTTCCTTGATTTTACTGATGGCCTTCCCATTTCTAAATAACACTTGTTTTTCTGTTGGTTTTAGCCTTTTTTTTTTTGCTTGAAATTATTTGATGTGTTACCTACTTGAAGTTCCTACTCCCCGTGTAAAACCATACTGATGTGTGGGTTTTTTGTTGTTGCTTTTGTTTACTTGTTTGTGTTATCAGTTATAATAGGAAGTGGCCAGATTTGAAATGCTAAATATCTATATCTATCTACATATGTGTGTATAGATAACATATTCATATACAGAAAAATTATATATTCTCACATATTGAGATTCTCTACATATTTCAGAATGAAACCATTGAATTATCATTTTTTAAAAAGGTTTATGGCTACTTACATCACTGTTACACCCTGTTAAATTTATGACATCTGTGTTGGGCCTTCTATCCCTTGTTGATCTTTTCTTTGTAACAAAGGAAAACAGCTAGATTTCTGATGTTTCATATTTTGTTGTTCCCAACTTCTTTATTAGGTAGAAAGAAATTTGTTTTATTAACAGTTTTCTAGGGACAATTTTGGACTTTGTGAGTGATGATTTTGACTGTCTTTTAGTATTGTTTTCATGTACATTATTGTAGTAGTTTTATATACCCTTTTGGTTCAGCTTGCTTTATCCTTCATCTGTTAATACAAGATTTTGCATATTTCTTTGACTTCAAACGTGTTGCTTCTTGCTCTGCAGTTATTCATTATATTAATGTGCCATAATTAGTTCAACCATTCATCAGTGATACTTGATTAATCAATCATCAAGCATTTATGAAATCTCTTAGCATATGACAGACACTTTACTACCAAACTACAAAGACAAAAATGAAATTATCTCAGGCCTCAGGGAGCTTATTTTTCCATGGAGAAGAGAGAAAAATACCTAAGTATATATGTATATAAACATACAATAATACATATCTAAGTATATAGGTATAGAAAATGATTGTTTCTAGTTTTGTTTTTTACTATTTAGCAGTAATCGAGATTTATTACTCTACAAAGGTTGCGTTTATCTTATATAACTAGGAAATGAGGCTAGAAATAGTGAACTTTCTTTTGTTTTAAGATCATTTCATCTATTCAGATTCAACACATATCGAACTCAGCTTTGATCAGTATAACATAGTTCTTGTCCTCCAAGCATCATTGATCTAATTTAAGAAGTGTACACAAATAAGGTTATTAAAAAGTAGATTATAGTATCATAAAGAAGTTTGGGGGTTCAGAAGGGAGCTATTCTTATCTCATCGAGCACCTAAAGTCCCCTTCAAGGCTGAAATAACATTTGAAATGGCCCTTGAAGGATGAGTAGTTTACATAAAAATTTTTTTTTAATCATTGAGAACTTGAGAACATCAACAAATACAACATTTCTATAGATGAAGAACAAATAAAACTTATTTATGGCTGAAATCGAACTACTTGTTTTGTTTTTAAAATTCATTTACAGTTAATTCATTGTAGTGGTTCCAGAACTACTCTGCTCATTTGCCACTTCTTCTGAAATTGCTTCTTTTCTCTGTGTATTTATTTTTAAGTTTCATTCATACTCTTCTTCTTCTTCTTTTTTTTTTTGGTATTACTATCATTACCTTCCCTAATACATTTCCCCACCCCTCCTATAAGAATAATAAAACAAAACAGGCAGTGTGTCTGAAAATGTCATTTTTGCACTTTTAATCTATGGTCTCTTCGATAAGAGATAGGAAGCATGATTCATCATCAGTCGTTTAGTGTTCTCCTTGGTTATGGCATTGAATTCTTAAGGATTTCATAGTTGTTTTGTTTGACAAAGTTGAAGTCCTCAAATAACTTGTTCTTCTGTTCTTGCACATTTCACTTATTGGTTAGTTTTTAAAAATTGATTTTTATTGATACCTTTTAAAAAATCACTTATTTTCGTTTGTATTCCTCATCCCTACCCCAAAAGCTGTTTCTTGTTACAAAGGAAAGAAAAACAGTTCATTAAAACTAACCAATATATAAAAAGCCTGATATGTTCCTATTATATGTATATTTTTATGTTCTTCACTCATGGTCTACCATTTTTACAAAGAAGCAAGAGGAGATGTTTTCTCAATCTCTAGTCAATTTCTCAGCATTCATTTTTGGTTGTTTTTTGGTTGTTTCCATTGTTCTCGTGTATGTTGTTTTCTTGGTTCTATTTACTTTATTTTGCATTAGGTCATGCAAGTCTTTCCATGCTTATCTATTCATCATGCTCATCATTTCTTACAATAAAGTACAATAAAAAATAAATTCCATTGCTTTTGTGTACCACAACTTGCTTAAGCATTCCTGAATTAACAGATATTTACTTTGTTTCTAGTTGTTGGCTACTAAAAAAAAGTTGCTGCTTAATATTTTGCTATATGTGGAATCTTTCTTTTTGTCATTTACATGTTTGGGATATATACCTAGCTGGTTTCAAAGGGTTTGGCATTTTAGTAAATTTATTAGAATAATCTCAAATTGTCTTCCAAAAGGTTGGACCAATTCATGGCACTACCTGCACCATTAGTGTGCTCTCTGCATCAGTTCTCAGGTTTCTTTAAATCTTTTCTCTTGTTTCTTACTATGAAGTAATATTATTCCTTTATATTCATATACCATAATTTGTTTATTCATTCCCCAATTGATGGATACTTACTTTGTTGAAAGTTTTTTGCTTTCTGGTTTCCTTTCAGCTCCTTTTTTCTGTTTCTGTTCTGCTCTGGCCTTTTCATTGGGAATGCTCAAAAATCTTTTCTTCTATTAACATTCTGTTTTCTCCTTCACCCAGTAAGATTATATTGGACTTTACAAGTTCTTGGATGGAATTTTGTTGTAAACCTTTTTCTTTTTGGAATGTTGTGTTCTATCCCCCTTCCTCCCTTTATAGTAGTTACAGCATAGTGTTGTGTAATTATGACTGTGGTTCTTTAGTATTTGAACTCATGTTTTTGGATTCTTCAATTTTTTTCCAACCTTATCTTACTTAGGTCTCAAATTGGCTCTTAGATTTGGTTATAACATTCCAGGATGTTTTCAGTTTGAGATTTCTTTCAGTAGATGAATGGTAGATACTTTCTATTTCTACTTTACTTTCTGGTTTCAATAGATTTGGGTAGCTTTCTTTTTTTAAACCTTTACCTTCTGTCTTGAAGTCAATATTGTGTATGGGTTCCAAGGCAGAAGAATGGTAAGGGCTAGGCAATGGGAGTCAAGTGACTTGCCCAGGGTCACACAGCTGGGAAGTGTCTGAGGCCAGATTTGAACCAGGACCTCCCATCTCTAGGCCTGGCTCTCAATCCACTGAGATACCCAGCTGCCCCCTTGGGTCGCTTTTTTGAAAGATGGTATTCATGGTTTTTGTTTGATTGTGATTTTTTAAACCCTTACCTTCTCTCTTAGAATTAATACTAAGAATTCATTCCAAAGCAAAAAAGCAATAAGAGCTGAGCAATTGGAATTAAGTGACATACCCATGGTCACACAGCTAGAAAGTATAAGGCCAGATTTAAACCCAGGACCGCTTGCCCTAGTCCTGATTGTCTATTCAGTGAGCCACCTAGCTTTCCTGATGTTTCTCAATTTTACAGGTCAGTTGTTTTTGATAGTAGATAATGTACATTTTATTTTGTTCTAATATTTCTTATGGAGTTACTGGTTTCTGATCATAGGGAGCTTGTTACTTTATTTTATTTTATTTTTTTTTAAACCCTTACCTTCCGTCTTGGAGTCAATACTGTGTATTGGCTCCAAGGCAGAAGAGTGGTAAGGGCTAGGCAATGGGGGTCAAGTGACTTGCCCAGGGTCACACAGCTGGGAAGTGTCTGAGGCCAGATTTGAACCTAGGACCTCCCATCTCTAGGCCTGGCTCTCAATCCACTGAGCTACCCAGCTGCCCCCTGAGCTTGTTACTTTAGTAAAGTTTTTCCCTCTTCTAAGTTATTAATTTTCTTTCCATTTTCCCCCCCGAGCATTTTAATTTCAATTTTAATTTCATTTGTAATCTCATTTTATTGTAGCCATTTTTGTAGTCCTTATGGCTAGCCATTTTTTTCTGTGGCTTTTTTTTTGTATTTGTGAAGTTCCCCTTTTTTTTAATTATCTGGGAATACATACATACATGCACATTAAATCCAGAGTTTATCTACTGTGTTTGATTTTGGGTTAATATTTATTTATTTCTCTTTTTATTCATATTTTCCCTGACATGAATCCTTTTTCAGCACTTGTAGATTCAGGGCTGTTCATCATGATTTGTATTGACTTCACTAATATGAAATCTCTTCCATCCTCTTGGGTTTTATCTCTCATCATAATTCCTGACTGGATGGAGGAACATACATATTATCTTTTTTGTTGTGTTTCCCACCCCTTTCCCCCTGCAGTATGTATATAAGATCCAGCCTCTTCTACAACCTTCTTAAAATTTTAATTGGGAATAAGAGATGAGGGAGCAAGAAGCTGGTATCCTTCTAAATCAGGAATTCTTAATCTTTTTTTTTTAATATCATAGACTTTTTTGGTAGCTTAGTGAAACCTATAAACCCCTTTTCATAATAATCTTGAATGAATCAAACAAAATACATGGAATCTTAAAGGAAGCCAATTCTACTGAAACAGTTATCAGAATGTTTAAAAAAATTCACAAATCCTAGGTTAAGAACTTCTCTAAATGCTCAGACTTTTATTTTAAACTTATTTCAAAAAATATATTTGAAAAATGAATTTGGTACTTCCCTGTCTTCTAAAACAAAGCATGCTAAATATAATTCGACTTTTTCTTGATAATTCAAGGTTATGATTGCAGTGAAGTGATATAAGACAGGAATTATTAAGGTATAGAGGGGCATTTGTTTCTATCCTACTTTGGCTAGAGTATTGTGCTTTTGGTCTTTGATAATTTTTTTTCTATCTCCTTCTGTGTTATCACTATTTGTTGCTTTCATTGTACATATCACTGGCAGTCCCCTGATTCTTTCCTTGCTTCCATTTTCATTGGCCTTTTTAGTCATTTGTGGAATGGGAAAACATAATCAGGTCCTAGATAACTGGTTAATATTTTCTTTTTAAAATAAGAATAGATTGGAAGAGTGGAGGTATTTTCTTAGGGGTAAAAAGTATTCTATTTTCTTACCTGGACTTGGTGACATGCCCACACACCTTATTTGCATCTGTCTGGGTCCTGGGCTAGCATGTAGTTGAAATTGTTGGATGGGTGACTTGGAGAAGTGAATCATTACTGTAATGGACATTTACAGAGCAGTTGATAGTGCTTTGCAAATTGGCATTTGTAATTGCTTCTTTTTCGATGTGTAGAAACCAAGTGAGGGTTAATGAGTCTTGGACACAGAATGACAAGAAACAGACTTGCAAAGTGATGATCTTTCCAAACTTTGTCTGCTTTTAAGATTTGAAATCATTTTTGCTTATTTTTCAATTGTTGTTTTTGTGACTTAAAACTAGCAAAGTTGATGAAAGGTAATTATTAATCTGATAGTAATATTTTCATAGACATAGCATGGCAGAGCTGATAAAAGCTGATTGATAGCCAGGAAGATGTTTTGTCCTCCAGATAAAATTGTAAACTCCTTGAGGACAGGCGCAATTTTCACTTTTGTGTTTGTTCCTTTGTTTTGTACCCCACTTCTTTGCCTGGTTCACATGAAATGCTTAATAAATGCTTGTTGATGATTAATAATGGTTAGAGTACTGGATTTGGAGTTAGGAGGACCTGGATTTGAGTTCTGTTTCTGGTGTTTCTCAGTTATGTGAACATTGGCAAGACACTTAATATGTCCAAATCTCAGTTTCCTCATCTGTAAAAATGAGGATATTTTCAGTGCTTGTCTCACAAGAGTTATTGTGTGTGACTTGAGGCAGATGACATTTATATAAGGCATATTGCAAACTTTATAAACTACCTGAATGTCACTTTCTCTTACTGTTGTCTGCTAATAGTGATGTCTAACACTGACCTATCTGCACCCACCCTTAGTAAAAATCTCCTTGAGTGAAGGTAGGTAGGTTGCAAAATAAATATTTATTCATCAGAACTGTTAAAAGAGGGGCAGTTAAAAGAGCTCAATGAATGGAGAGCCAGTTCTGCAGACTGGTCCTGGGTTCAAATTTGCCCTCAAGATTCTTCCTAGCCATGTGACCCTCTATAACCCCAGTTGCCTAGTTTATATCACTCTTCTGCTGTGGAATGGATACTTCGTATCAATTGATTTTAAGACAAAAGGTAAAGGTTTAAAAAAAAAGAATTGACAAAAGAAACAGTGGAACTTAATTATCCTACCACACCAAGTAGGTAATAATAGGTATCTCAAATTGATTGTTTCAAAGTTATTTTGAAAGATACCGACAAGTAGGGTGAGTGTGGAGTTGGCAAGACTTGAGTTCAGATCCTGCTTCAGATACCTTCTAGTCCTGTTATTTTGGGCAAGTCACTTAATCCATCTCAGCTTCATTTTCCTCAACTATAAAATAAAGTTGTAATAATACATATCTCCCAGGATTGTTGTTAGGATGAAATGAGTTAACAATGTGAAGTGCTTTGCAAATCTTAAAGGGCTATGGAAGTTTAGTTATTATTACTGCTTTTTCCATTTTTGTATTTGGATTTAGGAATTCTTCTTTGTGTCACCAAGGGGATGGATTTATTTATCGATTCCATATCATAGTTATAAGGATGTTTGGAGATGTGAACTTTTGTTTTTTTGTCACATCTAGTAGAAAATGGTTTTACATATTTAAAACTATGCAAACAACAACTTTGACATCTACTAAATTTACATATTAATTTTGTTTAAATTTATCAAAATATTGTTAGAAATACATGTTTGTACTTTATACATTTCATCTTTGAATTTTATGACATAGTAGATAGAATATTGGAATAGAGTTTGGTATCTGGTACTAGCCCTGCTGCCTAACCAGTAGTGTTACATTGGGTAATTTTCTTAAATTCTCACTTCTTCCTATCTCACCTATCTATTGAGATTTTTGGCAAAAAAAGACCAAAAATCTCACCACTCAAATCCAATGAACTTTTAAGGTCTTTAAAAACTCTAAAAATCCATGAAGTAAAAGGACCTCTTTTCAGGGTTGGGAAATAGAGGAGTCAAAAATACAGTCAAGTTTTTGAGCATGGGATTTGGAGTTGGGGATGCCAGCTTTTTCTAGTATAAGTAGCAACTGTCTACTTTATCATCTGTATGTATTTACTTGTTTGGGGATAGTACTGCACATTACATATACATTATAGTGGTTAATTTTTTGACATACTGAATGTTGACATATATTGTAACAAATGCATTAATTTTTTAATCAAGCCTGTTTTATATATACAGAAATGTCCTTTACATTGGTGAGAGTTTTGTGTATGGTGGATTTGTATGGTTTTAGGGAAAATTTTGTACTATATTATAGTAGTATCCCTAACTAGTCAAAACTGATTTATTTGGGGCACAATTTAAATGATAAATTTTCTGGTGTAATCATAGCTAATGTTTTTTAACTTTTTTAAGACCATCAGATTCAGCATTTCCATTTTATATATGATATGGCAACTTTTCTTTATTAGAGTGCAGTTTTTATACTCTGTACTTTTAGTGTATTTTAAAGATAGAATCTTTGCATGCAGACCAGTTAGAGGAATTTAATGGTTACATAAAATTTGTATTACATTTCAGTTTCAAGTAGCCAGTTTTGTGTGATATTACAGATTTGAGTCTTACATTATTATACCATAATAAATATAGTATAAAATAGATTCAGAACCCTAAAAATTAGTGATCAATAAAGTTAATCATAATACCTCATGGTAGTCTATTTTTATATTAATAAAGTTACATGTTGTGAGGGAAAGGCGTATATTTCAGAGACTCATTTGAATTTATTAAATTCTCTTAATGCTATTAAAATGATACACTTCAATGCTTGTGATATTTGTAAGGTAAATACATTCTTCAAGTTAGTGTTTTTGTTTGCCCTTATATTTTTTAAAAAGTGGAGATTATGCTTTACTAAGAAAGAATGGAAAGTATTTGATAATGGCACTCATTAAAATTTAAAGTTATATCTGTAGTAGTACTAGGATGCAAGACCTGCTTATTCCTTTTAGACTGTGTGTGAATGAAATAAAAGGAATTATGTTATGTTATGTTGAGATCTCTTGGTATAGTGGCAAGAGTTCTGGACTTAAGGAGCCTAAATCCTGTTATTGCCATTTGCTTATTCTGTAACTTTGGTCAAGCCATTTTCCTGCCATGGGCTTCAGTTTCCTTATCTATAAAATAAGGGCATTGAACTTGATGTCTAAGATAACTTCCTACTCTGTCAATGTCCCTCTAACATAGTTAGTGCTTAGTATTGAGTGGAGGCATTGCAAGAAGGAACCTGTAGTTTCAGTATTGCCTTTGTGTATGAAGTATATCAGTGAGCTCCAGTTTGTTATTATTTATACTTGCAAACCTTAAAGTGCTCTAGAGATAAAGACTAGTTATTGTTGGTATTGATAATTTCTGACAAACATTACAAGTGAATAACAAGGGTAGATTTTTTTTTTTTATGTATACATTCCTTTTCTGCCAGGGAAATTTCTTAGATGGTATCTAATTGCGTATTGGAGAAAAATCTAATTGCTTGACTAAAAGTAAAATTATATATATATATATATATATATATATATATATATATATATATATATATGTATATATATATATATATATATATATATATATAAAATTAGCAAAGAGACAGTTTCTGCTGTTCGAGGTGATCTGTGGTTTTTTCCTAGAGGAAGCCTGGGTTTGCCTTATTGCTTATGGTGACTGGATGCATCTCAATTGACTGAGACCATAATATTAAATGGAGATTGTTGTTACATAAAAATGGGGACGTTTAATTCAAAATCTAGGGGCTACTTGGAAGAAGACAATAGGATGTTTTCTTTAGTTTAAAAGCCTTTTTTAAAAAATTCTTAGAAACATCATTTGAACATTAGAGTAAGATTTTTTTGTGTGTTAATTCTGCAAATAGTTGAAGTGAAGATAATTCTTAAGATGACCTCAGTTATTTTGTACTCTTCCAGAAACAATATGAAGAACATACATTTTTTAGTTGAAGGAACAAATTAAACCTGGAAGAAAGAAAACTAAAACAGAGAAGGGTAGGTCCAAAGTAGGAGGGACTTAATTTATCTTGAAAAGTTCAGAGAAAAACTTAAATTTATGCTTGGAAGTATACCTGGTAGTTAACAGTAGTTTTGACCATAAACTGCTTTATATTATAATGAATTTATTTTAGTTTTTGTAGGTCTAATATGATAACTTCATTTGCTTCATACCATTAGCTATTTTCTAGTTTTTATAATTCTTTTCATTTTAAAATTTATAACGTAACTAGATCTGATTCCATCTTTTAGAACTTTTATTTAGCCCTTAAATTTTTTTTAAGACTCCTTTCTAGTGTAAGTTTGCTTCTGTTCTATAAAGGAAATGTCCCCTATTTTCTGCCATGAATATAGAACACTTAACACTGGTATTGAATCATGTCATATCATTTAAGAAATGCCAGAGAAAAAGTTAGTCCTTGCTCTTCTTGATGACAAATCTAGCAGTCTCTGTATACTGTATGTGCAGTCTGGATATGTTTTTCCTTAAGCAATTTGTATTATTAGTGTATTCTATATTTCTTTTACTCCATCAACAATCAAATGTATTTTTGTGAACGTTATGACTATTACTGTGAATTAACTACAGTGTTTGCACAGGTTTGAGAATGTCTTAATTTGACTCTATAAACAGAGTAAAGAACAGATGGTTTCTATTTGTACAGGTTTTAGTGACTTTTTATTGTTATTATTTTACTTCCCTTCATCTTCAAAGAATACTACTTTGTATTAGAGATTTTGGAACAATAAATAATACACTATGAAAAGAGAAGCTTTCTAGCAAGAAGTCACAAGAAGAGAAATTTGAGGCTAGGTCTTTGTGTAGTAATGAATTTGGGGTGTAATATTGTTGCTTAAAGATGCACAGTGTGTGTAAGCAGCCCGTGACATTGCCATTGATCTTTTGCACTCAGTCAACAAGCATGTATTGAGTGCTTGTAATGTTCCAGGTGTAGTTCTATAGGCAGCTAGGTAGTACAGCCAATAAGTTTGAATTTTTCCCAGACATATACTAACTCTGAGATTCTGGGCAAGGCCCTTAACCATCTCAGCCTCAGTCTCCATAGTTGTAAAATGGGAATAATAATAGCACCTGCCCCATGGGATTTTGGGAAGGATCAAATGAGATAATAGCTGTAAAAGTGCTTTGCAAACCTTAAAAGTGTTTATAAATACTAGCTCTAATTGTTTGATTATTAATGCTAGGGGCACAAAAATGAAACAACTGCTTCTCACAAGGAACTCCCGGTGGGTCTTAGGAGACTATATAGTTTGAAGGCTTGGGACTGGACTATGATTTTATTTGTATTGAGTAGTGATGTCAAACTCAAATAGAAAGGAATCCTTGCAGGTCTAATATTGACTGAGAAATCCACAAATTAACATTATGTTGCATTGTATTTTTATTTATCTTGTTAAACTTTTCTCTTTTGTTGTTGAGTTCTGTCAGGTTATTTGTGACCTCATTTGGAGTTTTCTTGGCAATGATACTGGGGTGGTTTGCCATTTCTTTCTCAAGCTCATTTTGTGGTTAAGGAAACTGAGACTAAAAGGGTTAAGTGACTTGCCCAGGGTCAAGCAGCTAGTAAACACCCGAGTCTGCATTTGAACTCAGGTCTTCCTGACTACAGGCTCTTCATTGTATCTGCTATTTTAATCTAGTCTTGCTGCTTTCTGGAATTTTGCTGGCTACTTGAGGCCTTAGGCCTGTGAGTTTAACACTTCAGATAATAGAGGAAACTGTCTTCCAATATAACTGGCCATTTTCTCTGCTCTTTATAATGTTAAAGAATTATTTAGAGTACTTCTTTGTAAAAGTTTTGGTTTCAGGACACCTTCACTCTTGTAAAAATTGTTGAGGAACCAGAGAACTTTTGTTCATGTGGGTTATCTATCTTCATATTTATCACATTAGAAATTAAAATGGATAAGATTTTTAAAGATACTAGTTCATCTTAAAGTGATAATCCATTTCTTATCCACATAAATACAGTTTTAATGAATAAACCCTGTTTTCCAAAACAAACAAAAACAGCTAGTTAGAAGATTGGAAGTGTTTTACCTTTCTTGGTAAATTTCTTTAAAGTCTAGATTAATAGAAGACAGTTGGATTCTTATACCTACTTCAGTCTGGTGTGGCTGGCATATCTAGCCTCATGCAGATATGTAGTCAGAAAAGGGAGGACAATTTTAATAGGCAAATATCATCATTGTTTTATTATAATAATACCTTTAACATTATAGAACCCCTGAAAGGATTTTGGAGACTGCCAGGGGTACTAGGACCACACTTTAAGATCAGCTGGCTTAGGGCATGGAGAGGTTAAATGACTTACTTGGAGACCCACAGCTGTAGTATGCATCCTAGGCACATCTTGAACCCAAGACTCTCCAATTGGCAGTCTATCCATTCTACCCCACCGACAGAAGAATATTCACAATAGACAAGGGAGACCCTGGAAGATGATAGTATCACCAAAGACCTTATGAACTGTGAAGGAAATTGGGGCTTCTAAGAAGTGGAAGTGGGAAGGGAGTGCATCCATCCCAGAAATAGAGAGACAGATAACCTTTGCAAAGGTATTCAGAGAGGAGATGGAACATTATGTTGTGAGGAACATAGCAAGAAGGCCAGTTGGGTTGGAATATAGAGTGTTTGAAGAGAAGTAGGCAATTTGGAGTCAGGTTGTAAAAGGCCTTTAATGCCAGGGGAATCTTTATTTGGGGGTAGTAGTAATTGGAGTTTATTTCAGCAGGTGCAGTGGTATATCAGATATTAAGGCCATGCACAGCTCTAAAAGGAAGTAAACTTGGTAGCACATAGAGAGTGATAATTTGAAAAAAAGGATACTGGAGAAAAGTCTGTCATTCTGTGGTTGATTCATTAGGTAATTAAAATTGAGATAATAATTATCATTGCCTGATGTGTTCCTGTCTTCCCCACTATTCATTTAAGGTTTGTGTTGGGAGGTTTGTCTTAAGCCTCTTTCCTTTCCATCTAGCTCTTGGAAGCTCCTTGAGGTCAGGAACTTTGTTATTATGTTTCATCTTTGCACCCTTTCCACAGTTAACAGCTGATGCTCAAGTTAACAACTGGATAGCTGTACTTGTTGGGATCCAGGAGAAAGGAAGGCCATTCTTACATTAGGTAGCTCTCTTCTGGAGGATTTAGGGAAAGACAAGAATGAAAATTAGACTGAGGAAAATGTAACAGGCCGGGAAGAGAGGGCTTCTTTCCATTTGTGCATTGCTTTTGGAACAATTGAGTCTGTCATTGCTGCAAAAGGCTCATCTGTTTTAACACCATACCCAGTGATGTTTTATAGCTGTGATTCATACAGTGTCATAATCTCCATTGACTCAAAAGTGCTGGTAACCAAAGGGGCAATAACAAGATATATAGTGAACATAGGAGGAGGGGGGAGATAAGTAAGCATTGATATGGTATTTATTACGTGCCAGGCTCTGGGCTAAGCACTTGTTACAAATACCTTCTATGATCTTCACAACAATCCTGTCGTTATCCTCATTTTATAGTTGAGGAAGCTGAGGAAAGCGACTTGCTCTGGATTACACAGCTAGTAGTAAGTGTGTCTGAGGCCAGATTTAAACTCAGGCCTTCTTGACTTTAGGCCCAGAGCCTATCTATTGCCAACAATGACTTGGAATAGAAAATTTTTGTGACTATGAAGTGCCAGTATACCCATGAAAGAACTGATTGAGTATCAGAGTAATCCTTGTGCTACCTTTATCAGTTATTATGAGGAAAAGGAGAAAGGAATAAGGAATAAGCATTTATTTCAAATATTTCCTCATTGATCTTTACAACTACTCTGATGTTGGTTGTTAAAATGTTGGTACTATCTTCAGTTTAGAGTTGAGGAAATAGAAACGGATTAAGTGACTTCCCCAGGGTCACAGAGCTAGTAAGTGTCTGAAGCTGAATTGAGCTATCCAGCACTTTCTCCACTTGCTACCAACTGCCTCAGGAGTACTTTGTAAATTGCAAAACTGTATACATGTTAACTACTAAGATTGCAACATACCTATGATTCTGCTTGGTGTCTCTTGTGAGCATTTATTAAATACCTACTAAGTGATAGTCACTGTGCTACATGTAGGAAATGTTTCAAGAAATGAAACTACCTTTGCCTTGAAGGAGTTTACATTCTTAAAAACAAGTATTAATGTGTTTGTATCTCCCATCTCTGCTCTCCCTTATAATAAAGAATTTAAAAAAGGAAAGCAGATCAGCCATAGCAACTGAGGCATCCACTGAGTCTCAAAGTATCTGCAGCATTCCACATTTCTAATCTTCCACCTCTGAAGAGAAGAGGGAGTCAAGCTTCTTGGTAAATGAACAACATTCAGTTTCATGTCTATTCTTTCTGTATACATTGTTCTTTTTTTTTTTAAACTCTTACCTTCTGTTTTGGAGCCAATACTGTGTATTGGCTCCAAGGCAGAAGAGTGGTAAGGGCTAGGCAATGGGGGTCAAGTGACTTGCCCAGGGTCACACAGCTGGGAAGTGTCTGAGGCGAGAGGTTTAGCTCTCAATCCACTGAGCTACCCAGCTGCCCCCTGTATACATTGTTCTAATCATTGTTTATGCTATTTTCCTGTTCTACTTTTCTTTCATAAATTCCTATCTTCCCATGTTTTTTTTTTAAATTTTTCATAGTCAGAATTTCTTATTGTAGTCATTGATGATTATGCTCTACAATTTCTGTAGCTATTCCTCAGTTCACATATTCTTCCCACTGGGGAGAAAACATTATGTATGCAGAAAAATACAAAATACATACAAAGTAGCTTATTTGGGGTGGGGAGCTGTAGAAACTGGGGAGGAAAATTTGATCAGGATAGTTGTTTTTTTTTTTTTAATTTAAGGAAATGGCATATGAGAGAGTTGAGGTAATCTAGAGATTCTGTTAGGCATATGTGAAGAGGAAGGGCATTTTAGACAGAGAGGGAGTGTGGTAGAATGGGAAGAACTATGCTTTAGGAATATCAACTTGGCAGCTGTGTGGAGGCTGGTTTGGAGAGGGAAGATTGAGAAATTTCATCAGAAGGATTGAATTATATTTCTTTCCCTCTCCTTACTAAGGCAGAAAAGCATATTATATTTTAGGAGGATTTTCAGCCATTTAGGCAACAAATATTAAGTAAACACCTGCTAAAAGCAAATCTGTGAGGTGATAGGAAGGGATTCAAAGACAAAAAATGAAACTGCCTCTGCCCTGAAGGAGATTCCATTCTCTCAGGTGAGAGAAGTAACTTGCAGGTACTCTTTGATATACATGGATAAGTATCTAAAGCTGAAGTACAAAGTAATCTTTTTTGGTGGTTGTAGTGACACATGTTGCAGGTGTCATCAGAGCTGAGCTCTGAGGGAATCTAGGGGTTCTGAGAGGCAGAAATTTGAAAGGAGTATGTACTGGAATAGGGAATGGCCACATCTTAAGAATATGAAGTGGAGAGTGTACATATGGGTAAGCTTAGAAAGACTAATTAGCAGAGAAGGTTCAGTTTGATCCCAGAGGTGATATGGAGCTAGAGTTTGTTGAGGAGGGGAAAGACAAATCCCTTTGACAGCTGTGTGAAGGTTGGATTAGAAGAGGAGGCTTATCAGAAAGTTATTGCGATAGTTAGCATAAGATGGAAAGGGGATTTGAACCTAGTGGTGGCTAGGCTAGTGGAGAGAAAAGAATTGAGTTCATGAGCTGTGAAGGTGGTGGGATAGACAAGAATTGCCAACTGGTTATGGATGTTTAAGGTCAGCCTGAATGAACATCAGGGTTTTCTGTTAACTCAGTTATATTCAGTAATCCAGAAGGTGATTTAGGGTTATTCTTTGCCTTAGTTGACAGCCTTCATGAATTTCTCTATCTTGATTCCCTCTCTCTTTGGGCCTGGACCCTCCCCCTGGTGACTTTTTCTTGAATGATTGACATACAGTCTGCCACCCAAATCAGTATTCAATGTCTTTCTAGCTTTGGAGAGTTAGCCAGAGTTTATGCTACACTGGCATAGCCTGTGAATGTCCATAATTGCCTTTCACACAATGATGGGGCCCTGGAATAGGACTTTAGTGGAGGAAATTAACTTGAAAATTAAATGATCCTGGTTGGTTCATTTCCTAAGCATACATGCAACAAACATCCTGCTTTTTTTACTTTAATTTACATGCAAATACCTCTGCTTCCCAGTTCATCAGTTTCTTTGAATGTGGGGTGAGGCTATGAAGGATAAGATATTTCTTAAGCTCTCTACTATGTTCCAGGTACTGTGCTAAGCTATTGAGATATATCTCCTTTGATCCTCAAAATAGCCCTAGGGAGGTAGGTTCCATTATTATCCTCATTTTACAGTTGAGGAAACAGACCTACAAAAGTTAAATGACTTGTCCAGAATCATGCAGCTAGGAAGTGTCTGAGACGGAATTTGAACTGAAGTCTTATGGACTCTAGGCTTAACTCCAATTGGGCTGCTTGACTCAAATGGAGCTGTTGAGCTGCACGTTATATTTTATCATATTTTTATTTCTTTTGTTAAATATTTCCAAGTTGTAATTTGACTCTTCTGATTTATACCATCCTTCTGCCTCAGCCTCATTCTGCCTCATTCAGGTAGATGATCATAATAGCTTTGATCTCTCCACCATACAAAATTGTCCATAACTTTGAAATTCTCTCTGAGGATAAATGGTCCTTCTAGCTCTTTATGCCTCTTGTCCCTCTTAAACCATCCTCAATAAAATTGATGTATCCATAGGGAGTTCCCTCTTTTTCCCAGTTCCACCTCAACATCATCTCCCATTTTCTCTTCTTTTTCTCATGCTAACACTCCAGCTTGTGGCCCTGACCTCCTTTAACTTCTCCTTATCTTCTGCCCACAGATATGCTGAGCTCTCCTCCATCCTTAGGAAAGCATTGCTTGACCCTACCATCGGCTCAAGCTATCTTTCTAGTTCTCTCCTTTCTATCACAGACAAACTTAGAAATAGATGGCTGTGCTTGTTGTGTCCACATTCTTACCTCTGTCTTGTATTCTGATTTCCAGTCTGACTTCCATCACATTACATCCTTGAGCCTGGGGTCTCTGAGGTCAATCTTCCTTGTATCCCTAGCACTTAACACATAGGAGACACAATAAATGCTTGTTTACTTGGTGGCTTTCTTGTTAATTCCAGTGACCTGTTTTAGGTCCTCATTCTTTGTGACTTCTTGTCAGACACTGCTGACTTCCTTCAAACCCCTCCCTGTGTTTTAGGGACACTCCTCTTCCTATGTTCTTTGGGTGACAGACAGCCTTGTCTCGTCTGACTTACCTTGCTGTATACAGGGTCCTGGCAAGAACTCTTTTCCTTCTTCACTAGACTTCAGTCAGATGATGTCATAAGCTGTTTCCAGCATGTAATTTTCCATCTCCAGACTTTCCTTCTCACCTGCTTTCTCCATCCCTAGAATGCTTTCCTTCCTTACATCCCTTCTAGTCTCAGCTAAGCTATCCTCTTTCAAGTGGCTATTTCTGATTTCCTAGGCATAAGGCTCCAAATAATTTTTTATATGATTGTCTATGAACATATAGCATTCCTTCCCCGAAGGATATAAATTCATTGAAGGCAGAGTTTGACTCAGTTTTTTAATCATTTTTATTCATTATTTATTTATTATTTATTTAATTTTTTTATTTGACTCAGTATTTATTTTTATTTTATTATAAATGTATTATTTATTTTTATTTTATTTTTATTTGTATTCAATTTCCATTACAGTTCTTGGCACATAGTAGGCACTTCAGTGCTTTGAGATGGATTGATATATACAGAATTTTGGATTAGGTGATGGTAAAAGAAACAAAGATAAGTAGGTCATAATTCCTGCCCTCTTAGAAGTTTCTACTATGTGCAGAAGACTAAACTCGATGTCTTACAAGATTGAAAAATGATATAGTCCTTGCCTAAGAGGAATTTGAGTCAGTAAGAGAGGCAACTAGATAAGACAGTGGATAGAGTGCCAAGCCTGGAGTTAGGAAAGCTCATCTTTGAGTTCAAATCTAGCCTCAGATACTAGTTATATGATCTTAGACCAGTCACTTAACCCTGTTGCCACAATTTCCTCATCCATAAAATGAGCTGGAGGAGGAAATAGCAAAACATTCCAGTATCTTTGTCAAGAAAACCCCAAATGGGGTCACACAGATTTGGATATGACTGAACAACAAACAATAACAAGAGGCTATTACAAATTAATCTAAGAAGGCTATAGTCATTCACATGTCCTACTTAATGCCTTCATCATCAGGTAGTGGATCTTGGAGTAAAGTATATTCAAATCTCCTCTCATATGTGATCTGTGATCCTGGGAATGTCATTTAATCTTTCTGCTTCAGTTTTTTCATTTACAGAATGAAGGGTTTGGATTTAATAGCCTTCAATGTCCCTTTCAGCTACAAATTTATAATCCTATAATCCTTCTACCTCTGATTCTTAACTCCAGATTGTTAGATAGAATAGCCTTCTAATTTGTCTCCCAGGTACTCCACATATTTTTTCTCATCTCTTTTCTCCACATATCCTTGAAATGCATTTCTCTCTTACTTTTGTCTTAGAGAATCCTTCATTTCCTTTAAAGCTCAGCTCAAGTGCTATTTTCTATTAAGAAGCTTATCCTGTCCTCTTAGTTGCTAGTGCTCTCTCCCTGGAAATTACTTTGTTTATATGTGCATCTGTTATCTGTTTGATTTTCTGTGTACATGTTCCCCCCCAATAGATTCTAAGTACCTTGAGGGCAGGGACTGGCTCTTTTTTGTCTTTGTATCCTCAACATTTGGCAAATGATTATTATTACATAATAATATGGAAAATTGTATAATAAATGATTAGTGCATTTTTTGTTGAATGGAATGGAGGGAGGGATAAGAAAAAGCATCATGGAAGAGGTCACATCTGAGCTGGTCCCTGAAGAAAAGATTTCAACTGGGTAGAAAAGGGGATGGGGGATCAATTTCATGCTTAAATACACAGAGTGGTTGTCATGCAGAAATCATGAACTAAAAGTAGTAGAAGTACCTTGGACCAAGAGTTAGAAGACTGGACTCTTGTCCTGGTTCTGTAACTGGAATCAAAATCTCAAGAGTAGAAAGAACTATCCTACGTTATCCTATCCCTTATGAGTGGTTTTCCATCCTTTGCTTTAAGATGCCCACTGAAGGACACCCCCTCCCTTTTCATATTGCCAGCCAGTTCCACTTTTGGTGAACTCTGCTTGTTATGGTATATTTTATTACATCACCCTTTATCTACCTTTCTGCAACTTATATCTTTTATTTCTGCTTCTACCTTCTGGGGATTAGCATAATAAGTTAGTCTTTCCTTAGGACAGGCTTTCCAACACTTGCCAGTCCTCATGATCTGCCAAAGAGTTCTATTCTTTAGGCTAAACTTCCTCAACTCTTCCTACAGTGTATAACTGAACACAGAATTCTAGATGTGGAGAGAAAAATATATAGTGGGGCTCCTGCCTGTTTCATTTTGGCTCTTCTTGATTAATTTCCTCAATCAGCCACTTTGAAGTACCTATGATATGCTGGGGAACTGTGCTAGGCATAGAAGGACAAATACAAATCACAAAAAAATTCCTTCTCAGTAAACTTATACATTCAAATGGAACAGGTAACAAAGTTAATATACAGTAGAAATAAAAAGTGGATGAACACAAATTAGTTAACTACAACATAGTTTAGGAGAAAGGAGGCTTGTTAGTTTCAGAAAAAAAAATTCGTGAAGAAGGTACCTGAGATGTGTTTAGAACAGAGAGACTCCCAAGGCGGAAGGAAGGAGGAAGTATACTTATGGCATGTGGGATAGGCAGTCCAAAGGCCATAGAGATGGGAAAATGGAATGTTGTGTGTTTGATTGCACTCCAAAGAAGGAGTAATATTCAGTAAAACTGGAAAGATAGGATGTAGCCAGGTTGTGAAGAACTTTAAAAGCTGAACAAGGTTATTTTATCTTAAAGGCAACAGGGAGCCCACTGGACTTGATTGAGGAGGAGACTGACAAGGTCAAACCTATGCTTAAAGAAAATCACTTTGGTGTCCCTGAAGAGGATGGACTGGAAAGATTGGAGGCAGGGAGACCAGTTAAGAGGAAGTTGTAAACAGTGGCAGTGAAGATGAGGTCTTGAATTAAGATAGTGGCCATGTGAATAGAGGAAAGGCATCAATTGCAAGAAATGGTGTGGAAGTTGAAAACTACAAGATTTTGTGATTGGAATTGCATGTGGAGGGTGAGATTGTGAAGTTGGGGGACTGACAGAATAGGGGAGGCTTTAGGGAAGGAATTCTTAAAGTGTGTGTGTGTGTGTGTGTGTGTGTGTGTGTGTGTGAGAGAGAGAGAGAGAGAGAGAGAGAGAGAGAGAGAGAGAGAGAGAGAGAGAGAGAGAGAGAGAGAGAGAACCTTTTTGGCAATTTGGTGGTCTTCACAGATTGTTTCTTTTAAATGAATAAAGTAAAAATACATAACACTAAAAAGGAAATCAGTTATATAGAAATAGTTATATGCACATGCATGTGTTTTTATAAACACATACTCAAGTTCATAGATCTTAATTTAAAAACCCCTAGTAGAGGAAAAGATGAGTTAAATGACATGTTGAATTTGAGATGCCTCCAGGACATTCTTCACAATGTGAAGAAAGTGCTTTAACCCTTAAAGTGCTATATCAGTGACCTCTTGTATGCCTTTATTGATGCAAGTTAAGATCATTTTAATTTTTAGCTGTTATATCATTCTGTTATATCATTAAGTTTTCAGTCTGCTAACTTTCCCTTCCCTCTTAATATAAACTGCTGTCCAATCATTCTTCCCCATCCGATATTTGTTCCTTTGATTTTTATTACTCAATTGTAGCATTTTATATTTATTCCTATTATGATTCCATTTTAGATGTGACTCTTTAACCCATAAAGATAATTTAAAATGCTGATTGACATCCACCATATTGACTATTCTTCTTAGCTCTATATCATTGACAGATTTGATAAACATGCCATTTATTCTTTCATATAAAATCCTGGGCCATCTAGAGACCTCCCTCCAGATTGACATTAATATGTGTTTGTATAAGTATATAATTGAATATAATGACTTCTCTTTTATCAGATGCTTCTTTTAGAACTACCTTTGAGGTAGTAAGTTGGTTTTCTTTTCCCACATAAAACTCAGAATTTACATGACTATTACAATTATATTCCTGTTAGATTATTCTGACTAAGGTCCAGTCTTCTTCCTCTTCTGAACTTCATTTTCTTATCTGTGAAATTGAAAAGGTAGGATTTTAGAAATCTTTTAATTAAAGAATGTTAGGCCTGTATAACACTTGAAAAAATCATCTAGTCTAGTCTTTTTTGATTGGGGCTGGGGTGGGAAGGGTGGAAGTCAAAGTGAGGTCCTGATAGGTTAAGTGATTTCACACATAGTGGTAGGGGAAGGACAAGAACTCAAAACCTTAGGACTCCTTGCTCAGTTTGTTTCTTCTATGTCATTCTAATAGAATAAAGCATTTGTTCTAGGTACTGAGAATAACATAAACATAATGAGCCAGAACCTTTTCTTAAGGAGTTTAAAATCTTGTAGTTTACAGTAATCTCTAATGCCCTTGCTAGTTCTGAAAGCTCATTGTTTTTATTAATTTGCTGAACAGTGCTAGTAGTTCCTATAATTTTTGTAAATGCTTTCAAGACTTTCAGAATCTTTTCCTTCCAACAACTTCATCGGGTAGGAAGTACAAATATTATTATTTACATTTTGCTATGGGAAAAACTGAGGCTCATATAAAGTCACTTGCTCCATTTCTCATATGCTTCTTTTAGAGCTACCTTTGAGATAGTAAGTTGGTTTTCTTTTCCCACATAAAACTCAGAATATACATGACTTTATTACAATTATATTCCTGTTAGATTATTCTGACTAAGGTCCAGTCTTTTTCCTCTTCTGAACTTCATTTTCTTATCTGTGAAATTGAAAAGGTAGAATTTTGGATTTATATTTGAACTAGGTATTCTCTTACTCCACATCATTTGCCATCTAGGACAAGTCAAATGCAGACATTTTTACTTTGATATCAGTTAGTGTTTTAAATAAAGACATTTAAAGCAGTCATTCTTCTGCTGTAGTTTTGACTCAGATTATTTCTACATAGAGTACAGATATGTGAGGAATTATTTTCACATACATTTATTTTTATAACTATTAGCAACCTATGTAGTCCCATGGCAATGAATTTATTTCCATGCCTAGCTTTAAGTTTTCTCTGTCCTTGGGGAAACAATCTAGAAATTGGAACAAAGAGTTTTGATTTAACATTCAAACACTTATCCATCTTGTACATATATTTTGTTTACTTTAGTATTCTAGGTTCTGTGGAGTATTTAAGTAGAAAATAATCACAAGATATCCTCCCAATCATCAAGGAGCTTACAGAGAGAATATGAATAAGATTTGCTTTAGAAAATGTTCAGAGCCCTTAAAAACAGACCATCAGAAAGAATGTTATATTGTCAGTTGATAGCTATTTGTTGTGTACTCTATGCTACTTGGCTCTCACTTGAAAGTGTGTGTAAATAAAATGAAGTCTTAAGGACATTGGGAGGGATTTCAAAGACTTTCTTTAATGTGAGTGCTCCTCAGTTAATGTTTATTAAATCTGTATTTTTGTATATGTGCTTTCTTAAAGCCTGCAGCTATATATATATATATATATATATATATATTTATATATGTATATATTCTTTTGTTAATAGCAGATTATTTCCAGGAACTTTATTCAGGACCATCTGTTTAGTGCTTGCTCTTTGGCAAAAATTTGCAAAGTTGTACTGTCTTACTATACAGAACCTTACATTTGAGAGATTATCCGGATCAACATCAGAGATGTTGGGATGCCCTGACGTGTTGCAAAAAAATAAGAAAAAATAAAAGCATCAGTATAAAATAGTGACTTTTTCTAAAGTAAACACATTTCAGTAAAATCTCCTTGGAGTAAAGCACATCTTAATGTTTCTTAACTCTTGGTCTTGCTTTTATCATTTGTTAAATAGAGATAATAGAGAGTTAAACAGAATTTTTGTGAAAATCAAATGAGATAATGTAAGTGATTATTATTTAATCATGTTCTGTGCCTTCTATAGGAACATAGGAACATATCAGTGAGCATGTTATTGAGTTAAGTAGCTGGAAGGCACAAAAGAAATGAAGAGGAAATAAGATTAATCATCAAATGATTCACCTAATTTTGGTGAATATTTGTTGTACTCATGCAAAGTTCTTTTCTTTATGTGTATTTACAGAAGTAACATTTTTTGGCTCTGAAGAAATTCAGACCTGTGATTACCTAATGTACATTTTTTTAAAGCAATAATGAAATATTGTAGAAGTTAAATTAAAAACAGAGGTTTCTTGGATATGCTTTGTTTTTATATAAAGTTTTAATGGAAGCACAAACTCAGTTGTGAATGTTTATTGTTTTTGTTTTCAAAAGTCAGTATCCTGTCATTATTTGTTTTGGGGAATACTTTTGGCCTCTTCTTAACTCCAGGTTTCAGGGAGTGTGCTTGCTCACACTTTGGTCCTTATCACCCATACCAATTAATTTTTACTTAATTTGATTGGATTTTGTATTTCTCTATCTTGGCAGCATCTGAGGGAAGAAGGGAAAAGCAAAGGAAAATGATTATTATTCTAGCTCTTTTAGTTGGTTCATAAATTGATTGAGGAAATTTGCAATTAGGGACTGTCAGCATGAAATCTAGGAACCCCAAACTTGTAGACTTGTAGGATCTGATTCCAGTTAGGTAAGGCTAAGCAAAAGCTGAGTGCCTCTTTTTGCCTCCAGAAGCTTTTCCGATTGTACCACAGCCCCCTTCAAGGATTGAGCTCAGGACCTTTAGTTTATGGGTCTGAGACTGACCCACTGCCTACTGTGTAAAGTACTCTGATTATCCCTACCTGACTAAGATTGTCATTTACCTTAGGTCTGTTATTCAGTCTGAAACTGCTAATCTGAGATTCCCTTCAGGGTGAATTCTCATGGGAACTTTGGGGTCTCCACCTATAAGGTAATCCTAAAACTTGGGGTTCATCAGATCCTACAAGGCTACAAGTTTGGGGTTCCTAGATTCCATGTTGACAGGGACATACATAAAATCAACTTAATGAATGAATGAATAAAATATGAAGTTCTAACTATGTGCCAAGTACCATGCTAATCACTAGTACCACCATTAGAAAAGAGGGTTCCTCATCTCAAGGAACTCAGACTTTAGTTGGAGGAGACAGTTGCATGGTTAATGGCAAGGCCCAGGAATCCGTAGGAATCTCACAGCATGTAGAGTTGGGAGTAGCCCTTCCCTGTTGAGAAGGGTAAATTAGGCCTGACTAAATGGAATGTCTTGGGTTCCTTATAGTGGCATGAGGATTGGGAGGGCATGAGTGGGGTTTTGTGGTTAGGGGAGGAAAGGCGAAGGGGGCAGGAAGGTTGGCAGGTGGCTCTAGGCTGTAAGGGAGTGTAAATGGGGATACACACTTTTCAGGGGGGGCTTGGAGCAGTCAGGCTCAGGAGAATGGGTAAGGTGGGAAATTTCGGGTGCAGTAGAAATTTTCAGAAACTGCTGTGGGTGATACTTGGGATGCTTGGTCTCAGTCTTTCTGTTCTTTTTTTTCATGTTCAGTTCTGATTGAGTCTAGTGATACTCCACCTCACCAGAGGGCCCCCCCCCCCAAAAGAATCCACAATTTGGGATTGCTGTGTATCAGTTAGTTGTTCATTGTTGTAGAACAAAACAACCAAGAATGAGATAGAATAGTTTAGAATAACTCAGTGAACATATGCTACTGTGTGGGGTTTAAAAGAGAATTTGGTATTTGGTGTAAATGGGCTTTTTTTTTTAAACCCATACCTTCTGTCTTAGAATCAGTACTGGGTATTGGTCCTAAGGCAGAAGAGTGGTAAGGGCTAGGCAAGGGGGTCAAGTAACTTGCCCAGGGTTACACAGCTAGGAAGTGGCTGAGGCAAGGTTTGATCAAGACCTCCTGCCTCTGGACCTGGCTCTCAATCCACTGAGCCACCTGGCTGCCCCCAAATGAACTCTTAATGGCATGGATATAAAGAAGGTTAGGTAATTCACATTTACAGAAAAATCATATAAGATTATATAAGTTTAAAGATAGAAACAATTTTATAGATAAGGAAAAAGACTTATATTTAAATTTGCTCAGACTCATGTGTCTAGTGGCTAATGTGATAGTCAGTAAAAATCCATCTTCAGAAAAATAAGTGATTTTGTCTGTCCACTAAGGAAAACTTTAATTATCATTATGGACGATAATCTACTGTCCTTATATCTCATGTGGCATTGAGGTGAGAGAAAGTAAAATGTTGGAATTTAATACCACTTATAAAAAGTTTTCTGACCAACTTGCAATTCATAATATTTAGATATCTCAATATATTTTCTCCTTTCTGTGATACAGATTGCAGCTCAGCCATATTTTCCCACCCTGCATCTTGCCAATGTCCTTCAACAAATCTTCCCCAGGGGTTTCATCCAAAATGATAGATGCCTTTTTCTAGTTTTCTTGGCTTTGAGTAGATATCAGGGTCACATACAGGCTATTCTGTTCCATCTATTTTCCTCTGCTTTTGCCACATGACTAGCATACTTTTTCTAGTCACATATATGGTGATAGTCTTTAAATCACTCCTCTTATGCAGTTCTTGGTTGGCAGTATGTTTCAGTCTACTTATGTCTCTCCATTGCACTTTGGATGACTTTCAGTTTTAATTATCTGCAAATTTTCCTTTATGTAGAGCAACATTAGAGCAATACTGCTGTTTAAAAGATGAACCTTTGTTTTATGGAGAAATCCAGGGCATTCTCCTCTTGTTAAGTGCTCAGCCCAGCCCATTTTTGAGTGCCAGTGCTGGCCCAAGATGGATCAGTTTCAACTGCATATCAGTCTAGACTGATGGACTTCAAACTTTTTTGATTTTGTACCTTTTTCAGTAAAAAATGGGGGGTATGTATCACATATTCATATAGATTGTCACATATACATACATACATACATATTATATATACATATAATTTTAAAGTTTTACACAGTTCACTGTTGTGTATGCTGGAAAGTAGCAACCCTCTAAGAGTATAAGTTAACTCATCTGGAGTTCCCTATGTTACAGGTCTTGGATGGGAATTGTGTTGGAGAGAGGAGGGATCTGATGCTGAGGCCAACTAAGAGATTGTTGTACTTGTCCAAGTGACATATGCTAGAACCTGAACACAGGTAGTGGTTTTGTGACTGGAGAGCAGTAGGTGGGGAGGATGAGGGAAGTGGTGGTTCTCTCATCTAGTATTGAATATTTTGGGAAAGTTAAAGTAATGTGGAGCAGCTGGATTCAAATGTGGCTTTATACACTTCCTAGCTGTGTGACCCTGGGCAAGTCACTTAACCCTAGTTGCCAGCCCTTACCCTTCTTCTGCCTTGGAACTGGTTTTAGGATAGAAGGTAAGAGCTTTTTTTAAAAATAATGTAATCTATTATGCAGACTGCAACCCATTAGAAAGAACACTGACTCTAAAATGGACCTGGGTTTCAATTCCTACCACTTGACACTATGTGTGTGACTAGGTAACTCATTTAATTTCCCTGGGCTTTAGTTTCCTCTTTTGTAAAAAACAGCAGTGGACTAGAAAGTAAGTCAGCAAACACTTATTAAGCATTTACTATTTACCAGGCATTGCATTAAATGTTGGGCATACAAAGAAAAGCAAAAACAGTGCCTGCCCTCAAGGAGCTGACATTCTAATGGGGCGGACTACAAGTAAATTATTAGGGACATTCAAAATATACACAAAGTAGATAAAATATAATCTCAATGAAAGCTGTTAGCAGCTGGTGGAGGTGGAGAGAGTACTTGGAAAGATATCTTGTGCAGAGAGGAATTTGAACCGTTGAAAGGAAACTAGGGAAACCAGGAGGTGGAGGTGAGAAGGAAGAACATTTTAGGCCTAGGGAACTAGCAGTGCAAAGGAGCTGAAATGGGAGTGCCACGGAAGAGAAAATGTTTGAAAAACAACAAGTTGGCTGATGAAGCTAGATCATATGTAAGAAGAGTGGAAAGGGAGGAGGTTGTAAAGAATATGTATATGGAAGGAAAATGCTATACTCTGTTGTGAGCAGAGGAGTCAGATACAATTTTATTAATTTGGATTCAGAGTATCTGGAAATATGAAAGGACACTCATACTTCTGAAAACTCTGCTAAGCCATTTCGAAATTATAAGTTAGAGTAGTCTTCTCAAAGAAAGTTCATTTAACAGGTTTGATTCATCAGACAGAGCAGGACTGTTTTAAAATGATAGGGCATACTGGAGAAACTTTGCCCTAAGCCTGTGTTGGCAAAGACTTGGCATGCATGTCCCGGTGGCCCAAAGGGGGCTTCTCTGTTCCCTCTCCCCAGAGCCTGAGAACATTTTTCACATGCTCTGCCCTTTGGCCCAACAGCCCAGTATGAGCACTTCCTCCCTCTGCTCTCCAGGGTTATTTGGGGTGGGGGCTCACAGGCAGCTTGAAGGTGATCTATGAAAGGTTCCAAGGCTGCCCTAAACCTTCAGATCTCCCTTTTAAGTCCTTCTAAGGATTTTCCTTTTCATATGTTCTAAGATGAACTTAGAGATGCTTATTTTCACTGATTTTAATCAACTGCTTCCTCTCTTAGATCATTACCTTGATGACTTGATGATGGAGTCCTTCCTGCCTGATGAGACCTCTTTGTTTGCAAACTGGTTATGCTTTTGATAAGAAGGATGTACAAAAGGATCTTGGTGTAGGATTTTAGGGATTGATAGTTAAAACCTGTTTTAGGGTTTCATCCATCTTGGACTAAGGGTGTCAGATGAAAGTATTATCCAAATGTTTTCTAACCTAAAGCCTGAAGAGACAAGGGTTGGTGGTGGGCACTATTTTTCCATAGCTTGAAAAGTCAAACAGGACTTTTTATTTGATTCTGGAGGTAGGAGTGAACCTCTGGATTTTAGTGAATTATGGTTGGTAACATTGGCAGATCCATGATTTAGGGCCATCACTTTGGCAACAGTGTGGAGGAATTAATTGGGGTGGAGAGAGACTTTAGGTAGGAAGACCAGTTAGAAATTCATTGCAGAAGTCCAGGCAAGAGGTGGTGAGGGCCTGAACTGACTGTGGTTGTAAATATATTAGTGGAAACAAAGGAACATATTCAAGAGAAATTGTGAAAGTAGAAACTAATGTTGGTAATGGGTTGTATATATGCTGTTGAGAGTGAAAGTGGTGAGTTGATAATAGTAGGGTTGCTAGCCTGGGTGGTACTCAAGACAATAATAGCCAATGATTTGGAAGAGGGGAGACTTTTTTTGGAAATATAATGGCCTTTCTTTTGGATATATTGAGTGTGAGATGCCTGTAGGACATTTAGTTTGAGATATCTGAAAGGCAGTTGGACTGAATAGCTTCTGAGATCATTTGTTTCAGCGTTATATTTATTCATGATAGTGTAAGTAATCCTGTGTCATCCTTATTTTTTTTTTAACTTCTGCTTATTCTGTGGGCTTATTGAAAATGAAAAGAGGAGGAAGTAATTTTACTAGTCATTGACCAGAGGTAAAGAGCCTGCTGAGTGGATTCTGACTCAACTGGGAAATTATGGGGGCTAGAGGTACTTTTGCCTGTATAGTTACTATTCACGGTTCTGGGATTTTGGTTAAATAACAGCTGCCCTGAGAAGAAAGGGAGGGATTTGTACAGTCATAGACATTCGGTGGCAGAAGGGACAGAATAAAGGAAAGTTGAGCAATAGCATTGGGGGTAGGAGGAGGGGGAGATATTGCCAGTTGTGCTGGAGTAGATTCTGTGACTACCAATAAGAGGATGGGAAATGACCCATTCTCTAAACTCTTAATTAATTAGCCCTTGTTCTCTCACAGCCCTCTTAGGATCTTTCCATCGTCCATCAAAGCCTCTGCTTTGATGACCATTGGTCTAAATAATTGAAAACTGAATCCCGCTCTAAATTGAGAAACCTCATTCTGAAGTAGTTCTGTCAGTTTGGGGAGACTTTACTAACTTATCCCTAGAGAAAGGAAGGAGGAAGAGAGATGAAGCCTGAAGATGTTTTAAATAAGCCTATGAAGAATGAACTTGCTTGTAATATTTTTATACAATTACAAAAGTCTGTATTTTTTCCTCTTGTACAATAAAAGGGCAGTTAGGTGGCACATGGATGAAGTGCCGGGCCTGGAGTCAGAAGATTTCAGTTCAAATTTGGCTTTAGACACTTACTGGATGTGTGATACTAGGCAAGTCATTTAACCTTGTTTGCTTCAGTCTGCTCATCTGTAAAATGAGCTGGAAAAGAAAATGACTAATCACTCTAGTATATTTGCTAAGAAAACCCCAAATGGGGTCATGAAGAGTCAAATATGACTTAAAACATTAAACAGGAAAGAATACTAGTTAACAACTTATCCCAGTAACATTTCTTACCTGAACCTCATTGCAAAAATGGGTTTGCTAAAAAGTTCCTAACATTGATTCAGTAATTATCACACCATTTGATGAAAAGTTCCATATCTTAATGGCCTTTGCTGATTATCACAAAGCTTTTTTAACTAACTTTACAAATATGTTAAATAGACCCAACGATTAAAAATGACAGAATATTTGATATCCACATGGAAAATTATTCTTTACTAAAGACATGCCACAGACACATTGTCAGGAAAGTTGATGTAAAATGCTACATTTTTCAAGGATACAATTTAAATCTATTGTGGCTATTACTGACTTTAAATCTATTATCCTCCTTAACTGGAACCAAGAATGGCTTCCAAATTAGAGGACAACCAACTGAATATTACATATCTTCACCCCAAATTCTCCCATTTAATATCTCCTTCACCTCATCAAATATTTCTCCTGTGATATCAAAATGCCACTTCATTTGATCTGTAAAATTCTTAATATATTCTAGGAAAGATAGATTCAAGTAAGCTTGAATCTATAGAGCACCTTGAACCAACATAAATACTTTGGTTTCTAGGCAGGAGACTTCAAACATAATGATAACAAAAAAGGATGTAGCCAGTTATATTTAGAAATTTGCTGGTTATCATGAAGTCAAAACTGAATGCAGAGAACATATTTAAAGCAATTAATATATATTACAAGTCTTCTTTTTTTTTTTGGTTAGTAATTTCTTTTTTAGTAGTCTTGAATTGGAACTTTTGTGTCAGGGGCTAGGCTGTATGCAACCCACCCTCTAAAACCCCTACCTTCTGCCTTGGAATCAATACTGTGTATTCCAAAGCAGAACAGTAAGGGCTAGGTAGTGGGGGTTAAGTGACTTGCTTAGGGTCACACATAAATCTAGATTTGAACCCATGACCTCCCTTCTCTAGGCTCAATCCACTGAGCTATTTAGCTGCCTCTCGACTCTATGCACTTCTGATGGGAATAGTAGGGTCTTGTTTGGTTCTGAGATGTAATTTAGTCTAGTGCCATTGCTTCCTTCAAATGTTGAGCCCTGTTTTCCTCAAGTATCCCAGGGTTGGCTTAGGCCAGCTGCCCACACATTTTCAGCACCCTACATGGTTTAATCTAGGGTTTGGTCTGATCTTGTTGTCCTCCCAGCCTTAGCTTTCAAGGCTCCTTACTCCACATAAGTCTGGGTGGTACAGCTGCAAGTTTGCCTTTGATTGGAGTTCTAGCAGACTGTTGTTGATTCCAGTTCCTGTTAATAAGCTGGAAGGCTCTGTCTATTCAGAGACAACTGCAATCTTGATAGCTCTTGGTACACAGTTGTAGGCTTTGGGATCTTGTTCTGAGGTCAAAGCCACCTTGGACCCTCTGTGCTGCTCTTTGCTTAGTATACAGCTGCAGTCCCTAGTCTGGCAGCCAATTAGGGTGAGAGCAACACAGCCTGGTCCTTTCTTTTTCTCCAAAAAAAAACAGCTGCAGGCCCTAATCCTGTCCTCAAGTTGGAAGGCTTCACTATCCAATTGGGGAAAGAGTGACACAGCTGCAATCTTGGCCCTGGTCCCCACTCTTTGGCCTGGTATGCAGCTGCAGGGTCTCATTCCTGGTCCACAGGCCTTCCTAGCTGGACCTGTTTCACAGTGCCCACAGACCTGTGGCTTTCTCCTTATGCTGACCTATGCTGGAATAAAGCACCCACTGTAGTTTTTCATTGAATTTTCTTATAACTTCTCAATTTAATATTTTCCTTGATCTTTGATGAAGGAGTTTTGTGAGAATGGACTACTTTTCCCTGTTCCAGCTTTCCTGTAAATTTTTTTCATCTTCCTTTGAATCCCCAGTTTGAGACAGTTCCTGGCACAAGTTATACACTTGTTGACTTGATCAGTCTGGTGCACAATACCAGTCTTCATTTATAGACTTAAAATGGACCATAGGTCTGGGAAAATATCCTTAAAAAAAAACAAAAACAAAAAACTCATGTAAAGTTTATACTTCCTCAAAATGGATGAAGAAGACTGATAGATGTTGTTGTAGCACATCTTAAAATTTAACAGAAGTACTTTTGAGACAGAGATGCCATTTCACTGAACAAAACTAAAGGCCAGTAATAGGCACATACTCTTTGATTTGTGGAATGCAACTAAATTTGAAAGGCATTTGTAAATGCTACTATAAATAGTTTACCTCCAAATCCAACTTATGAATGGCCAGGTGTTCAGAAGGGAATCAAAAGTTCATTTTCTGGAAACATTTGAATAAATTTAGTCAACAATATGTTGACAGAGAAGCATTGGAACAAATGACTAACTTGTGCAGAATTGTTTATGGGAATAGAAGAATTTATGGTGGCAATTCATCAGAAATTACAGAAGGGTTAGTATAGATATGAAAGTAAAGGAAAGAAAAGAAGCCATATAACCTTATTGTAAGCCGTAAAGATTTAGTTCCTTCTAAATACCTCCCAAGGCATGGCCTGGTGACCAGAATTAGACATCAGAAGCTCACTATCTTTCATGGACTGATATTAAAAAATTCCTATCCTAATAGCACGGAACTCAAAATGTTCTGGAGTTCTCAGTAAGCTCAGTCATAACATATTAGAGCTGAACCTATTGCCTACAATTTCCTAGACATAACATTAATCTACAAAAACTTAAGAACAATATTTTTGATAGCTAGCACTATACTAAATACTCATTATATCCGAATTAAACGGACTAGAAAGTTTTCAAAATGTAGAGATCCAGCAGAGATCAAGGTCAGTGGGGAATAGGATGAGGTAGGTATCATTCCTGCTGTGCCCCACATGGTATAGGGTGCTTGCAATGAGCCTACAGAGGATGAAGTGACATCTTATATTCATCGAAAAAGAATCATTTAATCCAGTGTTTTATGCACAGTATTTTTGACCCTTGTATATAAATGGAAAAGCAGGATTCTAACCTGACTACTTCCCAGCCATTAGCTCGCCCTACTGCTTACAGTTCTGCCATCATCCTCATCCTCTTCACTCCAAACCTTGGACTCCCATCTCTGAGATACCAGCTTGGAATAGGTAAAGTTTTGCTTTATCTTGCCTGGAACCAGGTCACCACATTACTTCTTTGGTAATAATCCTGGGACCCCAGGTTCTGATGGGTGAGCTTTTGCTTTATCTTGCCCAGAAACCCAGAAGAAACCAGTTCCTGCTGTCATTCTTATCATACCTCCAGGTAGGTGTGTACACTTCCCCTCCTTTTCTAGCTGCCTTTTGATTTGTTGTTTTCCTTTGGAAAGTAAACTCCTTGAGGACCAGGACTGACTTGCTTACTTGTATTTGCACATCTGAAGCTTAGCTTTGTACTGAGCAAGTTACTGATAAATGATGACTCATCGCCTGTGGATCCATCTGTCTCTTAACTGTCCCAAGATGACTGACTCCATAGTAACTGTTGAAAATGATGAGAAGAGGTGGTGGTGGTGGTTGTAGTCACTGCTGTTGTAGTATAGCTTTTGTTTTCAACTTGAGATTTCTTTGGTAGAGGGAACTCACAGTATGGGAACACTTTCTTCCTCTGATAGATGGGCAGTTTTTCAGTAAGTTAAAGAATTGTTTAGGGGCTTTGAAAGATTTGGATGATTTGTCCCTGGATATACAGCTAATATGTATCTAAATTAGGATTTGATTCCAAGTCTGATTGACTCAAAGGTGGGCAGGCACTCTACTCACTACTCTGTGGTGCTGTTTCATGATTATAATCATGGATATTTATTTTTACTTTAGGTTCCTTAATAGATTCTGTCATTTATTTCTACATCTCAATCAATGGATTGTAAACAGTGAAATGGAGGAAATGAGGAGAGGGAAAGGAGAGATACCTTCACCCTCAGTGGTCGTCTAGATCCTGGAACGTCTTGTTGCTAGGGGCATGGGGAAGAGGCACACAAATATTCACAGAGCTGTTCTTGTGTATGTGATAGTATGAGTTTTTAACTTGGGAAATGATGTTCATTTGTCATACATGTAACATGGCTCAATTTTCATACTTCAGTAGACATCATCCAAAACCTGTCATAACTTCAACAGAGGATAGAAGTTAACAGCTATTAGAGATGGAATGACAAGTAATCAAATAATTTGCCTTGTGAGTAGGAGTGGGTTTGGGAATGTGGCAGCCAATCACAAGTAATTTTCTAGAAAAGCTTTAGGAAGCCCAACAGCCTGTCAATGCAGGTGTGATTGAAAACATAAGAAACCTGTTTCCTCCGGCTTCTGACAGCAACAGGTTATTGGAAGGCTAGGAAAAACTGTTTGACAGCTTCATAAACTTCCATCTCCATTGTCTACTCATACCCACAGTACTTCTAGAACCCCAGCCACCATATTCAGAGTCTGGCTTATGAATAGGTGTTGTCACCCTATCTCCAAAATAACAGCTTGTCTTCTGGTTATCCTTCCTTTGGGCTGGGTGTCAAAGCCACCTGCCACTGTTAGAAATAGGTTAGAACTTGGAATCTGGTCCGTACTCCCTCTGCCCTTATGGCTAATAGTTCTCACCCCTAGCTTTCCTAATTCTTATCATCTTAAATTATTTAGGAGCCTGCCTACTCAGCCATCCTTGGCAGTGTTGTAATTATCAACTGACACTTAGCTTCTAGCTGTTTGGAAGGGATTATGTTGGTGGTGAGGCATAATGACTTGCCCCTCCCCCTCAGCTGTTACATCCAGACAGAACATGTCTCAGGAAAGTGGGCCTCAACATGAGCCATATCACTGGCTTGAGGAAGTGGTTTTCTGTTGTCGAGAGGGTAGGCCTTCTCCCTTAGTCTTTCTTCAATGGGGGAGGTATTATCTTTCTTACCTCTCAGGGTAAGATTATAGATCATGGCATATCTTCAGGGCAGCTGTCATGAGTTACTTGACCAGAATGTTGGGTCTGGGCTAGTCAAGAAGATACTAGCCAGGCTTAATGATAATGGGGCTCTCTTCAGGAACCTCACTTTCATTTTCTTGTCTTCTTTTCTCCTGGAGGCCACAGAACACCAACTCTTCCCCCCCCCCCCTTTTGGAGAATTGAACATCAGCAAAGAGCTCTGTTCTGTTGTGATACCCCTTCCAAGTGGACATTAGCCAGGTCCTATCTGGAACTAGGACAGGGATCATTTGGTAATGCATTTCTGTCCTCTTTCCAGGAATGTTTGAATATCTTTCTTAGTGTTTCTATTAAGAATTATATTCCAGAATTTTAGAAATAATTTTGATTTATATATTTATGCTAAGAAATTTTCCCAAAATCTTTGTGCTTGCTAGTTCTTGTTAAATACTGAATTTTCTCATTCATCTATCTCAATGTCTTACATTGTTGACAATAACAAATTTGATATGCTCTGATGTTCTAAACAGAAAAATGGTTAGTATTCGTAACAAGAAAAAGCTAACATTTATGTAATCTTTAAAGCCTTGTATAGAACTTGCCATGTGACATTTTGTATGAGCATCAGAACAACCCTATGAAGTGTGTGTGTACAGGTATTGTTTTCCTTGTTTAATAAATGAGGAACTAGAGGCTTATGGATTTGCCCATGGTATCATGGCTTATAAATGTCAGTAATCCAGTTAGAATCCAGTTTGCCCGAATTCCCAAGTTAAATTCTTTATCCTTACTCCTTAAATGCTCCTTTACCCACTCTTTCTCTTGGGCCCTTTAGAGCTTTCACTTCGTCAGCAAGTTCTCTTTTGTCCTTGACCTCTTCCTACCAACCGAAACCTGGCTTTCTTGAGGATACTACATTACTCACCATATTTTCCATGACCATTTATTACTTCTTATCCCCTTCAACCACTCATAAGCCTGGAAGCAAGTGTTAGAATACTTTTCTATACATTTTACATTTCCTATACATTCTAATACATTTCTATTTCCTGGCCTGCTTTGCCACTATCTCTTAAGTATACTTTCCTTTCTTGTGTGTGTGTCTGTGTGTGTGTGTGTGTGAATGGTAATAGGAATTTGACATTGCTGACCAACTGTCTGGCTCCTTTCTGGATTTTTGTAACATTATCTTCTCTTGATTCTTTTTCTAGCTGTGTCTCCATCCCTTTTACTCAATAAATGTAAATGCATCTTGAGATTCTGTCCTGGGCCTTCTTTTCGTTCTACATTCTTATTTGGTGACCTCATCAGCTTCCAATGGTTCAATTATCATCTCTATAGAGATAATTCCCATGTCTTATATATCCATGCCTAATACCCTGAGCTTTAGTCCTGGTGATCAGTAATTACTGGCTATTTCAAAATGGATGTTTCATAACATCTCTAACTTAACATGTTTAAATCAGAATTCATCCTTTCCTCCAAAATAGAAGAGATAGAATTTTAGCTCATGACCTCCGATGTTGGAGCTAGCACGCTTTGCATTGTGCCATATTTGAAATACTCTATAACAGTGATGGCAAACATTCTAGAGATCGAGTGCTCAAACTACAACTCTCATGCTTCATGTGAGTCCCCTGCCTACCCCAGATGGGAGGGAGGAAGCACTGTCTCTGGGCCATAGATTCACCAACATGGCTCTGTAACATTTCCTATGCTTCTTTTTTATGGGCAAAGGAGGAGGGGATATGGTGAATTAGATAGGAAATAAAAGATATTCAACATTTATACTTCAATTTAAGAACCTTTAGGGGAATGAACCCTTTGCTGTCTCCCTTTTACCCCTCCTCTCTTCTACCTAATCTTTGTTTCTGTTTCTATCCCAGCCTTTCAGCCATCCTTTCCATCTCTCTCTCTTCTCTTGCTGCACTGCTTTCTTCTCCAAACAGTATGCTTTATAATAACAAAAACTTCATAAATCTCCTGAATCTGAATTTAGTGTAAACTCTTGACAGGAAGATCTATCTACAGCTTCTTTATGTCTTTTCTGACCTAAAGAGTTAGTCCTTGACAGAACTGTGCTGTTGAGTTTGTATTCTTTCTTATCTTTTCTCCATCTTCCCCTCCTCTTATTTGAAACTCTCCTATCCTTTTTAACCCTGGTTCCTCTCACCCTCTCTAAAAATAGGAAAGCATCTGCTTCAGGGGAAAGAATTGAACCTGGATTCAAATTTCATTTTTGCTTTGTTTAAGGCAAGCCCCTTAACTAATTCTCTGGATTTCAGTTGCCTTATAGGAAAAAATGCAAGGCTTAGAAACTTTCAAAAATCCTTTCTTGTTCAGAAACTCTTTCATTTGGTTATCAGTCCACTATACTTGTTGATTGACTGATACATATCTTAGTGTGGATGAATTTCAGTCTTGGTGGCTTTAGAATTAATTGTCCACTAGTCCATCATCTAGCATTTGTTAAAAATACACCTTGTACAGGGCCCTGTGTTAATCACTGGTGATACAAAGGCAGGCAGAGGATAGTCTTTGTTCTTACAATTGCCAAATCCAATGACCTTTTCTCAGGCTATCATCCTTCTGGGCTTCTCTATTGACTTTGAAGTAATTCATCACTTTTTTTCTCCTTTATACTCTCTCATCTCTAGGTTTTCTGGTCCTTCTACCTATTTGATCTCCTCTCTTTCTCTTTTACTAGATCTTCACTTAGGTCATGGCCAGAGAGTTTTCTACAGGACTCTGTCTTGACCCTGCTTTCCTTCTCTGATTCTACGATTTCATTTGGTGATCTCATCAGTTCTCATAGATTCAGTTACTATTTTAAAGGTGATAATTCTCAGATCTACTTGTCCAGCGGTGTTGCCTACTCTGTTGATTTCTCTAACTGCTTTTTAGACATCTTAAATTACAGGTCCTATGGACATCTTAAAATTAATGTGTCCAAGACTAAACTTGTTATTGTCACCCCAGGCTCCCCTCCCCTCCCAATCTTCCTCTTTCTCTAAGGTCCCTCCTCCCAGTATAACAGGCTCACAGCCTAGGTGTCATCCTGGACTTCTTCATTTTTCTTCATTTCCCCTCCTCCTGCCCTCCAGATTCAAAGTGTTGCCAAGGCCTCTTGATTTTACCTTCATGAACATCTTTTAAAAATGCTCTCTTTCCTGACTCTGCTACCCCCTTGGTTCAGGCCTTCATCACCTCATACTGTTAAGGGTAAAATTTAGGGTTGAGACTAAATATATTTTTTAGTTGGTTGCCAGGGATTTACATTCTAAATCCCAATGAAATACTCAAGTCAGAATGGAATTTTATGGTGGTTTATTTACAATAGAAGGAAGAAATTAAGAATGACAGAGAGAGAAAAGCCAAGGAAAGGGGGTCCCAAGAGATGGGCCTTTCCAGAGACTGTGGCCTCCAGACCTTAATACTCACCATGTGATCATCTCAGGTAAGCAGTCTAAGATCTCATGCTCGAGCTCCTCCAAGTCAAGTTCCACTGCCCTGTCCTCTCACAGGAAGTGACGCAAAATATGAAGGCAGTTCTTTACATCATTTCTTGTGTCTCACATGTACCAATGGTGGCTTAAACCTGGCTTTGGACAGCCCAGGGGGTCAGTCAGTTGTTTCTGATTTGTTACTTGCTAGCTCACACAGATCATAGACCTTCCTCCCCCACACTCAATCCTTAAGTGGGGGTGTATACATTCCTGGTTGCTAAAATTCTAAAGACTAAGCAGGGTGGAGTAAATCTAAAAATTTACAGTCCCTAGTCTAGAAGGAAGAAGGGTTACTCCCCATTTCTTTCCCTTTCTTGCTCCTGCCCTCCCCCCATTGCATATGGCTGGCGGCCTGCTATTGTGGCCTGTCCAAATGGCTCTTGCAGCTCAGAGTTGAGGCTGCAGGTATGAACCTTATTTATTGTAGCATTTACGTATTTCTTAACCATTTGACATGGAGAAAACTGTTATCATTTTCATTAGATTCTTTTCTTTCTTTTTTAAGGTGTTATTGACAAAGTTTTGGAGCTTTGTGCCTGTAAATCCATTTTCCCTCTAAGCTCTTTGATTTTCATGGCATAATTTTTCATAGCTATGTACTTTCTGAAAACATGGCCCAGCAGAGGATGAAGTGGTGTACTTGAAGTCAGGAAGACTCATCTTCCTAAGGGCGTAACGTCAGGCACTTACTAGCTATATGACCTTGGGCAAGCCATTTAACTTTGTCTCAGTTTCCTCATCTGTAAAATGAGCTGGATATGGAAATGGCAAACCACTTCAGTATTTTGCCAAGAAAATCCAAATGGGATCCTAAAGAGTCAGATACAACTAAAAAACAGCAAATATTGGTTATAGCAGAACTGATTATAAATGTTTATTGACTGACTAAAGGAGCTTAATAAAGGAGTGTGTGTGTGTGTGTGTGTGTGTGTGTGTGTATGTGTGTATGTGTGTGTGTTGGGGGCAACATGTGAATAGTTATATACAAATAAAATATATGCTGGGTAAAGTGGAGGTAATCTTAGAAAGCATTATGATTCAAGAACCCTTGGAAAGGGCTGTTGTAGTAGATGGGTATTTAACTAAAATATGAAGGAAGCCAAGACATCTGGGAAGTAGAGATGAGAAGAGAGCATTCCTGGCATGGTGGGAGGGGGACAACATTGGAAAAATAAGATAATTATTTTGGGAGAATGGCCTTGAATTCTTCTAGCAGTGTTATTTCTCTCTCTTCTTCTCCTGGGACTTGTTGAACTTGTTGATGCTCCTGGAGATCTCTTTCTGGGAGATGCTGAGAGCCAGATATCCTGTCCTATGCACATATCAGACATTTGGGACAAGCGCTGGCTTAAGTTTACTGTAAGATCTAGTCTTTTAGATTCCCTTATCCTCCCAACCCCCACAGTATAGCTGTTGAAATCATGAGAACTATGTGCTTTTATTTGGATCTTTGAAGCTGAGCTAAATTACCAAAAATAAATCATTTAGTCTGTGGAATCCTTTGTTTCCTTATGGGTAAAATAGAGACAATAATCCCTTTAGCATCACTTTGTAGTTTCTTAGGCAGGATCATTTTTGGATTTAGTTTCTTTGTATCTTCAGTACTTAATTCTGTGTTACTCTTGCACATAAAAAAAGATATTTAGTATTGATGGAATTGGCTGAATTGAAGAACCAACTGAGATGGTGGAAGCATTAAAGCACCATATAAATGTCAACTTTTATTATTCTTCCCTAGATCCTCATAGATCAGTAGGAACCAACACATACCAGACCAAGTGTCCTCTTTATACCATTCCAGACAGGGAGTTAGCCTTGTCCCTAGCCCTTTGTCTCTTTATTATTTTTACCTATGGTGAATGTTCTTCTTCTTTTTTTTTATCTTTAGACATCTCCCTAATTTTATTTTATGTTTTTCCCCTTTAAACATTATTTTATTTGCTCATTTTCAAAAATTTTTCATTGGAAAAAAAAGATCATTTTCTTTTCCTTCCACCCCCCACCCCCCCCCCCCCCCCCCGCCCTCCATAGCCAATGCACATTTCCACTGGGTATCACATGTGTCCTTGATTCAAACCCATTTCCATGTTGTTGGTATTTACATTAGGGTGTTCATTTAGAGACTCTCCTCAGTCATATCCCCTCAACCCCTGTAGTTAAGCAGTTGCTTTTCCTTGGTGTTTTTACTCCCACAGTTTGTCCTCTGCTTGTGGATAGTGTTTTTTCTCCAAGATCCCTGCATATTGTTCGGGACATTGCATTGACACTAATGGAGAAGTCCATTACATTTGATTGTACCACAGTGTATCAGTCTCTGTGTACAATGTTTTCCTGGTTCTGCTTATCTCACTCTGCATCACTTCCTGGAGATTGTTCTAGTCTCCATGGAATTCCTCCACTTTATTATTCCTTTTAGCACAATAGTATTCCATCACCAACATATGCCACAATTTGTTCAGCCATTCCCCAATTGAAGGGCATCCCCTCATTTTCCAGTTTTTGGCCACCACAAAGAGCGCAGCTATGAATATTCTTGTACAAGTCTTTTTCCTTATTATCTCTTTGGGGTACAAGCCCAGCAGTGCTATGGCTGGATCAAAGGGCAGACAATCTTTTATTGCCCTTTGGGCATAGTTCCAAATTGCCCTCCAGAATGGTTGGATCAATTCACAACTCCATCAGCAATGAACTAATGTCTCAACTTTGCCACATCCCCTCCAACATTCATTACTTTCTTTGCTGTCATGTTAGCCAATCTGCTAGGTATGAGGTGATACCTCAGAGTTGTTTTGATTTGCATCTCTCTGATTATCAGAGATTTAGAGCACTTTTTCATGTGCTTATTAATAATACTGATTTCTTTGGCTAAAAACTGCCTCTTCATGCCCCTTGCCCATTATCAATTGGAGAATGGCTTGATTTTTTGTACAATTGATTTAGCTCTTTATAGATTTGTGTAATTAGACCTTTGTCAGAGGTTTTTGTTATGAAGATTGTTTCCCAATTTGTTGCTTCCCCTCTAATTTTGGTTATATTGGTTTTGTTTATACAAAACCTTTTTAATTTGATGTAATCAAAATTGTTTATTTTACATTTTGTGACTCTTTCTATGTCTTGCTTGGTTTTAAAATCTTTCCCTTCCCACAGGTCTGACATGTATACTATTCTGTGTTCACCTAATTTACTTATGGTTTCCTTCTTTATATTTAGGTCATTCACCCATTCTGAGTTCATCTTGGTGTAGGGTGTGAGATGTTGATCCAAACCTAATCTCTCCCACACTGTCTTCCAATTTTCCCAGCAGTTTTTATCAAATAGTGAATATTTGTCCCAAAAGCTGGTATCTTTGGGTTTGTCATAGACTGTCTTGCTGAGGTCATTTACGCCAAGTCTATTCTACCTTTCTGTCTCTTAGCCAGTACCAAATTGTTTTGATGACCACTGCTTTATAGTATAGTTTGAGATCTGGGACTGCAAGGCCACCTTCCTTTGTATTTTTTTTTTCATTATTTCCCTGGATATCTTTGATCCTTTGTTCTTCCAAATGAACTTTGTTATGGTTTTTTCTAATTCAGTAAAAAATTTTTTGAAAGTTCAATGGGTATGGCACTAAATGAATAGATAAGTTTGGGTAGGATGTTCATTTTTATTATATTGGCTCATCCTACCCATGAGCAGTTAATGTTTTTCCAATTGCTCAAGTCTAGTTTTAGTTGTGTGAAGAGTGTTTTGTAATTGTGTTCATATAGTTCCTGTGTTTGTCTGAGCAGATAGATTCCTAAGTATTTTATTTTTTCTAAAGTGATTTTGAATGGGATTTCTCTTTCTAATTCTTGCTGCTGAGCTGTGTTGGAAATATATAGAAATGCTGATGACTTATGTAGGTTTATTTTGTATCCTGCAACTTTGCTAAAGTTGTTGATTATTTCGACTAGCTTTTTGGTTGATTCTCTAGGATTCTTTAAGTAGACCATCATATCATCCGCAAAGAGTGATAGCTAGGTCTCCTCATTGCCTATTTTAATGCCTTCAATTTCTTTTTCTTCTCTAATTGCTACTGCTAGTGTTTCTAGTGCAATGTCAAATAGTAGAGGTGATAATGGGCATCCTTGTTTCACTCCTGATCTTATTGGGAATGCATCTAGTTTATCTCCATTGCAGATGATGTTGGCTGATGGTTTTAGATATATACTGTTTATTATTTTTCGGAAGGACCCTTCTCCCTATGCTTTCTAGTGTTTTTAATAGGAATGGGTGTTATATTTTATCAAAGGCTTTTTCTGTGTCTATTGAGATAATAATGTGATTTTTGTTGGTTTGCTTGTTGATATGGTCAATTATGTGGATGGTTTTCCTAATATTGAACCAGCCCTGCATTCCTGGTATAAATCCTACTTGATCATAGTGAATGACACTCCTGATCACTTGCTGAAGTCTTTTTGCTAGTATCCTGTTTAAGATTTTTGCATCTATGTTCATTACGGAGATTGGTCTATAGTTTTCTTTCTCCATTTTTGACCTGCCTGGCTTCAGAATCAGTACCATGTTGTGAATGTTATTTACAAAGACGTGCCATTTATATTATAAATCATTCTTTTTTGTTAATAGAAGCACTATTCTCTTGGGAAGTTTGAGATTACTTTTCCCTTCAGCCCTATCTAAGAGAACAAAATATAGCATTTAGTTTGGTTTTTATTACAGCTTTTCTTAGTTTTGGTGTTTCTTGTTCATCCGTGCAGTCCACTGAAAATCCAGACCTTTTTCAAGGCTATTTGATTCTCTTTTGAAAGACTGGAAGAAGAGTGACTGGACTTATGGTCCAAACTTTGTTCTCTCTAGAGAAATGGACCTTGATATTCCAGATGAGAACACTGATCATGAAGTGGGAGTTATTTGAGGGAAATAAGGAATAACCTATATATGTGTAGAATTAAGCTGATGATGTTGATAGCAGAAGAGCTATTAGAAGCAACTGTTAGAAATTGGTATTTTCTGTGTTGATTGTTTTGTAGAAAGAGATGGGTAATATGGAATTTGAATTCTAGTGTCTTTCACTGTCAAAATATTGCCTTTGACACACATATTAATTGTGTGACCTTGGACTAATCACCTATTAGTGCTCCTAGGCCAGAAGTATCAGGCTCGGGACCTGTAAAACTGGGTGGGTGGGTGGGGCTGGGCGGGGACTGAGTCAGATTAAAATGCAATTGGAAAATGTTTAACAGAAGAAAAAAGAATACAGTATAACATAGATAATGTTAATTTGTGGTTTTCTAAGACAGATTGATTGTCCTTCTATTTGAGTTTGATACTACTGTTAGGCAGCCTTTTAAGACTATAAGTTGCAGAAATGATGTTGACTTGTATTGGTAGATATTAGCGGAGCACCCTCCTCCTCCCTTCTTTACTCATTTGAAATCATAGGTACAGACTATTCCTTTCCCCTCTAGTCTTCATAACTTCTATATGGATTATTTTCTCTTCTGAAAGAATATCAGCTCCTTGAGACCAATGATTATTTTGTTCTTCGTACTTGTCATCCCTGTTGCCTAGCCACTGTACCTGTTACATATGATGTTTAGTACATGCCTATTGATCTTTTATAGTACAGTGCAAGTGCAACATACAGGAAACAGGAAGGGATCCTCTTCCACCTTGGACCTAGGGTATTTGGTTTGTGCTACTCTTTCATTTATCATGTACCGTTTTGCATTTTTTCTAAGATTCTGTAGCAGTCCACACCTATCTAGGGACAAGGGAAACAGAATGTAAAGATTGTCTTAGAAGAGAGCATGCTCAGTCTTGTGCATGGCTGGGAAAGCCTCTGACCCTTGACCCCAGCTTCCCCCAGGTTAGGCGGGAAAACAGGTTTCTTTGTGTTCACCTGGCTAAGAGAAACCACACCTATACCTTGTCATTAACCAATGATAATCATCCCTATGTATTGTGTATATTTGCATATCAAAGAGATTAAATACAGGGCCACAGCAAGCTCCGCCTCCTCTTCCTCTCTTGGATCTCAGCTCTCACTGATTCTGTCCTTACTGGAGCTTGGCCTCTGGCTTTAATTCCTTTCCTTATCTACCTCTCCCACCTGGGACCTGGCTTTTGGCCAGGCACTCTCTTTTCTCTATCATGTCTCTGACCTGTGTGGTATTAATTGTGGATCTCAGGATGGATCATGCCTCTGCAACATCCTAAAGATCGGGGTTATGCTGTGGCCCTATTATAATCAATAAGGCCTGGTTTGTGACTCATTTCTGCCACCTCATATCTATAACTTGGCTCCACCACGCCCCTCAGGGTATCCAAAACTTCTATCCTTTTTCTATCTTCCTACTGGTTCGGGGAGCCTCAGATTCAGATCTTCTCAATGGATATAAGTTCAGTAGGAGCAAGAATTGTGTTACATGTGTAAACTTTGAATTTCTTGGGCACCTAATATATAATGTTTGAGGACTGAACAGAATTGAACCCAGGACCTCCCCTAGATTTTCCCCATTTTGTAGATTAGGAAATAATTTACATCCAACTTTTCAATTACTTTGTAGCTGCTTTGTGTCTGTCTTGTCATAATAGATATTTCCTGCTAATGATTCAGAATTGCTATTAATACAATAAAGACATTTCATCACAGAGTGTCTTCTAAAATTTTTTAAATTTAAAAATTTTAAATTTAAAAAACTTATTCCTTCTGTAATATAGTGCCACTCACAGCAACCTGTTTAGAGAAAAGCCTGAATTTATCCTGTGATAATTAGATGATTTAGCTTAAAATTTCCATATGAAGCATTTTATCCATAAATGTCAACTTTTACCACTGTACATGTGTATATATTCCTAAAAAATCATATCAACAAGCATTTAATAAGTACCTATAGACACAGAGACAAGGATGGAATAATCCCTACTCTCTAGGAATTTATATTTTGTCAGAATAGGCAGTGTGTACACATAGAGGTATCCACAAAATAAATATAAAGTTGTTAAATGGTGAGTTGGGGAGCCTTTTTTTTTTTAGCAGTTGAAATCTGGAAAAGCTTCAGGTAACAAATGAGGCTTGAATTATATCTTTAAGAAAGTGAGGGATTTGGTGGACCTACGTGAGGATACTATCATTCCAGGTATGGGAGGATGGCCCCTGCAAAAGGGAAAGGAAGAAGCATTTTAAATGTCAGGCTCTGCTAATAAATATTTATAAATATTAACTCAATTGAGGCACAGAGATGTCTGGTGTAGTGCTGTGTGTGGGAAAGAGAACGCCAGAGTGCAGGAGGATACTTATGTGTGTTATTGGCAATTGGCCTAATGTTGATGATGAACATTTTGATATTCTCTGGATCTTGAAAAACCCATTTTAAATTTACAGGGCTAGCATTCTTGATTTTTTTTTCTAGGTGTTTTGAATTTTTGTTTAATTATTAGTGGTTATTTTTTTTCCTCTATTCAGTTAACATTTATAACTGTCATAAATCTTTGCATGGTTATCTTTCAGTCTATAGTAGTTTGGATTTTGTTGTTATAGCAGAAACTAACCAAGTTTACCATCTATTAGTAATAAGTAATTTTTCTATATTAGAAAAATGAATACTGTAAGCAAGTGAGAATATCTTAAATTCTTAAAGAAAATGAATAGTTTTTAATCCTTTTGCATATAATAAGCTATTTACAGAGAATTTCTTTTTTAAAACTGGATCCATGAAGAATTTTGATTAGTGTTTTACTAGATTTGATTTGATTGAGTTATGAACTTGAAAGTGATATATAATTCTGAGTTACATTTTCACAAATTTACATTTCACTTTTCCTCAGTCTACATGAATAATGCTTTTTCTATATAAAAGAAACCTATTGGGTAAGTAGAATATCAGGCCTGGAGTCAGATGAACTGGAGTTCAAATTCAACCTCAGGTACTTACTAGCTATATGCCCTCGACAAATCATTTAACTTCTGTTTGCCTCAGTTTCTTCATCTGTAAAATGGGGACTATAATGGCACCTACCTCTGAGGGCTGATGTGATGTGAGGATCAAATGAGATAATAATTGTAAAGAATGTAGCAGTGCTTGTCACATAGTAAGCATTGTATTTTAGTTATTATCATCACCATAAGCTTATATCCTTGAATTGTCTAATTTTCATATTAGTTATGACATGCAACAGTAAAAAATAATTGACCATTATATAGCATTGAATGGTCTGGAAAGTTCTTTACATACATTATTATCTACAGGAGTTCTATTTACCTACTCAACTTTATCTGACCAGAATTTATCATTCTGTCTCTCCCTGTGCCTCACCCTTTTAGACTTGACTTTACCCTCCCATTGTGACCTCCACTTCTTCTATTTCTTAGTCTTGCACTGACTTTTCTTTCTTTTCTCAGTCTTGACTCTGTAGTTAACCAATTCAGCTTCATGCTATTATCCACTCTCAATTCACTCTTGTTCTATTGCTCCTCATCTTAAAATTTCTTGGCAGGGTTACTTTTACCTCTTCTGAGCCTTCTTGAATGCTGCTAACAGAAACTGCACAAGCATTCTGACTGCATGCACTATAAATTTATGTTATCCAACTCCAACTGGTTCCTTCTGGTGATGAGGCAGACCGTTTAAAGCTCCATAATTGATTCCCTTTCTCACTTGCCACAAAATTTCTTTTCTCAGCTGAGAACCTGACCTCTTATTTTACTCAGATAATTGAGCCCATATCATCTGAGCCTCCCTCTTCTCTTCCCTTCATCTCAAGACCCCCTACTTTCTCCCTTCTCCCAGTGGCTTATAATGAGGTAGTCCTTCCTCTTGCCAGAGCCCACCCCTCTAGATTTGCCCTTAATAATCTTTCTCTCTAATCTTTAACTCTTCTATTGGTTTCTCTGCTTGCAAATAAATGAATCTCCCAAATTTAAAAAACCTTCACTAGATCCCTCAAACTAACATCCTGCTTTCTTTTCTCACATTTTTATTCATCCTTTTAGAATAAGTTGTCTCCATCCATTGCTTTTAGTTCTCTACTTCTCAATTCATAATCCTTTGCAGTCTGGTTTGTACCTTCCTCATCCAACTGAAACTATTCTTTCTAAAAGGTACCAGTGATTTCTGTAATTGCCATATCTGATGGGGTTTTTGTAGTCTTCATCCTTCCTGCCTTCTTTCCTCTTTTGATACACTCTTATATACTCTTTGCTCTCTGGGCTTTAGTGATATTTTCTTTCCTTTCCTTTCCTAGGCCCTTCCTGCCTGTATGCTAGCTCCTTCTCAGTCTCTTGTGCTGGATCATCATTCTTATCCTGCTTTATAATAGTGGGCATACTCCAAGTTTCTTTCTGGAATCCGTTTTGCTCTCCCCTCATACCTTCACCAGTTTAATTACCTCTTTGCAGATGACTTCCAGATCCATTTGCAGAATTCTCACCTAGTTTTTTTTTTTTAATATCAAAGATCCTATTGGATATTTATTTCTCTCCTTCCTTCTTTTTCTTCCTCTTTTTTTCCTCCTTACTGAGTGAATCCGAGTCACTCATGGCCACATCCCAGACCTGAGCAATATGAAAATCTTAACCTGCTCTGTTCTTCTGATTTGGGTTGGTTCACCCTGTCTCAGGGAGCCTAGTGGGTTCTGTTCTTAGTGCTGGAATTAGTAGAGATTTTTGATCATCTTTTGTTCTGCTGCATCTCAGAATCCCCAAACTCAAACATTTACTTACCTTGCGCAGCCTCTTGAACATTTCAGACTGAGTGTTGCTTTGTTGTTCAGTTGTGACTAACTCTTGGTAACTCCATTTGGGGATTTCTTGGCAAAAATATTGGAATGGTTTTCCATTTCCTTCTCCAGTTCATTTAACATAGGAGGAAACTGAGGCAAAGAGGGTTGTGACTTTCTTGAGTCATACAGCTAGCAATTTTGCAGAGGTGGAATGCTCGGTCTCTCTTGATTCCAAGTCTAGCACTATTTCTATTCATTAGGCTTCCTTCCTTTCTTGTAGTATAATTACAAGAACTAACACTATTCTTGTGATGTTTTAAGATTTTTTCAAATATTTCAGTTTAAAAATAATATTCATTGAATTTATGGTGTAATCTAGATAGCATCTGCTTACTATGAATAGTATAACATGATTCAGAATTGTTGATTTACATATATCCTAACATTTCATACTTATTTTTTATGGTTATAGAGTAAAGTATAATAAGTAGGCAACTATATGCTGGCTTGTACAGAACCATGGACACTGTGACCACTCAGATATTTAATTAATAAGTTAATCTTTTCCTGAGAGGCAACATGGTACAGATAAAGAGAATCTGGCTTAGAAGCCAATTCCTGGGTTTAGGTCCTGCTTCTGACACATATTGACTAGGCAAATCATTTGATGTCTCAGTGCTTTAAGAAACTCTTTAAGACTATAACTTGAAGAAAAAGTACTAGCTTTTATTGGAAGAGGGAATCTCCATACGTTAAAAGCTCCTTTTATGTCATCTATCGGACCACCTTAATTATTTAAGTAACTCAAGCAAAGGTGACTTCTTCAATGTTCTTCAGGTGACAGAGCTCCACCTGCAGTTTTATCTATTCTGCTGTGTAAAGTAAGCGAGTCTTTGTTTTTATCCTGTCAAGCTTCTACCATTATGTTTTAAATATTGATAACTTAAAGTTTTCAGCCCTGTTTTTTTTTTTAACCCTTACCTTCCATCTTAGAATCATTACTGTGTATTGGCAAGAGAGCAGTAAGGGCTAGGCAGTGGGGGTTAAGTGACTTGCCCAGAGTCATACAGCTAGGAAGTTCCACATTTGAACCCAGGACCTTCTGTCTCTAGGCCTTGCTCTCAGTCCACTGAGCCACCTAGCTCCCTCCTCCCCAACCTCCCCCATCTTAATATGATAAAACATTAGCTATTTGGACCTTAGAGTCTCAGAACATTGAAGTGTCTATTATAACTAATGATTCAAGATTAGTTAGGAAAAGAAAGCAGTTTTTTTGGGTGAGATCCCATTGTATAAGTACCCATTGAACACAAATTATGAGAAAAACTGTGGTTGGTTTACTTTTCAAAAGTGCAAGGAAAAGAACGCCCTGATTGGCTAGTGATATCTATAAGGGCCATGCTCTGTAAATGTAAATATCTACCAGAAGGTCATGAGAGAAAAAAAAGGAGGGAGAGTTGCAAAGATCAGTAGCAAAGATGACAGTGGTTAGAAATGGCAACTGAGGTGATAAACAGTAGTTGCTTTGAATCAGAAATAGAGTGAATATAGAACAGCATTGTATTCCACAGTGTCAAACAGATTCCATTACTAAGCCTTCATAGTCTTGGGAAAGCCTGAGAGATCTCTGTACTTGGATTGTATATTGATGTATTATATCAGCAACTAATAGTGGTGTGTTCAAGTGAATGGTTTAATTTCATCATGGAAGGAGATCTTCAGTGCAATACTAGGGGAGATAATCTTCACTTTTTTTGGTGTTTAACTTTGTTTTCTCTCAGTGATCTCAGTGATTTGAATGAAGGTTTAGTTTGTGTGTTTATAATATTTGCAGATGCCACAGAATTTGAAAGGGAGAGCTAATGCAGTAAATCATAGTCAGGATTCAGAAAGAACTTGACAACATTGTCCTGAAGGTAAAGTCTAATAAGGCTAATAACAGTCATAGGCTTGAGGTTTTAAAAAAACTTAACATCAAAAATCAGTAATAAGGGAATCATGGCCATCATTTTGGTTTGAAGAAGAGCTGGAATTTTTAGTGGAATGCCAGTTTAATATAAGCCAACAATTTGAAATGACAACCAAGAAACTTAATGTTACCTTACCTGTATTGAAAAGTATGTTATCCAAGACTGTGGAGCTGATATAATTGAGACAGGTACTAGATCTATGAATTCTTGGAGCTCCCTTTACCTTTTCAGATAGTCTTAAAGAGTCACTGAGACATTAAGTGATTTGCCCAGGGACACAGTCAGTAGGTGTTGAGAGATGGGGCTTGGACCCAAGTATTCTTGATTTTAAAGCCAGTGCCCAGTTCTATCCACTAGGATCTGCTATCTTGTTTATACTTTGATAATTTTGTTCTTTTTCTATCTGGTTATTCTACATTTGGACTAATGTGTTCAATTTTTAATTGTGTTCAAATGTGTTCAAAATTTAAGAATAAGCAGGTAGTGTTCAGGAGGGATTAAAGAGAGGGGACAGACCATATTGCTTGAAGGAGCTGGGAAAAAACTGTTTTTGAGTTTGAATTACTGTCATGTGGATGAGAATGACTTGTTCGTACTTAAGGGTACAGAAATGGGAGCAAGGAAGCAGAAGTTGCAAAGAGACAAATTGAGAACTTGATTTAAGGTAAAAACTTTCCAATAATTAGAGATATCCAGAAATAGAATGAGCTGCCCTAAGAAGTGGTACATCCTGATTGTGAGCACATTTTTGGAAACTTTAAACAAATCTGGGTGACTGTTTGTTACATACATTGAAGAGGGGATTTTTTTCCCCTTCACTATATATTGGAATAAATGGCCAATGTGTAGTACCTTCCAACTCTGAAATTCTGTGTTAGAATAAGGTTCTAGAAGGGATGAGATCATTGTTGAAAGTGGTACGATTAGAACTTCTGGCCAAGAAGACTTCCTGAATAGAGGTAGGCAGGAGGTTTCTGTAGACCTCCTGCAGCAAAAGCCAAGAAAATCACATGTAGTCAAATAAGTAATCAAGAAATCCACTACAGAACTACACAAGAATAGGGAAGGGAGTGTCCAGCAAAGACATTGCCAATGATTAGGTAAACAAGCTGTTAGCCCAGCATGAACAGAGACACATTTAAACTGTAAGGATTTGTGTCTGGAGGAAATAAGAGTGAAGAATTCTTGCGAGAAAGCCCTCGAGTGGTCAAAAATCCACATTTGAATACCTTGGAAGTCATCAGGAGTGGGATGCTGTTTTCCTAGCACTTTGTCCTGAGATGCCTTATAGGACCCTGAAGTTCCAGAACCCTGAACACAAAAGATTCAATGGGAGGATCTTACCTTGGCAGGTGGATGGAGGGCAGTGCAGGAACCCAGGTGAACCAGGTTGAATCTCAGAGGGGCTGACCACTCTTACCTAAAAGTATAGCAGGAGATAGAATTTAGCAGTGGCACAAAACCCCAATTCAGGAACTAAGGCTAGAGAGATGAGTATACAGAGGTCAGAGGTATATTAAACACTGTAAGGAATTGTTCTAACTCTAGAGATGCCCCAAAATTAAATATAGGAGAGAATAACCCTATAAAATCTGCAAACAAACTCAAAAGATGAGGGGAGGGATAAAGGATTTGTCATAAGGACTACATGAATACCTAGAAGAAATGAAATTAGAATAATTCTGAAGGAAAGAATTGGAAGGAGAATAAATTATTCTGAACAGGACAAATGCAAACCTTACCCAAGTAATAAGATTCTTAGAAAATTAAAATATACCAAACAGAAATTAATGATTACATGAGATAACAACAAATATTAGAATAACACCAAAAGATTCATTAAAAAGAAGAAAGCACACAATATCTGATACAAATAAAGATTAACCTTTACAACAGATCAGGGAGAGAAAATTTAAGAATCACTGTACTTCTTAAAAACCTAGACATTAAAAGGAAAAGGTTGGATTCTGTACTTCCAAGAAATCATAAATGAAAACTGCCCAGACTTATACCAGAGGAAAAAGTGAAGACAAAGATTTCACCAATCACCTTTTGAAAGAAACTCCAAAAGGAAAAGTGCCAGAAAATTCAGTTCCTACATTAAAGGAAAAATATTACAAGCATCCAGAAAGGAATTACTGTATCAAAGAGCTACAGCCAGTATCACAAGACCTAGTACATTCTAATATAAATGATAGATCTTGGGATGTAGTATTCCAGTTATGGCAAATGATATGGGGCTTAAAATCAAGAATAAATTATCTCAAAAGGCTGAGTATAATCTATGGGGGCAAAATATATCTTTAAAAGAATAGAGGACTTCCAAGCATTACTGATGAAAAGACCTGAGCTGAACAGCAATTTAAGTACAAACAACAATCAAGAAAGACCTAGAAAGGTAAATTTATTTGAACAATCAAAAGAAATTATATGATGATGTAGTGGGGTTGAAGAAAAGAAAGTGTCTCTTTAAAATCTTAGGGTCTCCAAAGGGTATTAATGTAGTTAAATAAGACAATTCCCTGGCGGTCCCTAGGTTTTTGGGCTACTACTCTCTCCTGGTTTTTCTCCTATCTGACTGCTCCTTTTCTGTCTCCTTTGTTGGATCCTCCTCCAGATCACACTCTCAGTAGGTGGTCCTTTGGGTTCTATCCTGGGCCCTCTTCTATCCTACTTCATTTGGTGATATCGTTAGTTCTCATGGTTTTTTTTTGTTGTTTGTTTGTTTTTAAATTACCATCTCTGTGCTGATGATTCTCAAACCTACCTTTCCTGCCCCTGCCTTTCTGCTGACTTCCAATATACCATCTCCAAGTGCCTTTCAGACATCTCAAACTGGATGTCTAGTAGACATCTTAAAATCAATATATCCCACACAGAATTCATTATCTTTCCCCCTAAATCTTTCTCCTTGTCTGTTTCTACTCTCCCTCTCCCCTTCTTTATTATTGTAGAGGGCAACAGTGTCATCCTAGGCCATCAGACTCCTTCAACACAGGAGTCATCATCTCAGATTTCCTCACTATTCCTTGTTCCCCATATCCAAGCTTTTGCCAAGGCCTGCCAGCTTCACTTGTGCACCATTTCTTGAAAATATTCTCTTAATTAATTAAATAAGAATTAAAAAAAAAAGAAAACAACAATAACAATAAAAAAAAGAAAATGTTCTCTGTTCTTCTTTGATACTGTCACCTCTGTAGTGCAGGACCTCATCACCTTAACCTTTGATGACTTAGAATCTGCTGGTAGGTCTACCTGCCTCAAGTTTCTCCCCATTCCAGTCTTCTTTCAGCCATAAGAGTGATTTCCCTACAATGCATATCTGATCATGCCAATCTCCAGTCCTTCTCTTCCCCTTAATAGATTCTAGTGGCTTCTTTTTGCCTCCTGGAGTAAATATGAAATGCTCTGTTTGGCATTCAAAGCCCTTTATACCTCCCTTTCCCAGCATTTTAGTTTTCTTGCACCTCACTTCCTAATGTGTTTTTTTTTGATCCAGTGACACTGGCTTCTTAGTTATTCCACAAACAATATACTCCCATCTCTCTTGGCTCTTAGCTCCCCCCTCTTCACCCCCACCCCCACCCCCCCAACTTTGGTCCTGGAATACTCTCCAAATACTGAACTAATTCTCCTTGGCTTTCTTTAAGTCCTTGCTAAACTCCCACCTTCTATAGGAAACCTCTTCTTAACCCTCTTAATTCCAGTGCTTTTCCTCTTTTAATTATTTCCTATTTATTCTATATATAGCCTGCTTTATCTATATTTGTTTGCATGTGTGCAAACACATAGCATATTGCCTGACATATAGTAAATACTTAATAAATGTTGATTGACTGGCTCTATGCTGATGGTTTTTTATAAAGAAAAAGAAGGAAGGACTATACTAGTAGTGAATGGTTAAAAGGAAGAGGTAGAATTTGCTATTTCTCATAATTGGACTATATGAGAAGAGTACAAACATAGATGAAGACTTGATTATCTATTTAACTTTACTTTGAAATGTACATAGAATGGCTTTGAACCCACACAAGCAAATTGATGTACCCAGACATTAAATTCAACAGGAAATGGAAAAGAGATTAAATGGATGTGTAATATGGGGAGAGGGGTAGTAGCGTTATAAGCAGTGATGGAGCCATTAAAAAGGGGGGAAGGAAAGAACTTGGAATTTAAGGGAATGCTCATCAATTGGGGATTTGCTGAGTAAATTGTGATGTATGAATATAATGGAATCTTATTGTGCCATGATAAATGATTAAAGGGATGATTCAGAGAATCCTGGGAAGTATGAATAGATATAGAGAGAAGTAAACAGAATCAGGAAGTCATTTTATATTGTGAAAGCAAAATCGAAAAGAAAAAAAATGTCGTAAAGAAAAATAACCTTGAAATACTTTAGAACCCTGATCAAATCAATGCTCAACCAAGTTTGCAGTGGACCTCTGATGAAGCACGTTATCCACCTGCTGACAGTGTGAAAGACTTGAGGTGAAGGAAGAGACATTCAGTTTTGGATGACTGTGCTTGTTTATTGCAGTCAATAATCAGTAAACATTAAGTGCCTGTTATGTGGCAGACACTTAGTAAAGTGCTGTGGATACAAAGAAGGCAAAGGAGCTTACAATTTAATGAGGGAAGGCAGTGCATAGAAAGAAGCTGAAAAGGGTGGGGATACCTGGCTTGGGACATGAAGTCCTCAGGAATGCAGGCTGGTGGAATAAAAAGATGGCTGACCTGTGTGCCCTTTCCTCTTGGTGAATGATAATCTAATATGGGTATACCTTATATGGCAACATTTTTTTTTATTTTAACATTAAAAAGAATCCAAGGAATAAACTAAATCTACATTACCTGAGACTTCTGATCTAATGTAATTTTTGAATCATTTATACAGCTCATTATGTGGATCAGCTGATTTACTGATTAATCAGTTAGTAGTAGTGAGATTCCACAATATTTTTAATGGCTGATTTTTTTCCATGCCACTGATTTAATAAGAATTTGCTAAATGGTAATATTCTTCAGATTGTTTGGGTAATTAAACTCATAGAAATTCATAAAGGTATCACATGAAGCCTTTCCTTTCTCTCAGCTGCTAATGCTCTCCCCTCTAAAGTGATTGTATATTTAATTACTTTGTATATATTTGAATTTGTTCACTTTATGATATATCTGTCATTTATCTTTTATCTACTCTATTAGAATGTAAGCTCTCTCTGCTTCATTTTTTTTATTCTTGAGTAGCACAGGGCCTGACTCATAGTAGGTATTTAATAAATGCTTGTTGGTTGAATGATTGTGATTTCTGTTGAATAGAACTAATGAGGTTTTAACATGATCTATTAAATGGTTACTGAGCTCTTGTTGGATTGGTCTTCAGAAAGGGTATTTCCTCAAAAGCAACTCTCATACTCAGCTTAGGATCTTCCCTTTCCAGACCCTAAAAAAGCAGCTTTTAAGACTCCATTACTATATCCAAAATGCTTATTTAGGTCTTAACTTGGAAACAGAAATATTAGTGTTTTCTTCATGAACAAAATCAACTCAAAATTTGTTAAACAAATGATGACATGTAGCAGACTATTTCTTAGTGTTCTCACTATTACCTGATGAAATCTAAAGCAGTGGGGCATCAACTAAATTTCTTAACTGGGCAATTGAAGTAACTTATTTTTTTAAGATTTTGAAGTTTTAGTTTAGTGGAATTTCATAAAAGAATAATTATGTGTTTGAAACTAACTGAATGTCAGGCATGTGCTAAATTGGCATTTTATAAGCTTTAATAGATAAGAATGAGATGGGTAACTTAAAATACTTAGAAAATCTGATTTTTGGCTAATGTAATTTAACTTAGCTTCTATCACTCTTTTGTTAAATACAGAAACTGAATTATTTCTGCTAATTCTTAGTGTTTCTACAAAAGAGTCTCCTGGGCCAAAATTTTCCTGGGGCATATATCTACATAACAACAAATAATTTCACAAGGACCAGAAAACTTGTGTATCAGAATGATTTAAAACAAAAAATAAGATAATAATTCTAATAATTATCTTATAATCATTGGTCTAACCTGTTTGCTATCTTAAATAACTCTATAGTATTTAAAGTTAATAACTAAATATCTAGGGATCTTTTAGATTTAGGTTTTAGATTAGTTTCAGTTTTGTAGTTATATATCTATCATTAATTGCATAACTCTTTAAAAAGGTTCTACAGTGAGAGCTGTTGGCTAGTCAGTTAAGTTTAGATTTGGGTAGTTACATAGTTTTTGTTTTCACAATGAAGAGGATATTTTATAAAAGAAGTAAAAATAATTGAATTTTAGAGTAGAAATCATCTCATCTTACTCTTATTTTATAAATAAGGGAACAGATTCAGAAGTGGCAACACTGCAGGTAGAATCCAGGTTCTTAATATTCTTTAATTCAATATAAAAAACATAATTTATTTATTATTTATTTTGTGCAAGATATTTATTATGTTGGGTAAAAAATTTTTAAATCATGATTGCTTGATTTGGCAAGTCAGATGTACTAATGTTAATGTGAAGTTTATATCTCATCAATGTGAAGTTTATATCTCATCATACTCCCTTCTTCCCTCTTATGACATAAACATACACTTTGATGGAGTCTGGGTTGGGAAACAGCCAGCAATAGAGTTTGCTTGGAATATAGATTGTATAAAAAGAGAATAATGTGAAATAATAATAGAGAGGAGCTTGATTCTGGAAGGCCTCATGTCATGCTAAAGAGTTTTTATTTAACTCTGGAGGCAATAGGGATCCATTAAATTTTTTTGAGTAGCAGAATAACATGGTGAAACTTACTTTAAGAAGATTTTTTTTAGATGCTGGAGTATAGATTTGAAAAGGGATGAATGTGGGGAGACCAACTAGAATGCTATTATCCTAGTTGCAGCAAGAAGTGATTAGAAATGGAATTGGTGGTAGTCTTGTGAATGGAAAACAGGGAAAAGGTGCAAGATAAGCTTTGGAGTCAAATTTCAGAGGACTTGGCAACTGATTAGAAACAGTGCTTTGGAAAAGGCAGGGGTGATTATGAGCTTATTAACTTGGGGGACTTGCTAGGACAGTGATTTCTGCACCAGAAACATGGTAACAAAGAGTTGGAACAGGAAGAGTTGTAATGACAAACCAGGACCATCTCAAACGCCCATTTTCCTATCCCCTTCAGGCAGTGCCTACTTTCAGCTGGCTGCTGTCCCCATCATCTTCACTTCTGCCTGAAGTTAACTAGAATCCTACTTACCTTCTGAATAGTCATCAATTAGTACCATCTACCCTGCCTTTGTTCTCCGGAGGTTTACTGGACCTCTAGATGCTAAGGGTCACACACCTCAGGTACCCTGAAGCCAGATCTCTTCTTTATGTACTATCTCCCCTAAATAGAATGTGAGCTCCTTGGTGTTGGGACTGTTTCCCTTTTATCTTTGTATTCTCAGTGCTTAGTATTTTGCTTGGTAGTACTTTATGTTGGATAAATGCTTTTCTACTTAATTTCAAATAGGAAAGTTAAAAATATTGGCAGGTTTTGAGAGAAGACTTGGACACGTTGAGTTTCTGATGTAGATTGGAAATCAAGTAAACATGTCTGGTAGGAAATTAAAAATTTTGGACTAGAATTCAATAGATTGACACTAAATATAATGATTTTGGAACCATTTGCATAGTAATTGAAACTAGAGAAACAAAAGATATTTTCAAAGATGAGTGTAGAGAAGGAAGAGGTACTTTCAGAAAGTAGCCATCAGATTGAACAATTAATAGATCTTTGGTACCTTTAGTAGAGTGGCTGAGTAGTGAAATCAGTCCCTAAGGTTGAGATTTAAATTGTTAGTGAAAAGAACAGAAAATGCGTGTGTACATAAATATTTATATCTTTATACACATGTTGATATGTGGATATTCAGCTGTATATATGTGTATATACAGTAGAGTAGGTATGTGTAGATACAACTATATAGATAGATTTTTGATGGCAAGATCAAAGTTAAGATTTTTAAATAATAGTACTGGAGATATTTTTTGGCAATTGGAGAGGAGCTAGTTGTTAAGGACAGATTGAAGATGAGAAACAGATGGAATGATCAAAGAGGGACAGGCTTCCTTCCAAAAGATAAAGGAAGAACCAGATTGCCTAAGATGACCAGAAAGAAAAATGAAAAATTTTGGAGGGTATGGGGATAAATTGGGATACTAATGCACTTTTGGTGGAATTGTGAACTAATCCAACCATTCTGGAGAGCAATTTCAATCTGTGGACAAAGGGCTATAAAACTCTGCATACCCTTTGATGAACAGTACCACTACTAGGTCTGTATCTGAAAAAGATTTTTTAAAGAAGGGTAAAGGACCTATTTGTGCAAAACATATAGTAGTTCTTTGTGAGGGGGCAAAGAATTGTAAAGTGAGGGATGTCCATCATTTGGGGAATGGCCAAACAAGTTGTGGTATATGATTGTATTGGAATACTGTTGTTCTCTAAGAAATGATTAGCAGGATGATTTTGGAAAAACCTGTAAAGACACAAACTGATACAAAATTAAGTGAGGAAAACTAGGAGAACACTGTGCACAGTAACAATATTGTACAATGACCAACTATGAATTCTTCTCAGCAATACAGTGATCCAGGACAATCCCAAAGGGTTTATGATGAAAAAATGTTTTTTCCCTTCAGAGAAAGAACTGATGGAATCTGAATGCAAATTGAAGCCTATGATTTTTCACTTAATTTTTTATTTGGATTTATTTTTGGATATGTGTGGCCATTGACCATTATGGGAATATGTTTTGCACGATCTCATCTTTATAACCTATATCATATTTGTTTACTGAATCAGAGAGGAGTTGGGGGATGGAGAGAACAAGAAAAAGAATGTAGAACTCAGAATTTTAGAAAACAAATGTTAAAAATTGTTTTTATATGTAATTGGGAATAGCAGTTGGAAGGAATCAGGGAAGTCTTCATGTAGAAAGTTCACACTCCACATTGACACCGTACATTGTAACCACACACAGCACCTGGCCTGGCACATTGTAGATACTTTATGAATGTTTATTAATTGGTTGATATAAACACATTGACATTGGAAAGATAGTTTGGGGATAAGAAAGACTTTTAAAAAGAAGGCAACTTCTTGTAGTGTGTGGAGTCAAAGGCCTGAGTCTAGATCCTGCTTCTGTTCACCTTTGTGACCTTAGGCAAATAACTTAACCTTTGGCCTGTAACTTGTTGATCTGTAAGATGATGGAGATAGATAAGAAGACCTGAGAAATTCCTTCCAGCTCTAAGTGTCTGAATCTGAGAATCAGATCTGTGCTTCTGTTTTTGACTTCTTTGTGGTATAAGATCAGTAGAGAAATCCATGGTTCAGAGGTTCTATAGGAACCATTTTCTTGTGGGAGGGAGGATACTTATATCATCCCAAACTGTGAACCAATTCACAGATCCCCTAACAATGATCATGGGGCAACACAGTCCCTCTAATGTTGTTTGTGTATGTGGGTGTTCTTTTTGCCATTTTGCACATATATCTCAAAATGGTCTTTGCATTTCTCTTGTTAGTATTTTAAAGCATGTATTCATATAATACTTTTCTTGTTTTGATAACTGTTCACATATCTTTTGACCAGTGTAAAGATAATTTTAGGGTTGTGACTTAAAATCTAAATTAATTGGTTGCCAAGGCAAAAAATCCCAAATAAAATACCCAAGTCAGTCTGGAAATTTATGGTAATTTTAATTAATATAGAGGGAATGATTTAAGGAGAAAGAGGGAAGAGGGGTATGGGTTTTCTCCTGCCTGGCCTGTGCCAGGGGGCGTTCAAGATTTCCACCCCTACCTCTCTGAAGGAGATTAGAGGCTTTTAAGAGGATAAGTTTGGAAAGTAAAAGAGAAAAAACTCAGCCAGAACCTCACCACTGAACCAGACAACAGCTTGTAGCCATGTCAAGATGCTGAAAGGCCCAACACGCTGCCACCAGCGAAATCTCCGCTGCCAAAAGATCCCGGAGAGAGGAAGTGAGCAAAATATATATACCCTTTACCCTTGTGTCTCCTCCTCTAAATGCCCATTCTTTAGTTCTCATCTTCTTTGATTAGATTATATTTTTAAAGTTATTTAACACTTCTTTGTCAAATTCACCTTTTGTGAGTTACTTAACCTTTTTGTGATTAATTTAATCTTTATAGTTACGTAACATCTTTTTGTATTAAGATCTAAAAATAGACTTAAAGTTCTAGCTTCAATGTAAAGTAAGAACTAAGTACACCTTCATTGTTCTGTCAGGAGATCGCAATTTCATCTTCATAAAGTAATATCTAATCAGGGTGGAGTAATTTAAAGTTCAGAAGACATTCCTGATTTTGTTAGACCTAAGGAGGGTAGAGAATTCTAAAATTCACACCAGTTGTCAAAGAATGGTACTTGTTCTTATTTATGTCAGTTCCTTTATATACCTTGAATATTAGAGTTTTATAAATGATATTTGATGCATGTTTTCTCAATGCTACCATTTCTTTCCTTAGTCTTTCATTAAAGTTCTTTCTAGTGTTAGACAGTGAAGTGGAATAGTGGTTACTGTACTGGGCCTAGAAAAAAGATGACTGAGTATTGCCTCAGACACTTCCTAGCTGGGTGACCCTGTTAGTCTCTGTTTACTTCAGTTTCTTCAGCTGTAAAATGGGGATAGTAATTGCAACTACCTTTGAATGGTTCTTATGAGGTTAAAATAATATTTGTCAAGCACTTAGCACAGTGTCTGGCACATAATATGTAATATATACCTGTTTTCTCCTTCCTTTACTAATGTTTTTCATGTAATTTTTTTAATTTTATGAAACTTAAATTAAGAATTCCTCTCCAGTTATAGATGTGAAAGGACATACCTTTTCCTCTGTTTTTTTTTGATGTGATATTTATATTAGAAATGTATATCCACTTGGAACCTACTGTCATATATAGTGGAAAGCATTAGTTTAAACTTAATTTTAGCAGAAGTGCTTTCCATTTTTCTCAGCATTTCAAACTGGAATGCTCTGGCACATAGACACGCGCACACACATCCACATGTATCAAACACTGGGCCTCATTGACTGTTGCAACTCTTTATTTATCTAGTCTCTTGAACTAATTTATCTTTTTCTTTCTAAAGCAATATCAAATCATTTGTTACTGATTTATAACCTTGTTTAGTTTCTAATAATCTTGTAATCCTTTAAGTCCTAAATTTTGTTGCCAGTTTTTAAAAACTTGTTTTCATATGAAAAATAAAATTTGGCTTTTTGAAGTCTTCAAATTATAATTAAAAACACTAAACAGAATCAATTAAATATTTAGTTTTGGAAAAAAGTCAGAATGGTTTTCACTTCCTTGTATTTTGAGGATCCTATCTTTAAGTCATGTATTGAATGGCTTGGAATGACTAATTAATTACCTTCCTGCCACATCTGTTTCCACTCTAGACCATCCTGAACTCAGTTGTCAAAGAGAGAACACTCTTCCAAAGCACAAGTCTGATTATATTACAACCCCTACTTAAACTCCAGTAGCTCCCTATCTACCCATGCTTTGTGATCAACTGCCACTAGCTTTCTTGCTGTTCCTCAAACAAGAGTCTCCTTTTTCTGCACATTTTCTTTGGCCCCCTCCTATGCCTAGAATTCTCTCCCTCTTTATTTCCATCTTTTGACTTCCCTGCCTTCCTTCATGCTCCAGCTAAAGTCCTATCTTCTCCAGGAAACCTTTCTCCATCTCTTAATTCTAGTGTCTTCCCTCTTGATTATTTCCAACTTATCCTATATATTGCTTTTTAATACATAGTTTGCATTTTATCTCCTCCATTACACTGTTATTTCCTTGAGAGCTATGACTGTCCTTTTTCTTTGTATCTTTCCAATGTTTAAACGCTGCAGGTAATAGGCACTTAGTAAATGTTTGGTCTAACTATTGTTATTCTGAATTGATGGAACCCTTGGAAGCAATTTATTATCAAAAGATTTGATTTAGACACTTCTTAAGTTGCTACTTAGAAGTTAGTAGAATTTGATCCATTAGATGGTTGTCATTACTTCTTTGCTCAAGTGGCTTTAGAGGCTTCCCTATTTCTGTTAGGATAAAAGAGAAATCTCCTGGGTGACATTCAAAGCACTCCCCACATTCTGTACTCTAGCTTCCTTCTATCTCCAGCCTCTGTGCCTTTGAATAGGCTGTCCCCTTTCCCTGAAGTGACATATCTTCTTCCTCAGTCTCTTAGAATTCCCCATTACTGTTAAGACTGTTGGGGGCAGCTGAATAGCTCAATGGATTGAGAGCCAGGCCTAGAGATGGGAGGTCTTGGGTTCAAATGTGGCCTCAGACATTTCCCAGCTGTGTAACCCTAGACAAGTCACTTAACTTCCCTCCCCCTTACTGCTCTTCTGCCTTGGAACCAATACATAAATGATTCCAAGATGGAAGGTAAGGGTTAAAAAAAAAAAGACTGCTCAAGTGCTGTGACTTTAAGAAAGCCTTTCTTGAGTCTTCTCTGTCATTATAGAGTTCTCCTTTTTCTGCTTATCCATTTGTATTTATTTGTTATATGTCTTGTATTTGTTTTATTTGTATATGTATATTGTGTTACTTTTGGTATCCTTAGTACTAGCACATAGAAGTTGCTGAATGTTAAATGCCTTTTGAAAATGACATGTTAAAGTGGGAGGAAGAGGCTGTAGTGTAGGACATTGATTACCAATCTTTCTGATTATGGTGACTACTTTTGATTTTCAAGTTTGCAGATATGATGATAGTTATTTCATTGAGAAAAGGCAAAGTGGCAAAACTACTTTAAATTCAGTAATACTTTTAGATTAATTTTTATTTTTAATAATCACATCAGTATCTGTACACATTTGAAAAATAGCAAAATGTAAATAGGAGACATTATTTAATCTACCAGATAGCACATGTGCCTACTTATTATACTGTATCATTTAGGAAGAGGTTATATGATGGTTTATTATAATACAGATTTAGAGATTGAAAAGCTGCTTGGCTGAAGTTTTCATAGTTGCCCTAGATCTGGTTCCATGTGCAGCCACTTTTGGTATATAGGTTTCACAAAGCTGTAGTTGAAGAAAACCTTTTAAAGATGTGTGGCAGGAGCCATATTGTAGTTTTCTCAGACAATTCTGTGTGTACAGAAGAAAGAAATGTAGCCAGATACTTTTGTGTGAAGATGGCCTTTAAACTTTTTTCCACCCCTATTTTTCTATCAGATGAATCATTAGTTTAAAAAACAAAACACTGCAAAACTGTGAATACAAAATTTGGCATCTCTGGGGTTCAGTGCCCATAGTTTTGGAGCTGTTATTATATGAGAGTAAGGGCAAATTGAAATATAAAGTATATAGGGAAAGACTTGGGGATTTGCTCTTTTTTCTGGTTGGTGCAGAAGCTAAAGCTTTCAACTGAGATAATGAATTTTGAGTACAGGGGAGGGGAGTACTTGGACTGAGTATTTGCCATCCTTCTGCTTTTGTGCTTTTCTCATTCTCCCTTGTAGCAGAGGATTTTGTCCATCTGTCTCTCTTCTTTTAGCTTTTCCCCAAATGGTTTCAAAATTCCTAGACTTTTATAAGTTTTCAAGGAAAACTGTTTCCTGAAAAATAACGTGTATACGTTTTAGTCAAACAAGATTCTCTTTATTCTGTTTCTGAGTGCTTCCTTAGAGAGAATTTTGGTCAAGATTGAAGATTCATACATTGAGTTTTAAGTTTCATTTTAATTTTTGGCTTAACTGGTATTGCATTATTTACAACTAAAGCTACTCTTATAGCTTACACCATATAAAATGTGCCAACTGTATTAATTATAATCTTGTTGATATAGCCCTGTTTTATTCAAGGAATGTTTATTTAAACCAGATAGGTGCCATGCATGTGTTGTGCTAGATAGACAATGGGTATATAACTACGGAGTGCCCCTAATGAGCTTGGAGTCATTCAGCATTTATTGAATGCTCACCAGATATGTAGCTTTTTCTTACAGGATCATGGATATAGGATTGACTGACCTTCTTTTACAGCCCTTTCATTTTACATATAAGGAAGCAGAAGTTGAGGAAGATTAAAGTGATTTCCCCAGAGGCTTCAAGGATATTGTGTCAGGAACTCATGCTAGTAAATTTTCTCATCTTTTTTAACTTCTTTGCCACAGTTGACACTATGAACTACTCTGACAAGAGTTCTCTCTTAACCTGCCTGACTAATCATTATCCTTATTTTGACCACCAGTTGTGGATGTACTCGATCTAGGCTCTGTTCTGGGCTCTCATCTCAATCCTAAGAGATTTTAATCTCTCTCTTGCTCTCTCTGGTCCATGCTGAGTATAATGAAACCTATGGATCCCTTCTCACTATAATAGTCTTAAATATATTCAATAAAATATATAAGAAAGAAAGCAATCATATTGGAATATATCAAAATACTTTTTAAAAAGTTTATGAGGGGCAGCTAGGTGGCTCAGGGAATAGAAAGTGAGGCCTAGTGCTCAGAGGTCCTGGTTCAAATGTGGCCTCAGCCATTTCCAAGTTGTGTGATCCTGGGCAAGTCAACCCCAGTTGCCTAGCTCTTGCTGTTCCTCTATCTTGGGACTAATACTTAGTATCAATTCTAAGACAGAAGATTAGGGTTTAAAAAAAAGTTTACGGACCCTACTCTTTCTTGGTGATCTCATTAGATTGAATGGGTTCAGTCATCATCTCTATATATGTGACTACAAATTGGACATTTTGAACTGCATATTTCTTAGACATTTCAACATATTCAAAATAAGACATCCTTCTTCCCAAACCCCACCTACCCTTTTCCCTAATTTTACTGTTTCTATTGAGGTTCTATCTTGCCAGGCACACAGACATACCACATTGGAGTCACCTTTATTCTTCACTCTCCTCATCCCACATACCCAATCACTTGCTTAGTTTTAGTGATTCTCCAACTATAGTACCTCTCACATTCATCCCCTTCTCAGTACTTTTAAGGCCACTGTTCTTGCCCAGGCTCTTAATTACCTTTAATTTAGACTAGTGGTTCTCTAAAATATCTTGAAGGAGGTCTGTGAGTTTAAAACATTTCCTAATAATGACATATTAATTCTTAATACAACAGATATAACTACTTAGAACCTCTTGGGGATCGTTTCCACTAATTTTTATGACTGTAAAAAGATCCTTAGAGGAAAACAATTCAAAATAGTTGGCCTAGATTATTAAAGTGGCTTTCTGATTGTTAGTCTCTCTGCCCAAAGTGTCTCCCTTTTCCAGTCCATTTCCTGTCCAGTTGCCAAAGTGATATTTCTAGAGCACAAGGCTCTCCTTATTAATTTTAGTGGCTCCCTTTTAACTCTAGGATTAAATATTTATTTTATTGTTTGGCATTTAAGGTCCTTTAAAACTCCTGGCTCTAGCATTTTTATATATTACTTTCCTTTAGCCACTCTGTAGTCTTGGCTAATTGATTTTGTTACTTTTCCTAACACATGACATTCTATCTCCCATCTCTGTGTCTTTACTAGGGTTGTCTGGCATGCCTATGCTCCTTCACCTCTGTTTCGTAGAACTGTTTTCCTTTAAAGTTCAGCTTAAATTATTCTCCCCCTACTTCATAGGACCATTACTGATCCTTCCAGCTGCTACTTCCTCCTGCCCTATCTCATCTCGCATTACTATATATTTATATAGTGTATGTGTTGTGCATGTACACATGTATGTGTGCACATATACATATTGCCTCCTCCAAAGAACATAAGGTTTCTTTTTGAGGTCAAGGCCTGCTTTATTTTGGTCTGTATGCCCTACCCACTCCAAAGAAGGTGCTTAATAATGTTCCTGATTGATTAGCATTTATAAAAAAATTTTGAATTCCTTTGAAAGTAAAGAAATTCTTAAATAAAAAACATTGTAAGCCAAAAGAGTATTAATACTTGGTTCTTTGAAACCTATTGAAAAAATGGGTTCCTGCCAGTCCGAGTAGTAACACGTGGTAATAATAATCATATTTTTAAAAAAATTAACATATTTTTGTAATAGTTTTTCAATTAATTTTCTGACATAAAATTAGAAGAGATATTTTGACATTTTTGTTTCGAATCTATCATAAAAATCTTTATAAAATCTTTATAAATTCTTGGAAAGTAGCTATAAATCCTATTGCATTTTAATTTTACATTTGTTTTTTTTCTCTTAATTGTAAACATTGGTTTAGAAATAATTATTATCTAAGAAATAACATAGGGTGGTATCTTTTTCCTAAAAGGACTGGGTGTAATCAGAATCTTCATTCTGGCTTCACTTCACAAGAAGGGGAATTCTAAGTTCTCTTCTCTCTTAAGATTTATCTTTGTTTTCTAGGTCATTGCTAGTTAGCTCAGTCTTGCTTCAGTTTAATTTTGTTTTTCTTCTCCCTATGAAGTGGCTAACACTGGACCATATAAGTGCTTTAAAAATAAATTATTTGTCAATTTTGTTTTATTGTTTAATAATTATTGATATGTTTGATGTTTAAAAATTGACTAACATTTGGATGTACAACATATAATAACTTTATGTCAAAGATAATATCAAACCAATAATCAAATTCAGAAAATTTTGAAACTATAGCCTTTAATTTGTGAGACTGTACAAATGGTAGTCTATATCTTTTATTTTTCTGGTTTCATAATCTGCTTTCATCATAGGCACATTGACATTTATAATATATTTTATTATGATTGATATAAAAAGAAAAAAAATCCGATGTTGTCAAGTCTGACTTCCAGTTAGTCAACCGGGCTAGATCACTTTCATAGCATTACTAATTGCTTTCATTTTTCCCCTTAAAATTTTAAAATTGCTGCTTTTATATTTACATCTTCATTTCTTTGAAGCTATCCATCCCTTTTTGTTCCTTACCCAGTGAGCCATCCTTTGTGACAAAGAATAAAAAAGAATTTAAGAAAAAGTAGCTTGGCCAAACCATACAACACAGTAATTACTGATATTACATACATTATTTCAGAAACCAGCTTATTCCCCAACCCCTACCCATAAAAAAAAGACTTATTTCTCAACCTTTTTACTCGGCTGTTTTGTCTTTCTTTTTACCCAGTGTTGGAGTTTTCTTGTTGTCATCCCTCTTTTAATCTACCTTATTATAGTCATTGTGTATGTTGTTTTCTTTGCTCTACTTACTTTACTTTGTATCAGTGTATACAAATTTTCTCATGCTTCCTTGAATTTATTTCTTATGACATAAGAATATTCTATTACACTCATCTACTACAATTTGTTAATCATTTCCGCATCTATCTACATTATCTGTTTTTTTCTTTCTATACTTGGGAATTTTTCTATCTTTTTTGGGGGATTTTTGTTTGTTATGAGACTTTTATATCTTTCACCTCATTGAGAGTATATAACTAGTTGTGGTGTCTCTGTCTGGGGTTTAGACATCCTAGTCACTTCTTTTATCATAATTCTAAATTACACTCCACAATGATTCGATCAATAGCCAGTTTCTCCAATAGTGTGTTAGTGTGCCTCTTTCAATGTAACCCCTCCAATTTTGATTATTTCCATTTCTGTCATTTGCCAATTTTGGGTTTGAGGTAAAACTTCAGGGTTGTTGTGATGAACATTTCCCAAAGTGTTAGTAAATTGAAGCAATCTTTCCTATAGTTAAGATTTTGCAGTTTTCCTTTGAAGAACTCTTTCCTTTGGCAGTGTAAGTAGAATAAGGAACTCCAGTAATTATAAAATATTTTAGTTTCTGGTGAATGGAATTTGACCATGTGAGGAGGGTTAAATTCAGTATCTCTTAAGGATTAAATCTTTATTCCAACAGCCTTGTAAGAGAAACTCATGGAATGTTTTCTTAACAAAAGGAATAGGTATCTAAAACAACCGGTTAGCTTTGAGAATGTAGAAAATTTGTCATCCATATTCATATAAACGTTACTTTTCTAGGACTTTTTAAGCCCCATTTTCTGAAACTTCACATGGTATAGAGAAGATGTGCTCTCTGCTCTAAAAGGACATTATAATCTAGTTGGGAACAACAGTTTCAAACCTTTTCCTCCCTAGTACTTGTTTCTAAAAATATTTTTATAATTGTATTTCAGTAGTTGGCTTTCTTGTGGCTCTCTGTGTTTTATGCATTGTAAAGTATTATTCTTAGGAGACCATAGACATTAGAGTGACAAAGGTAATACAAAAATAGTTAGGAATCTCTGACTTGGAGGATTGTGTGAAGAAAAAATGTAAAAAGCTTAAAAATCGAATTAACATGTTACCCCCTTTGTCATCTATTTCCACAAAAGTTGTGTTCCTTGATTTTGTGTTCAAAGAACATTAAAAACTTTTGTTGTTGAAGAAACTTTTTTGACACAATTGAAAAAGAAATAAAAACTAACCTTTTTTTTTTTTTAACTGACAGAAGGTAAATGGACACAGGAAATTCCTATTCATTCATTTTGTGAATTGTCATAGTAGTTATTAGCCATTGTTCAGTTGGGAATTGAATAAGTACAGGTATCCCTTCCTCAACCTGGGGGTGAGGGGTGGGGAATCAGGGTCAGGGTGGGGCAGGAGTGTAGCATCTCAACAGTCAGGAAAATTTTCTGAAAAACTTTTGACCCTCCCAGAGGAAAAAGAGAAAAAGTGAATTTTTTCTTTTTCTTTGTGTTGTGAGGTTTGGGTTAAGAATTTGGTCATAGGCTATATTGTTCCTAAACTTTTTTTCTGCATCATCTGTTGGCCTTCACTTATCTGCAGCTTCTACAAAACTCCCCCCAAATTAGCATTTAGTTAAATATGCCAATTGGTAATATTTCAGAATTAAGATGGGGAAAGTTGTGTTGTGGAAGAAATACCTGTACTTGCTGATATGTTCTAGGCATATTGTTATTAGGCTTAGGGAGAATTAAAAAAAATAAATAAACAGGTCCTGCCCTCAAGGAGCTTGCATCTCATTGGGTGAAAATATTAATATACACAGAAAAAGAAATACAATATATGTGAAAGTTGATATAATTTGAAGGGGAGAATCCTAATAATTGGGGGGTAATCTTAGCATTAGATCCTAAGATCTAGTTTAGTATCGAAGATAGTGCTTAAATATAGATTATTGAGTTCAATGACCCTTTTTTAAAAGCTAAAGAGAGTGAGGTTCAGAAGGTTAGTGACTTGCCCTCTGTCATACAAATAAATAGTACTCAGCATAATTGGCATTTCAGATCAGATTTTGTCTTTTAGTTTATTGCTCTCTTTGCTGCACTGCATTAAGTTACCTATAGAAGGTGGAAGCTAGCTGAGTTTTACAGGAAGTTGAAGATTCCCTACAATGAGGAAGGAGTGAATTCTAGGTCTGATGGAGTATATATCCTACAGAGGCATGTAGGAGCAAGACTGTGTCTGGCATGGGGAACTACAAGTTGGCCTTTTTAGCTGCACTGAAGAATGTTTTAAGGAAATTAGTGAATGTTTATGGAAAGGTAAACTAGAGCCTGGTTTTAGAGGGCTTTAAAAATCAAAGAGAAGTTTTTATCCTAAAGTTGGAGGGCTCTTTGCTTCAGGAATATGAATTTGTCAGCTGAATGGAGAATGGATTGGAGGGGTGTGAGATTGGAAATTGGAGTTGGGGAGGCTAATTAGGAAACATTGTAGTTAAGATGAGACATGATCGAGTGCCTGAACCAGAGTAGTTGGTGACTGTGTGAGTTATAGAGAAGGGTCAGTGAGATGAGACGGCATGTTAGGATAGAATTAATAAAACTTGTTAACTGATTGACTGTAAGGATGAGGAAAAGAGAAAAGTTGAGTGTGACTGGTCAATGGTACTTCCAACCAAGATAGAACAATTAGAAAGAGAGTAAAGTATTTGGGAAGTGATATGAAATTAGCAATTTGGAATTGGAGGTCAGGAGAAACGAATCAACGCTGGATGGATATATCTATATCTTTATATCTAGGAGTTGTCCGCATCGAAGGTAATAGTTGAAACTTTAGAAATTTAATGAGATCACTGAGAGGGAATGCAGAAAAGGGGCAGAGTAAGGCCCAAATTAGGTTTCTTAATGGAAAAAGTATATGCTAGTCATATGAATGGATCCATGTGGTAGAAAATGATTCAAAATATTGTTTTGTTTTTGTAAACCTCTCTCATTTTTTTGAAACAAATTTTTATTTAGCCATTCCCCAATTGAAGGGCAACCCCTCATTTTCCAATGTTGTGCCACCACAGAGAGCACAGCTATGAATATTCTTGTACAAGTCTTTTTCCTTATTGTCTCTTTGGGGTACAAACCCAGAGGTGCTATGGCTGGATCAAAGGTCAGACAGTCTTTTAGCGCCCTTTGGGCATAGTTCAAAATTTGCCCTTCAGAACGGTTGGATCAATTCACAACTCCACCAGCAATGCATTAATGTCTTAACTTGGCCAAATCCCCTCCAGCATTTGATACTTTATTTTGCTGTCATGTTAGCCAGTCTGCTGGGTATGAGGTGACACCTCAGAGTTGTTTTTATTTGCATCTCTCTGATTATTAGAGATTTAGAACACTTTGTCAGGTGCTTGTTAATAGTTTTGATTTCTTTAGCTGAAAATTGCCTATTCGTGTCCCTTGTCCATTTTTCAATTGGAGAATGGCTTGATTTTTTTGTACAATTGATTTAACTCTTTATAAATTTAAGTAATTAGAGCTTTGTCAGAGGTTTTTATGATGAGGATTGTTTCCCAATTTGTTGCTTCCCTATTAATTTTGGTTGCAGTGGTTTTGTTTGTACAAAAACTTAATTTGATGTAATCAAAATTATTTTATATTTTATGATTTTTTCCTAACTCTTGCTTGATTTTAAAATCTTTACTTTCCCAAAGATCTGACATGCATACTATTCTGTGTTCACCGAATTTACTTAAAGTTTCCTTCTTCGTATTCAAGTCATTCACCCATTCTGAGTTTATCTTGGTGTAGGGTGTGAGATGTTGATCCAAACTGAATCTCTCCCTTACTGTCTTCCAATTTTCCCAGCAGTTTTTATCAAATAGTGGATTTTGGTCCCAAAAGCTGGGATTTTTGGGCTTATCATAAACTGTCTTGCTGAGGTCACTTATCCCTAGTCTATTCCACTGATCCTCCTTTCTGTCTCTTAGCTAGTACCAAATTGTTTTGATGACCACTGCTTTATAGTATAATTTCAGATCTGGGACTGCAAGTCCTCCTACCTTCACATTTTTTTTCCACGATTTCCCTGAATAGCCTTGATCTTTTGTTCTTCCAAATGAACTTTGTTGTGTTTTTTTTCTAATTCAGTAAAAAATTTTTTTGGTAGTTCAATAGGTATGGCACTAAATAAGTAAATTAATTTGGGTAGGATTGTCATTTTTATTATGTTAATTCATCCTACCCATGAGCAATTGATGTTTTTCCAATTGTTTAGATCTAGTTTTAATTGTGTGGAGAGTGTTTTGTAGTTGTGTTCATATAGTTCCTGTGTTTGTCTTGGCAGATAGATTCCTAAATATTTTATATTGTCTAGGGCAATGGTTCTCAACCTTTCTAATGCCGTGACCCCACAATACAGTTCCTCATGTTGCAGTGACCCCAATCTAAAAAATTATTTTGGTGGCTACTTCAAAACTGTAATTTTGCTACAGTTATGATTCGGAATGTAAATACCTAATATGCATTATGTATTCTCATTGCAACAAATTGAGAGGTTGAGAACCGCTGGTCTACGGTGATTTTAAATGGGATTTTTCTTTCTAATTCTTGCTGCTGAGATGTGTTGGAAATATATAGAAATGCTGATGATTTATGTGGGTTTATTTTGTATTCTACAACTTTGCTAAAGCTGTTGATTATTTCCACTAGCTTTTTGGTTGATTCTCTGGGGTTCTTTAAGTATACTATCATATCCGCTGCAAAGAGTGATAGCTTGGTCTCCTCGTATTGCCTATTTTAATACCTTCAGTTTCTCTAATTGCTACTGCTAGTGTTTCTAGTACAATGTTAAAAAATAGTGGTGATAATGGGAATCTTTGTTTCACTCCTGATCTTATTGGGAAGGCTTCTAGTTTATTCCCTTTGCAGATGATATTTGCTGATGGTTTTAGATATATGCTGTTTATTATTATTAGGAAAGGCCCTTCTATTCCTATGCTTTCTAGTGTTTTCAATAGGAATGAGTATTGTGTTTTGTCAAAGGCTTTTTCTACATCTGTTGAAATAATCATATGATTTATTTTGGGGGGGTTTGCTTGTTAATACGGTCAATTATGTGGATGGTTTTCCTAATATTGAACCATCCTTGCATTCCTGGTATAAATCCTACCTGGATATGATAAATAACCATCATGATCTCTTGCTGGAGTCTTTTTTGCTAGTATCCTATTTAAGATTTGTGTTCATTAAGGAGATTGGTCTAGTTTTCTTTCTCTGTTTTTGACCTGCCTGGCACTGGAATCAGTATCATATTTGTGTTGTAAGAGAAATTTGGTAGAACTTCCTCTTTGCTTATTCTGTCAAATAGTTTGTATAATATTGGGATTAGTTGTTCTTTGAATGTTTGATAGAATTCATTTGTGAATCCATCTGGTCCTGGGGATTTTTTCTTGGGGAGTTCTTTGATGACTTGTTCAATTTCTTTTCCTAATATGGGATTATTTAAGTATTCTATTTCTTTTTCTGTTAAACTAGGCAATTCATATTTTTGTAAATATTCATCCATATCACCTAGATTTCTTTACTTATTGCCATATAATTGGGAAAAATAGTTTTTAATGATTGCCTTAATTTCCTCTTCATTATTTAGAGATGAGGTCTCCCTTTTCATCTTGGAAAGTCTCAAGTTGGTTTTCTTTCCTTTTTTTAGATTGACCAATAGTTTGTCTATTTTATTTGTTTTTTCAAAGTACCAGCTTCTAGCCTTATCTATTAAATCAATAGTTCTTTGACTTTCAATTTTATTAATTTCTCCTTTGATTTTTAGGATCTCTAATTTAGTCTTCATCTGAGGATTTTTAATTTATTCACTTTCTAGTTTTTAATTTGCAGCCTAAATCATTGACCTCTGCACTCCCTAATTGTTAACATATGAACTCAAGTATATAAATTTCCCCCCCGAGTACTGCTTTGGCTGCATCCCATGGATTTTGAAAGGATGTCTCATTATTGTCATTTTAATGAAATTATTGTTTCTATGATTTGTTCTTTAACCGATTTTGGAGAATTGTATTGTTTAATTTCCAATTTATTTTTTATTTGCCTCTTCATGGACCATTACTAATTATTATTTTCATTGCATTGTGGTCCCATAAGGTTGCATTTATTATTTTTGCTCTTTTGCACTTATTTTCAGTGTTTTTATGCCCTACTACATGGTCAATCTTTGTGAATGTACCATGTGCTGCTGAAAAGGTGTATTCCTTTTTGACCCTATTTATTTTTATCCACATTACTACCAACTCTAATTTTTCTAAGATTTCATTCACTTCTCTTCCCTCTTTTTTATTTTTTGGTTTGATTTATCTAGTTCTGATAGAGGAAGGTTCAGGTCTTCCACTAGTATCGTTTTTCCATCTATTTCATCCTTTAGAAATTTGAATGCTATGCCATTTGGTGCATACATGTTGATTACTGATACTTCCTCATTGTCTGCACTGCCTTTTATCAGGATATAATTACCTTCTCTATCTCTTTTGACTAGATCTATTTTTACTTTGGGTTTGTCAGATATCATGATTAGGACTCCTGCCTTCTTTTTCTCAGTTGATGCCTAATAGGTTTAGTTCCATCCTCTTACATTTACCCTATATGTGTCTACCTTCCTTATGTGTGTTTCTTGTAGACAGCACATGGTAGGGTTTTGGTTTCTAATCCACTCTATTTGGTTGAGTTTTATGGGTGAATTAATTCCATTCATATTCAGAGTTATGATTACTGGCTCTGCATTTCCCAGCATTTTGATTTTCACTCCTAGTCCTGGCCCTTCTTTTTTCACTATTTCCTTCTACCCCAGTGTTTTGTTTTAATTGGTCCACCTAATTCCCACCCTTATTTTACTTCCTTTTCTACCTCCCCTTTCTTCTTATTCCCTTCTTATTTTCTTTACAGTCTTTTAAAACTCCCCCCCCCCCCCCCCATTGCTGCTCTCCTCACCAATCCCTTTGTTTCCCTTCTACTTTCCTATAGGGTGCAAATCAATTCTCTATCCCAATGTATTTGATTGTTCTTCCCTCTTTGAGTCAATTATAATGCACATAAGAATTGTGTCTTTCCTATCTCTAACCTCTTTGCCCTTCCAGTGTATTGATGGTCTCCCCCACCCCCACCCCCATGAGCTTCTTTGTGACATATAAATTTACCCCATTTTGTTTCTCTTAGTATTAGCCTCTTTTTTTAACCCTAGTTGTGTGTGTATATACATATACACACACATATATTTATGCATATATATACACATCTATATACATATTTATGTGTTGGTATTTCATCCTATATAGTTTGTCACTGTTCCCTCTAAGTATAATTCTTCTAGCTACCTAGGTGATAATAACAATTTTTAAGAGTTACAAATATCCTCTTTTCTTATAGGGATACAGATTATTTTACTTATTGGGTCCCTTCAGAATGTTTTTTTTTCTTGTTTTATTTTCCTTTTCCCCCCTTTCTTCATTACTTTTTGATGATTCTCTTGGGTTCTGTCTTTGGCCATCAAATTTTCTGTTTAGGTCTGTTCTTTTCTTTACAAATGCTTGGAATTCTTCTATTGTAAGAATATAGTCAGTTTTGCTGGGTAGTTATTTCTTGGTTGTAGACCAAGTTTCCTTGCTTTCCGGAATATTATATTCCATGCCTTTTGGTCATTCAGTGTAGATGCAGCCAGATCCTGTGTTATCCTCACTGTGGTTCCATGGTATCTGAATGACTTCTTCTTAGCAACTTGTAGTATTTTTTCCTTATTCTGATCTTAAATTTGACTATAACATTCCTGGTTGTTGTCAGTTGGGGATTAAGTACAGGAGGTGATCTGTGGATTCTTTCAATCTCCACTTTTCCCTCTTGTTCTAGAATGTCAGGGAAGTTTTCTTGGATAATTTCCTATAGGATGATGTCCAGGCCTTTTCTTTTGTCATGGTATTCCGGTAGACCAGATTCTTAAGTTGTCTCTGCTGGAACGATGTTCTAAATCTTCTATTTTTGTGAATGAGGTGTTGTATATTTTCCTCTTATTTTTTTCATTATTTTAATTGTGTGTTTTAGTTTCCTGCTGCCTTGTGAAGTTGCTTCCTTCTAATTATTGTTGTATTCTGGTTTTTAAATACTAAATTTTATACGTGGCTTTTTGGTCATCCTCCTTCTGGTCTGATTTTCTTTGGAGGTCATCTTTCATCTTCTTTGCTTCATCTTTCATCTTGTTTGCCTCATCTTTCATCTCCTTTGCTTCATTTTAAAGGTGATTAATTTTTGCTTTTAAGACACTATTATCTGTTTCCAGATGATTTATCTTGCTTTTTATGTTCTTTTCACAATTGTCTTAAGCCTCTCTTAATCGTGTTTTGAACTGTATTTTTAGTTCTTCCTAAGCCTGTGTCCAATTTGCTTTAGTTTCTGTGTTTTTGCTTGGTGTTCTTTGATCTTTCTCTGTTACATTTGCTCTTTGTTCATTGCCTGGTTAGAACCTATCGATTGTAATTTCTTTTTTCTTTTTCTGTGGTTTGCCCATATTTTCCCCTATTTCCCCCCAGTGGTTACATGCACTCTTGCTTCTCTTATTATGTGTTGGATATGTGTGTTTGGGCTTTTCTGTCAACTTTTTCCCTTGGAGCTTAGCAAGGCACTCAGGGCAGTCTGTGGGGGAGGGGTGTTGGACTTGAGGTTCCCTGCCCTTTGAAGACTTAATAAGATTAAGCCCAACAGAGTTGAACTTGCAGAGCTGAATCTGACCTGAGGTCAAAACTTCGGGAAGGGGGTGGTGCAATATGGAGTGTGTGGGCTGAGAGTAGGCTGCCTGCTCTGTGCTTCTTCTCCAGCTGCTTCCCCACCGCCTGTGTTCTATGCCCTGAACCTGGCACAGCTTTGCCCACAAGGTACTCCCTCCGGACTAGTGCTCTTGCCCACTCAGAGATTCCACCATTGCTGGAGGCTCAGTACTATAGTTGGGGGAGGGGTCCTGGGACCTTCCTTCTTCCTTCCCCTTAAACCAGAATATTCTCAAATTCAAGCTTTTTGTGTGCATACCTTTTAAGTTGAGTTGAGCTGGCAGGTTCCTTGGCTCTGTCCTGTTGTTCCATTTGGTTTTCGGTCCCCCTAGGAGCATTTTGTTTTTAATTGGTGAGGAAGGGTTTTCAGAGGTCTGAACTTTTGCTTCCCCTAAGCTGCCATCTTGACTCCCACCCCCCAAAATATTGCTAAATAAAAAAATTGATATCCCATTTTGATCCACAATTAGAAATTACCTAAAATGGAGCTTTTCTTGCCCTTTAACTCCAGTGAACTAGAAGATTCAGCTATAGGACAATTTGAGAGATGTGTAATATTTAAAATATAATGAAATCTTTCATATTTTTATAGAACTTCAAATGATTTTACATGTAATAATGTTAATGGGATACAAGTTAAGGAGGTTTTTAATTTTTAAATTTTTATTTTTATGAAAAGTATACTTCCATATATTGGTCATTGTAACATGAGCAAACATACATAACCAAAACAATGGTAAGGAGTTAAATATTATTTCCCATGAATTTTTTTAGACATATATTTAAAAATGAGACATTTTGATTGTATTTTTCTCATGTACATCATTAGGAAATAAAGGTGAGATTCTTTAGAGAGAAAATCATGTTTGCTCATAAACTACCCAAATTCTATGCCTTCCATTGATTTTAGAATTCCTTATTAGTATAGAATTCCAAAAATGAAACAGAATAACTATATATAAAATCTCTGCAAGCTTTTATTTTGACAGTTTAAGAAGCAACTGTAGAGTATTGGTGGGCCTAGAGAATTAGGAAGATTTACTTTGTTTGATTCTTGACAAAACACTTCTTACCCTCTGACTCAGTTTTCTCAACTATAAAATTGGTTCTCAACTATAAAATTGGATAATAAAAGCTTTTTCCTCAGGAGGGAATCAAATGACATAATATCTATCAAATTCTTGGCACGGTACCTTCCACATAGAAGCCACTGTAGAAATCTTTATTCTCCTCCCTTCCCTGACAATTACAAAAATTTAAACATTAAGATTGTTATCAGCCAGATAATTCATTAATGAATATTCTTAATGACCAGAGCAAATCTCTGCTCTAGAGCTGGATATCTTGTAGAAGTAGTCCACTCAAACTCTCCAAATATGACAGTCAAATTTGAATAGGGAAAAGTATCTTATATTTTTGATTTTAAAAATCTTAAGGTTCAGGATAGATTACAGATAATTTTATACTTTTTAAGGTTTTGATCCAATTTATTTTTAATAGAATTGTATGATTTTCATAAGGACACATAGGCATTTCCTAAGAGATCACTTTTTAGAGGAGATTAGTTTTTTTTTTTTAAACAACAATTTCTGAATCACGAAAAGCTTTTGAAAAAGTGATACCACGGGGGAAGCTGGGTAGCTCTATGGATTGAGAGCCAGGCCTAGGTTCATATTTGGCCTCATATTCTAGCTGTGTGACCCTGGGCAAGTCACTTAACTCCCATTGCCTAGCCCTTACTGCTCTTAAGTCTTGGAACCAATGCATACTATTGATTCTAAGGTGGAAAGTAAGGTTTAAAAAAATTTCTTTTTAGAAAGTGATATCTTCATTTTACATTGAAAAATTTTAATCATTTCGTTATTGGTATGCTCAGTCATAGACCACATTTGCTAAAAGGTAGAGATTGTTTTCCATTATCACTTCATAATGCAAAGTTTTCTATTGCCTTGGTGAATGATTTCATATTGTTACACATAAAATAATTTAAAAAATTTTTAGTTGCTCATATCACCAAAATTTTAATGAGATTCCCTGAGGAAATCTTCAGACTTGCAGCAAATAGAGCAATTTAATAGAGAAATTAGCAATGACCATCTCACACATTTACCCTCCCTCCCTTAATAAACTCCAATAGCTTCCTGTCACCTCTATGATTGATTTTTGAAATCCTCTAATTGGTATTCAGAATCCTTCATCATCTGTAACCCACCCATCTTTCTGGTCTTTGTATGCCTTATTCCTCCTTCTAATTTTGGAATTTAGTGACATCGGTATTCTTACCGTTCCTTGCACCAGATAAGCCATCCCTGGACCCTGGATATTTGTAAAAACTGTCTCCTATTCCTAGACTCTTTGCTTTTCATCATCACTTTATGACCTTTCCTGCCTTCTTTTAAGTCCCAGGTAAACATCTAATCTTCTATATGAAGCCTTTCCCCCTTAATTCTAGTGCTATCCCTTTGTTGATTATCTCTGATTTATTCTGTATATAACTTGTTTGTACATACATGTATGCTCTGCTCTCTTCCATTTCATTGAGTGCTTTGAGAATAGAGATTGTCTTTTGCCTTTCTTTATATCCCAGTAACAGGCAACATTGTAGGAGCTTAATAAATGTTTATTGACTGACTGACTGATTGTCCTGGCAGTTTTTTGCCATGTTTATCCTATAGATAGTGATGTTGAACATGGCATATAGAGCATTATTCTCCCCCCCTTACCCCCCTCCCCAGTTACTAGAAAGCTGGGCTGCTCTCCCCCCTCTCCATGTGCCTGAGGACATTCCTTATTTCTTCCTTATTTCTTCCACCCCTTTGCCCAGCAGCCAATGGGAGCACTTCCTCCCTCCCCTGTCTGAGCTAAGAGGGCAGCTCACATGCTGCATAATGATGCAGTGAAGATGGCAGTCTGTTGATTCTGTGGTGCAGGTGATTTCCTGTGGTGTTGTTTGACAAGGAGCATAGCTCACAGGGTGGCACATAGCTGGAGGGGAGCAGAGCTCTGGGCAATTCTCCTCTCTCTCCATGTGGGCCTCTCATCACCCTCAGCAGCCCTATGAGAGTACTTCTCCCTCCCCTGTCTGGGGGTGGGTGGGCAGGGCAAAGCACTCAGTCTCGAGGGTGGAGGGGGTAGGACCAAAAAGTTCACCATCACTGCCATAGATCAATGGTCTCAAAGTTTATTGTGTATACAGTAGAATACAGTTAGAAAACTTAATAGATGATTAATTTTCTCATCATCTTTTTCCATCCAAATGAATTCTTGGCTAAATTCTTTCAATTTGCCACAGAAAATCCACCCTGAAGCTCTTCCTTACTTTTCCCTGGCATCAGGATGTTGTGGAGCTTGCTGGGGAGCTCTCTGGTTTTTCCACTAGCTTCCCTGGACATACTCAACTGATTAGTCGTAGCCCATCTTTTGTTTCTATTATGTGTTTCCCTGATAGTATCTTTTACTCCTATTCTTTTCTTTGAAATTTCCCATTTGTTACATTTCCAGCTAGTTCATACCTACCATTGTTTTCTCCACTGCCTTCTGGTGATAGTCATTTTCAATTCTACTATTCTATTGAGCATCATGCAGCCATAAAAGTACACAGGATAATATTGGTATTAGAAAGATAAAACTTTGTTTCTGAGCATCTCATTTTTCTGAAGACAATCTAGACTACTCTTCTATTTAATTTTGGGACTAACTTGCTATCTCTCCATTTGTACTGTCTTGCCCGTATATGTACATACATACATATATATACACACATGCACACATGTACACACAGATGTATACTTACAGAATAAATACCTTAAGTTGTCTGTCCAACAGCATGTGATAATCTGGGTAACAAGATGGTTTCTAATATGTGTAATAATCTTAAAAGAATTTGCTTACACTAGAATCATTTTTGAAGATGTAATTCCATCTTCAAAATGATTCTTGTGTTAAAGTACAGAGGTCAGACTTGCCAGGATATACTGCCAGCATTAATAGACAATGAATTCATTATCTAGGAGAGAAAGTATTTTAAAAGGGTGGTTGAAACTATAAAAAGCTTTTACTGAGTGACTGGGGAAAAGTATGAGAAAACCTGAGAGAAGATGCTTTAGGTTTCCCATTTCCCATTTCAGCATCCGTTTTATAAATTCTTTTGACTGATTGCTAGTCAATAAGGATTTGGTACTACTTACCTCAGCTCTAGTTGTTTTGTTAAAATTGACTTAGATGAGAAAACTTTTAGCAAGGAAACATGCCATCATGCTTTTTTGCAACTCTTCATTTTGAATTCCTGAACCTATCACTTTTACTATCAGCATTATTTTTCTAGTGGTTATTATTATATTTGCTTGAGTGATTTCTGAGCAGCCTTAGTTGCCTTAGTATTACATTTTCCATGAAAATTCAAGGTTGCTAACTCCTTTTAGAGCAAGAGGTCAATACTGCCTTCTTTTTAACCTGTCATATGTACACACATAGGGCATATATGTACATATAATATATATACACTTGTATTTATCATTATAATTGAAAGTTGAAAAGATGTATATGAATGATAACATGCAAAATATTGGTCTTTATATTCATTCTGTTCTTTGGGAAAAAACAGTATATTGGGCATAAGTGATTATTTAATCTCAGATATAACTTCTTACTTTAGAAAAATTGCTTCTTAATAGATTATGGGAAAGAGCAAGCTTTGGAATATCTTGTAGTCAGCACTGGTCATCTACCCAAAAGGAGTCTTGTTTTGGCTTCCCTTTTTAGTCATCATGAGAAGCTACTGAACCCGACAGGAGAGTGTTTATTAAAAAATAAAATGGGTTGGCCAGACTTTTTGTCCACCCCATTTTCCCTCACTATGGGCTACTTCCTTGTAGTGAGTTCTGGCAGATAGTTTTAGCTGGAGAGAGAGGGAATTTTTCATAGCTGATAATTTCTTGTTTCAGATAAAGCATGCCTGCCAGTCCAGCCATCTTCAAGTTTATAAAGGGGGAATCTGTTGAAATGTAATACAGAAAGGTTCTATTTTTAGTTTTTTTTTTTTCATTTTGCTTTTTATGTATCATATTGGATATTTTTGCTGCTGTTATTTTTTTTACATGTTAGTAATTTTGACGGCTTTTGGATAATTCCACTCTAGAGGGAGAACTTGGTGGGCGGTCCTTCCTGTGACACGACCCTTGAGTGACAGTTCTGTTTGATTGCCTCCAGTACTGTGAGGAAAGGACACGACTCTATGGTGAGGACTGATGGACATACATTATCTGAGAAAAGAAACTACCAGGTAAGACCCTATTTTTTCCCTTTTTCCATCAGTCACTTACTTTCATAAAATTGTTTAGCTATATGTTAGCCAGAATTTTCAAATTAGATGTATCAGTTTGAAAAAATTGTTATTTCAGTTAAATAAATTACATAGGGTGTTATACAAATGAAGTAATTATGTCTTTTCTTTTTTTAATATCAAGATATTGTTTATTGTTTGCCATTAAGGACACGTCTTTAGAGCCAAAATTTGAATTTTAGTTTTTTTGATATAATAACCGTCCCAAAATATTATTCTAGTTTGTACACAAAAGTAGTATTCCATGGTAGTAATGAATTGATAACTCTTATCCAAATAATTTTGGTAAGATTGAATTCTGTACTCTGTCATTCAAGTTTTGGTACTATTATAATGGGAATCTTGACAGTATTGGAAGATGGCATATATGAAGAAAGTAAGTGAGAAGCATAATAGTTTAATACAGTAATGTTTGATATTGGGACAGTTTTATTATGTTGAATTTGCCTGCAGTTATACTATCTTTTTTTCTCTTTCATTTTTAAAGCAAGTTAACATCATCTCTTGTTTCAAGCCATTAGGATTGTTTTTTACATAAATAATATCTCTATAATAGACTCTTGAGCTTTTAAAAAAAAAGTGTTTCATTGAAACTTATTGAAAAAAACCATTACTTAGATGAAAAAAAATTTTTAAAGTAGCTTTTGAATTCTTTTTTTCAAAGATGCTCCATTTTATGTAGTACTTTCTTTTGCCAACTTCTCAGAAGAATTCAGTTAATATTCTGATATGTGTGTACTCAGATTTTAAATGAGACTCTATTTCCTACTCCTCATTCTGACTACTACAACTTCCCCTTCAGTTGTGATTTTACTATAGATTCTGCATCAGCAGTTCTTAACCATTTTTGTATCATGAACCTGTTGTTAATCTGGAGAAATCCACAAACCACTTCTCAATAATATTTTAAAATGCAAAATATGAAACATACAGGATTACAGAGGAAACCAATTATGCTTAAAGATGTTCATTACAGTACTTTAACCAATTAGTTCATAAGACCCTTAGTTAAATATTGCTCTAGATAAAAAAAAAAAGAAAGGTGGGTGTGGGTGGGACATAGGCTTATATCACCTCTTCTTTTTCCTTCCCTCCCTCCTCTTACCCCCAACCCCTTTTGATTAATATGGTAGATTGGATAGTGAACAGTGTTGGAAAGAAGAGATAGAGGATCATTGGTCTGAAAGTCAAGAAGTTTTAGTCCTTATTTATCAAATAGTTTTATGTCCAAAGGTAAATTAATTTATTTATATGGAGTTCATTTCCTCTGACTATAAAAGAAGAGAATTCCATTTGATGATCTCTAAGGTCCTTTTCCGGCTCTGAAATGTTATTACTCTGTTATTTGAGAAATTGGTATAACAACAGACTAGTGGACCACTGTTATCTGTTGCAGCTATTGGATTGAGAATCATCTGTCTCTTAGTCACTTCTTGCTTTTTCCAGTAAATATGAATGAGAAGAAGTGAGATAGTATCTTTAAATAAATTAATATTATAGAGTGGGGAAAAAAATAATTTGCATTCAGGAGACCCTTTTCATTTACTAGTTTTATGATCTTGGACAGGTTTATTTATTTTCTTAACCTCTATTTCTCTGTCTGAAAAATGAAGATATTACTATTTTCATTATCTGCCCCAAAGGATTGTTGTGAAGGAAGTATTCATAAATTATAAATTAAAATAAAGCCAAATTAGTTAACCACTAAGGCTTATTACTTCATTGGTTAAATTAAAGTATAATATTGCCTTTAAGTCCCTTCCAGTTCTAGAATCCCATGTTTTAATTTGTATATATGACTTTTAAATAAGATCAAATTGAGGCTTTATATCTTTAGTTGCCCCAGCAACAGGATGCTGGAGTGGGCTCCTTACAAGCTTTCTTAATAGAAACCTTTCTTAATTTGTTTGCTTCTGCTTTATGTGATCTTTCTCAAGATTCCTTAGCTAGAATTAGCCCAACTAGAATTTCTGTTAAATATGTAGTGACTAAACAAAATATGAAACTTATGGATTTGTTTGTTTCTAAACTTAGCCTATCGATCAACTGTATTTTGTACTATAACTAACTTGGATTATAGAAGTATAAATAGTTTTACATGCTGGCAGGAGAAATGAGTATTTTGTTATAATGTTAATTATTTTAGTTTTCTGATTTGTCATAAAAATCATTATGTGTATTAAAAAAAGGAATAAAAAAGTAACACATTTAGGAATAGGTTCTAACAAATAAACGTTTCATTTTACTCAATGTTTATTGACATTCCTTTGTTTTAATGCTATTATTTTCGGATACATCAGTCATTTAAATTTGTTAGAAAATTTTGTTCTACATGTGACATATGTTGGCTGAAATTACTATCCTCTTCTGTTGTGCACTTGCAGGCATAGCATAGCACAAAAATATACTTGAAATAAGCTGCTGCTGTTGTTGCTTAAATACTGAAATGACTCTAAGGTGTCTACTCATGGCATAATATCATTCATAAAATATATTGACTAGTTTAAATCTGAATAGTGATATTATTTATATATGTTAGGATCTTCCATGGAATTTGGAATAGAATAAAACTAACTTGCATGTATAGAGCACATATGGATGAAAGTATAAAATATAGTTATATTATGCCTCATTTTTGTGAAATTGATGTATCACTTTTCACATGCAGAATTGATAACGGAGAATATTTTTTAAAACATAACTTGGAGACTCAAATTTCAAAAATGTTTGGTGTTTGGTAGAGTATATTTTATGTTTGATTATATCTGTGAGATCAATATTTTGGCCTAATTCTCAAATACATTGAAAGTCAGTTTATGAAAGGAGAAATGTCAAATTCTAGAAACTGGTTACTGGAATTTGGGTGAGATGATCCTTCACACATGGAAAAATCGCTGTGATGTGGAAGGATATGTCTCACTTTTATATTTGTAGTCCAAGTTCTTTGCACATAATAGGCATGTAATATGTACTATACCTTTTCTGAACTTCCTATTTTCTATCAAGATCTTTGATGTCCTTTTAATCAACTAGCTTCAACCTCAGAATTGCCAGTTCTACTACAAGATCTCTAACATCTGTCCTTTTCTGCCCACTGACAGGACTGCCATCCTAGTTCAGACTCTTTAACTTCTCTCATGGACTTTTCCAGTAGCTTTTTTTTATTGATGTCCCTACTTCCATTTTCTCCCCATTCTAATCCATCCTTAATACAGCTGCCATCCTATTCAGTAAACACAGTGGCTACACACATCCAGATTCTTCTATTTGGCATTTAAGGCCCTTAGCAATGGGAAGGGGGAACCCTGAGGATTCTTGTGGAGAAAAGAGAGCAAGCATTTATTAAATAACTACTGTATTCCAGTTGCTATGCTAAGTACTTTAAGGATATCGTGTATTTTAATCCTCACCACAATTATGGGATGTAGGAAATATTATTAACTCCATTTCAGACAGATAGTAGTTAAGCGACTTGCCCAAGGTCACATAACCTAGTAAGTATCTGATGCTGGATTTGGTCTCAGGTCTTCCTGACTCCAGGTCTGGTGTTCTATCTGCTCCATCACACAGCTGTCTTTAACAACATGGCTCTTGTCTACCTTTTCATATATATTTCTTTTCACTCATTCTTTGGTCTAGTGTAAGTGACCTTGCTATCCTTCACATAAAGCATTCTGTTTAGCATCTCCATGCCTTTGCAGACCGTGTCACACTTGGCACCACATGCCCAACATGTACCCCTTCTTTTCTTTTTCTTCTTACAAGTAATCCTTCGGAGCTCAGCTAAACTACCACCTTCTATGTAAACTCTTTCCCTTTATTGATCTTTTCCAGCTGCCTGCTACTAAACCCCACTGCTTATATTAGCTTGTCTTTATTTCACATCTATTTTATATATACTTCTATGTTTACATATTGTCTTCCTCAGTGGAAGCCCTTGGAATAAAAAATTGCTTCATTTTTGTTTTTATATTTCCAACACCTAGCTTGGTACCTATTAAATGGTACAAGATTTTAATAAGTAAGTGCTTCCTTAACAATAGTTGTTGTTAAGAAAAGCAGAATAGGAAGGAGCATGGAGGTTTCGAGATTCTGACTGAGGAATATTTCCAGAGTGCTAACAGTAGTATAGAGTTGAAGAATTCTGTCCTGTAGAAGGCCATATTGAGGATTTTAGAAAATATTTGACTGAAAGGTATAATAGATTGCTGCTGGGGTTAGCATCCTCCTAAAACTTTTTGTTCTCCAAAGTAGCCAGCCTACTCAGTTTCTTCGGTATTATGTGGGAGGAGAATAGATTTCTGAAAGTGGGGGCATGGTATTAAGTTTTGTATTACAGAAAGTTAAATATAAGTGACAAAACAAGTGATAACTATACTACTATATTTTGAGTTGTAACAAAAATAAATTTTGAATAAAAGCACTTAAGTTCACCATTAAATTCAAATGTGTATTTGTATGAATTAGGTATCTGTGAATCTTTAGGTAGCATCTTTAGAATTTGAATGGAAATGACATTTTTGGGAAAGTTTTTCTTTTCCATCATCAGTGGATGATCAGGGCAAAGCCAAGATGGCAACTTAGTAGCAGCAAAAGCTGGAACTGCTCTGAGAATCCTCTCAAACCCTCAGCAATGGATAAGTGGGTTTTCCACTTATCCCCTCTTAGTTTATACCTTGTATCACATCTTTTTCTTTGATGACAACTTTAAAAAAAAAAACAAGAAAAAACCTTACCTTCTCTCTTAGAATCAGTACTATGTATTGTTTGCAGGTCAGAAGAGTGATAAGGGCTAGGTAACCTGGGAGTTAAGTGACTTATTCAGGGTCATAGCTAAGAAGTGTCTGAATCCAGGACCCCCAGTCTCTGGGCCTGACTCAATCCACTGAGCTACTTAGATGCCCCAACAATATTTTTTTGTTTGTTTGGCTTTTTATGACTCTTATTGTAATTTTCAGAAATTCTGATCATAGGCCAGAATCAATGTGGTGAGGTTAAAGAAAAAAATGTTCTCCCATTATTTCTTAAATAGAAATGGGTTAAATTTTAGTATTGCTATTTCAAGGAATGTACTTTCATTCAGGAGCATCCAAAGTTATGAATAACTTTAATGATTACTTTTTCATATAAGGGTCAATACCACCATGCTGTCCTATTTTCTAAAAATGGCCTTTGCTACTCTGAAGTAGGAACAGTGATGAGCACTTATGTGATTTCATTGTTATAGACAAAGAACTCCTAGGCCTCTCTGTATTTGTTCTAGTATTCTGGAAAGTTGTGTTGGATTTCTGAGAGTGAAGTGTGGGAAAGGTTTGTCTCAACCTTTAGGGATGCACACACTTTTTCCTTTTGCCTTGTCATAAGATTCCTCTCTTATATTCTCTCCTCACCAGTGCCTTTCAACAATGGGCAACTGTTCATTAGGAGGTAGTTGGGTGAGATGACAGAGCATTACTCATTTTAGACAGGGCTCTCTTTTTTATACTTGTCCTTCTGGAGAATACAGACCTGTGATGGATATCAGAAGCATTAAGATATTCTGTACCAGTGTGGTTCTGTAGCTGTTTGCTAGTTCAGAACTTCATCTTTAAAAAGTTGCCTCTGGAACTAGAAGGTTGCTACTTGTACAGTGTTGCGGCCTTTAAGTGTCCAGGTTGGGGCTTAAACCCATTTTTCCACACTCTTAAGATAGATGCTCTTTCCACTAAGCCTTTTTGGAAAATACTAACTATACACCATCATCTTCAAAATAGCACATTTCTCCTTATTAAGGTAACAACAAAAAAAATCAAAACAAATATTTTCTTCAGCCTCATTGTATCCTTCCCTCTTTCCCCACTCCTAACTCCCAAATATTTTTCATTTAATTTTATGGAATTTAATTTTGTGGAAGACAAAATGAACTTGGATTGATAAATTTTGTTCTATGTGAGTTGAATTCTATTTATTTAAAGAGAATATTGATAGAATTAATGAGCTTCATATCTAGGGGCCATGGTTTAGTCCCAGCTCTAACACTAATTATGCATTCAAGTCATTTAGCTTTCATTGGTGGCCAGTTTCTTCTGAAAATAAGGGGGTTAGCCTAGGTAACCACTAATATTCCTTTCAGCTCTAAGTTTTTGTGAACCTATGATAATAATAATTCATCTGTTTCTTTCTATCAGTTTTATGTCATAGACTAGAAACCCTAATTCACTTTTAGAATTTTTGAATATTATGGCACATATTTCCAAGTTTAGTAGTTCAATCTTTAAATAATTTCTGATTTTTATCAGTGAACATTTCTTACTAGTGTTTAGTGTTTTTACATTTAAACTTTATTTGTCATATTTAATTCCAGATAACATTCATTTATTGAAGAAGCATTTATTAAGCATTTACTCCTGTGTGTTAGATAAATGCTGAGAGTACAGATCTAAAGCAAAACAGTCCTTGCCTATTCTCAAGGATTTTTCATTCTGTTGGAGGAAGAGAGGCACATCATGTAAATAAATATATAAATCTAATATAATTTGCAGATTCCTGTAGCAGGTGGCAACTGAGAAGAGATTTAAAGAAAGCCCAGGATTCGTATAGGTGCCAATGTGGGGCTATGTTGCATTCCAAGAATGGGCAATAGCATGTAAGAGGGTCCAGAGTGGGGAGGGGTATGCTAGTGCTTTTCAAGGAACAGCTTGTGGGCCTGTTCAGAATGGAAAGTATCAAGTGAATGAAGGAGACTGGAGTAAAGTAGGACTGGAAGCAGACTGTAAAGAGGTGGCTGAACTGAGTAGTTTGCATTTTGCCTTAGAGGCTATAGAAAGTCACTGAAGTCACATACAGCATAGCTTTTCATCTGTAAGGAAAAAACATCATAGTTATTGGTTTAATTTCACTTCTGGGTTGTCCATTGTATTATCTGTGTCACTTAGGATCCCCCAGTAAAGAGAAGGCAAAGGAAGAGGAGATGAGCAAGAAGAAAAGCCCAGGTGCTTCCAGTTGAATAGGAGAATATATGTGCACAGATAACTAGTACAAAATGTTATATAAGAAATACATACAATTAAAACATTACACTGGAGAAAGCAGAGGGAAGCTCAGTTTTGGACACTTACCAGCAGGACAGTGTTGATACTAACCTATTAATTAAAGAACAAACTTTAGATTCAGTGTTCTAAAGAACCTTTTTTTCTGTTTTTTTTTTTTAATATTGAAATGTTTTTATTATTTTCTTACATTCATGAAGGAAAAGGAATTAAAAATAAATTTATAATGTATCCAAAAAAGTAAGCAGAGTTCTAAATAACATCTGATGTGGGAGAGATTATTCTCAACTCTGAGTGGGAGATTGGTGGTCGGAGAAGATCATAGAGATTTTCCTGAAACCATGTTGGAGTTTAGATTGAATTCAAAGAAATTTCCAGGTATAGAGAAATGCTTAAGCAAAGTCTGAAAGGCACATGGACTGAAAGGCAGGTAGTAGGCAGTATCCGAGGACAAGTCAGAAAAGATAGAGTGATAACATTTTATGAAGAAATTTAAATTCTCCACATTGGAATTTGAACGTCATTTGGTAGGCAGTAGAGAGACCTTTATTTTTATTGAGTAGAGTAACACAACTAGATCTATGCCTAAGGAGTAATACCGGACCCCAATGTGAGGATAGATTAAATAAGGGAGAAAGAGTAGAGGCTGGAATTAGGAAATTATTGCAATAATCTAGTTATAGCAATAGGGACTTGTGTTAAGATTACAGTGGTAATAGATGAAAGGTTGGGCAAAGATAGAATTGATTGGGCTTCAGCAGGGAATTCCGATGACTGATATAGGAGAGCTTTTCCTTCCCCATGCTACAGAATGGGTGAGGCATCAGAGGCCACATAGTTCAACCTGTAGTTGGATGAAAGTCTCCATAAAGTACCATGTAAGAATTCCCTCTATAAAAGACTTGATAATACTAGCCTTGACCAGAAAACTAACAAACTATCCTTCCTTCCTTCCTTCCTTCCTTCCTTCCTTCCTTCCTTCCTTCCTTCCTTCCTTCCTTCCTTCCTTCCTTCCTTCCTTCCTTCCTTCCTTCCTTCCTTCCTTCCTTCCTTCCTTCCTTCCTTCCTTCCTTCCTTCCTTCCTTCCTTCCTTCCTTCCTTCCTTCCTTCCTTCCTTCCTTCCTTCCTTCCCTCCTTCCCTCCCTCCCTCCCTCCCTCCCTCCCTCCCTCCCTCCCTTCTTCCCTCCCTCCCTCCCTCCCTTCCTTCCTTCTTCCCTCCCTCCCTCCTCTCTTTCTCTTTCTTTCTTTCCTTTCTTTTTTCTTTCTTTCCCTCTCTTTCCATCTCTCCCCCCTCTCCCCCTTTCCTTCTCCCTCTCTCTTCCTCTCTCCTCTCTCTCTCCTTACCTTATATTTTAGAATTAATACCAAGTATCAGTTCCAAGGCAGAAGTGCAGTACAATAGGCAGTTGGAGTTAAAGTGACATGATGAGGGTCACACAACTAAGAAGATGTCTGAGGCCAGATTTGAATCTAGTATCTCCCATTTCTAGGCCTGATTATCTATCTACTGGGACACCTTACTCTCCCCTCCCACTTTCAGCAAGGTGAAAACCTACCCACTACTTTCTGGGGCAGACTTTTTCATTTTTGTTTGTAATTATTAGAATTGATCCCCATGATCCCTTGTGCTATCATCGGGGCAGAGTATCTTGTTCCTCACGCTAACTTAGTCCTGGATATCATGCCTCTCTTAAGTTAGCCAAGGAGTGTATTATTATTATTTTTTGGCTGCTATATCATATCACAATGTTGACTCATTTAACTTGCTATCCAATAAAAACCCCATGCCTTTTAAAAATGAAATGCTACTACTGCATCTTTTCCAACTTTCCCCTATTAATTATATTATTATCATTTATACTCATTAAATTTCATCATACTCAGTTTAGTCCAATATTCTGACTTGTTGAGGTTTTGTTTTGTTTAGTTTTGTTTTGAATTCTCTCATCTAGTGTGTTAGCTATGCCTCCTAGATTTGTCAGCTTTAAAATCAATAAGCATTATATCTGAGTCTTATCAAAGTAATTGATAAAAATATTAAATACCACAAGCCTAATATAGCATAACACAAGAGCCTTCAAGCTGTCATGGAATCATTATTGACTGTCCATTATGTCTTACCATCAAGTCATTTCTTAATCCATTAGTCAAATATTGTTTATGATTTTACTTCCATCTTTCCAATAAGAACTTCTCAGAGACTTTTAAAAATCTACACAAATAGTATTTACATCATTCCTCTGATCTTCTAGGCTAGTAGTCCTATCCAAAAAACTAATAAGGTTAATTTGGCATGACCATTTCTAGCCAAAGCTCTGTTGGCTTTTTTCACCATGGCTTTCCTTTTAATAATAATAGCTTACAGAATGTGGCCAGCAATCTAATACAAGGTCACTGATGTATAATTTGCTGAATCCAATCTTTTGCTTTGGGGAGAATTGCAATATTTGTTCATCTTCAGTCCTGAAACTCTATTGCTCTCCATTATTTTTTTAAAAAGCATTTGCATTGACTTAACAGTCATCATAAGCAATTTTTTCTATATTTAGAGGTATAGTTCATCTAGGCCTTGTGACTCGAATTCATCCAGGTCATCTAGGGGCTCTTTTATGATTTCCTTTACTTGCTCTCATTGTTCTTGGCAGAGAAAAATGCAAGAAAATAAGTTGAGCAGCTTTATCTTTTCTGTGTCTTCACAGTTATTTATAATGGTTAAAATTGGGATTTTGACTGAATAAGAGAGTTATAAAAAGTGGTTGCTGATTATTATCCTTTAAGTCAGGAAAACGCAGATTTTTAACAATTTTGTTTAATTGGAATATTAGTAAAAAGAGGGAAATGTGGAAGGGAAAGAGGTAAGGAAACTGCCTAGCCTATCCCAAAAGCTAATTCAGTGAAATGAAGCTCGCTCCCCAACAGAGTTCCAATCTCCACATGGGAATCCTAGTCATTCATGAGCAAGCCGGGCAGTGTCCAGGCAAGGTGTCAATGCAGAAAAACCATCGTGAGCTAATCTCACTGAAGTAGCAGTGAACTCAACAAAAAAGTCCTCAACTTTAAGAAGCTCCAAAGTAGAAAGTTAAAGTCCAAAATCCCCCATTAGCTGTCCTCTAAAGAACTCCAAAGGAGAAGTCCCTTGGACAGGAAGTTCAGGACTTTTTATAGTCTTTTTTCCATGTCACTTCCTGTCCCTTCCCCACTTTACAGTGTAAAGATTAAAATTAATACCTCTGGTACTCCAAGTATTATTTTAATACTGTTTATTGAAGCCATGCCCTCCTAGCTCCACGCGGTCTAAAACAGAAAGAAAGAGAGAGAGAACATGTGAGATGGAAATGATGTAATGATGCACAACCAGGAAAGGGAAAAGGGAATTTTGGGGATTGTAGTCCCCAGGGTTCCAGATTCCAAGCAATACATTCCTGCCTGCAATTTTTTGGGAGACCAGTCTCCCCAGTGGATCATGACAATATAACTAACTTACAACTTGAACTAGAGATATATACTAATATCACAGTTTGTTTTTTAAACGGAAATTACAATAATTTGCGGATCAGAGGAAAATAAAAGATTAAAGGAACAAAACCAATAATAGGTGTATTGACAAAAAGCCAGTTAGGGGGCAGTCCCCTTTGGCATAAGAGTCTACATTCAAAACAAAAGAATTTCACACCCCCTCTCCCCCCCAAAGTTCAAATTCGCTATATCTCAAAGTTGACCCTGGATTTTCTGGTGGAGAGTGTGGCCTCTGCACCTTCTAGATTCTGGGAGGTAATCTCTTGTTCTAAATTAGGCTCAAATTCAAGTCAAAGTTCACAACAATAACATAGTCCCCCCTGAGGAAAATAATAATAAAACATATCCCCCTGAGGAGCATACAGGGATACACGTAGGAATAACACAGGGATACATGGTTGAGTCATAAGGCATATGAATCAAATATCAGAAACATTAAAGAAGTCAAAGGAATTTTAAAAATAACCTCTGAGTAAAATATAAAATATAAAAAGAAAACCTAAAAAAAATTCTGGGAAGAAGGAAAATGAAAAAAAAAATTCACAAATCAGAACGAGTTCTTGTAGTGATCCATGCCCTATAAGAATGCAACAGAAATCATTCACTAACTCGATTTAGCAATCTGGCCTGCAGTAAGTTGCCACATTATGAAAGAAAATAGAAAAATAGACTAGAACTCAAGACAAATGGGAAATAGAATTTCCCGGTTCAACCGTTTTCTTTGCTTTTTTCGGGATAATGGATCCAGAACAATTGATGCTATATTCTTGATATAGAGTGTGGTATGAGGAAGTCCTGCATTTAACACATGTTAAACAGTTGCAACCTCTAGTGTCACACATGATCAAGTCATTATTCTTTTTGTGCAGAATGTCATCAATTCCCATAGGATTGACTTGGTTTCTTTTACCTTTTTGTGCTCATTTGGCACTTTGCAAGTCAAGTTTTGTGCTCCTTTGATTAGACATAGTCATCAAGCAAAAGTCTCAGAATATTTAAATTACTAGTGGCAGGTTGCCATAGTCCAAAGTCCTTTCAGTATGCTATTATGTTATGTAAACGGACATCTCAGGTTATTCTATTGCAATAAGTAAAAATAGTTAAAAAAAACTTTTTATGACTAGTGACATGTTTCAGGAGAGAAAAAATGAGAAAAGAATAGAAAAATCAAGTACTGTATGACATGTAGAAAGAAAACAAAATATTAAAATGTGTATATTTCACAATTACAGAGGTAACATTCTAGTAAAGACTAGTTAAAAAAAAGATTCATTTCCTTTTTGACTTACCATGATCTGCAGTGTGAATGCAAATGAAGTAGATAAAGTAATAATACATTCAAGAAAATACAAAAAAATTAAAATGGCACAAAATGTTACAAAAGGCACATTATCAAGTCAATATAGCTCATTAATACAGATTTTTCTTCTTTGAGGGAGTATTTGTGTTGCCCTACAAGGCAATTTGTGCAAATTTAAGGATCAACCAAATAAAGTGCAACAAAATAGTACAAAATCCAGCCATCAAGAACTCTAATCACAATCAATGTTCAAATACAATCAGTGTAATCAATTATTTATCATCAACAGAAGGTACTTATTTTACGTTGCTTCCATGAATCCATGAGTTCCTCTCTCCAATTTTTATGGCTGTTTTTGTAGTTAGTAAGACCTGGAATGATCTGTAATAAGCAGACTCAGTCAACCCAGTATATTTGAAATTCTTTATGCACACACTATCAGCAGGGTTTAAATCATGAAGTGAGAAGTCTATTGGGCCTGCTTGAACAGCAGCTCTGGAGTCGTGGAATTTTCACAATTTTGTTTGTAATTGTCTGATATATGTAGCAATAGTATCCCTTCCTAACAATGAGGTATAGGCAGGGGTAAATGGTTATTCTTGAATAGGTGGATGTCCAAATAGCATCTCAAATGGTGAGATGTACAAATCACCTCTGGGTCTGCTTCTGAGATAAAATAGGACCAGAGTTAGAATTTCAGGCCACTTTAAATGAGTCTCCATGCACAATTTGCCAATCATGGTTTAAGGTCCTTTATTCATTCGTTCAACTTGGCTGGAGCTCTGGGGATGATATGATGTATGAAACTTAGGAGTTATTCCCAAACATAAATAAATTTGAGATAAGACCAAATCAGTAAAATGAGTTCCTTTACCAGAATCAATAGGTGTTGGCAGGTCAAAACGAGGAATAATTTCTTGTAAAAAGATTTTAGCAACAAAGGCAGTTGTGGCATGAGCAGTAGGAAATGCTTCAGACCACCTAGTCAGTTGATTCGACTATGACCAAACAAAATTTATACTGTCAAGCTTTTGGCATAGAGATAAAGTCAATTTGTAGATGCTCTGATGATGTGTAAGCAAGAGGATATCCACCAAAGGCATGTTGATTAAGGACCTGGCAGGTAGGATAAGCTGTACATACTTTGGAGGCAATTATAGATATTCCAGGAGCTATCCAGACTCTTTTAGCAGAGTCTACCATGCCTTGGGTGCCAAAATGACCATGTTTATGAATGGAGTGACAAATCTGTTTATAGAAAGCTCTAGGGAGCAAGGGTTTGCCATCTGATGATACCCATACACCATCAATCTGTTTTTCTTTAAATCTCTGCTTCCATTTTTCCACTTCCTTGTCATAAGAAAGGGATAGGTTCAAATTATCGGTAATTGTTAGTGACATAATTAAATCAGGTCCTTCTAAGGCTGCTAGTTTGACTGTGACATCTGCTTGGCTATTTCCCCTGGAGACAGGGTCATTGCCACCTGTGTGAGAGGAGCAGTGAACAACAGCTCTAGCTTCTGGGAGCTGGATGTCAGAAAGAAGTTCAGTAATAAGGTTTGCATTGGCAATACATCTTCCAGCTAATGTTAAGAATTCCCTCTGAAGCCATAGCAGGCCACCGGCGTGACATATGCCAAAGGCATAGCGGGAGTCTCTGTAAATTGTGACTCTTTTATCCTTTGCAGTGATTACAGGCATGTTTCAAATAGGTGAGTTCTGCACCCTGTGCTCTTACATTTGAGGGTAAGGAAGCTGACCAAAGAGTATCAAATTCAGTAACTCTTGCAGCTCCTGTATAGGGCATGCTATCCCTCATAAATGAAGAACTATCTGTAAATAATATTAAATTGTTATCCAAAAGTTATCTAGAGTGATATATAAGTTATTCAATAGGGTTATCTCATATTTAGTATTTCTTTGGTCAGTAAATGCCTATGTCCTATGTCTTAATAACAATGCCTCAAACCGTGTGGACACATTATGATCAGAGGGCATACCAATACCAAATCTGCAGTGGTGCTCCAGCAACTACTGGGTCAAGCTAGGCTGAATAACAGACTACTGGGCGTTGAGTAGGTCCCAAAAGTTGAGTTAGAACACCTGAAGCTACCTCTTTCTGCTCATGAACAGATAAGGTAAATGGTTTATCATAATTTAGGATGCCTAGAGCAGGGGCAGACAAAATAGCTTGTTTTAAATTTGAAAAACCTGTTAAGTGTTGTGCTTCCAGTTTAAGTGGTTCAGAGACCAAATTTTTTGTGAGTGCTACAAGGGGCTTAGTGATTTCCCTTTAGCAAGAGATCCACTGCTGACAAAATCCTGTTGCTCCAAGAATCTCCCTCAATTGCTTTTTAGTTATAGGAGGGTTTAACTTTTGGATGTTTTCAATACCCTTGGGAGAAATTAAATGGGACCCAAAAGTCCCTGGAGTTCTCGTGTATAGGCATAGAAAAGAAAGCTGAGCACAAGTCTACTGAAAAGTATGTAACTGTGCTAGGAATGGAACAAATAATAGTATTTATGTTGGGAAGTACAGGGTGTCTCTTTATAAAGTGATTATTCGCAGCTCTCAGATCCTGAACAAATTGATAGAAATGCTTTCCATTGGACCCTACTTTTGGCTTTTTTACAGACTGGATGACCATATTCAGATTTACAGAGAATTATGATGTCTTGGCCAATCAAGATATTTATTACTGGTGTAATGCCATTGATTGCCTCCCTCGAAAGAGGGTACTGAGGAATGGAAGGAGGTGGGCTAGATTTTGTTTGAATTTTTACAGGGACAGCCGATTTAAGTAGGCCAACATCATAAGATGATGTGGCCCAAAGAGTCTCAGGTATATCATTTGGGATCTAAAAAATAGGAGTCCCCTTTGTCTCATAAGCATCTGAAAGAAATACAGGGAGTAAAGTTAAGGATTCCTCAGGCAGTTCCAGTGTCATAAAGCCATCTGGAGAGCGAGTTATTGTGGCCCTAAGCTTGCATAAAAGGTCTCTCCCCAGCAAATTTATAGGGGAGCCAGGCATTAAGAGGAAAGAGTGTTCCACACTAAGGGGTCCTATAGACATTATTCTAGTGGAAAGTTTGGGATCTCTTAGGGATATCCCTGATACCCCTATGGCATTTATTGAGCCAATTGAACTGGAATCTGAATGAGGTGTACTCTTCGATACAGACCGGGAAGCTCCAGTGTCCAAAAGACTATCATAACATATGTTACCAACCTTTCATGTTACATGGGGCTCATCAGTATGTGTGTGGGGGCAGTGGATAGGGACAACGGGTAGTAAGACGTCAAGGTTTGGAAAATCAAAGGTTTTATCCTCTGATTCCTTTGCCCCCAAATCCCCCCTACACCCCAGTAAACCATAATCTTTGGGTAGTGCCTTGGGTCCCCCCAAGGGACAGTAGCACCCCGGGTGGTTTGGGGACAAGCTCCACTGAAAATATACTGCTATGGGGTCATTTGGTATGAGTTTTCAGATGCCTGATTTATGTCCCTTGAATTATTATCAGTCCTAAAATTATGATTTCTGAAATTGCCATTGTAATTATTATTCCTATAATTATTTCTTTGAGAATTTCTCCAGTGGATATTATTTCTTATTGTCTGGAGTAAATTCCTACAATTCATCATTACATAACCCTTCTGCTGACAGAAGTGGCAGGTAAGGGACTGATAGTTAGGTTCTTGGAGAGGGGCTAGTGCCATTGGTTGAGCATCATTCCCTTTGTCTTGGGTATCAAACCTATCCTTTGAAGATTTTATTTCATTTTTCATGGTTTTATGACATTATTAACCTCTTCTTGTTTTTCTTTTTTGGCCTTTAAAGATATAAACAGCAGTTTTCTTCAACTCTTCAAGGTACATCTGAGGCCACCATGCGCAATCCGTCTTAAAATAATCGTAGACCACCCTGGAAGAGTTGTTGACAAAATTGCTCTTCATTTGCTTAATGTCTTTGTCTTTAGAAATAACAAGGTCTAGGTACCGACCCCCAAACTCAATGAGCTTATCCATGTGAGGGTGTCTCATCATTGGATTGTCTAAGGCTTTTAAATTTTGGCCATGCTTCCTTATCCTTGGAGCATTCTCACATTGCTGTTATAATGGCCTCCCCTACAACGTTTTAATTGCAAATGATCCTCATGACTGTTATAATCCAATTCAGGACTCTAAGTTGGCCAGTGTGCTGCACCATGCCCCTGAACTTTGTTAAGATGAGAGATGATCTTATTTTTCTCACATTCTTTTAGAAAAGCATTGAGGAAATTCTCGATATCCTCATAACACTGGTCATATTGATACAAAATATCGGCCATCTTCTTGGTTACCACGAGAGTTTTGCATTTGAACCAAGGAATATTATATTTCAATTCTCAAATTTCTTGAGGAGCAAAAGGTATATGGTGTTTTAGGGTCACCACATTCCCATTGCATTGTATTTTGGGCACTTCCCTTAAGGGGAAAAGGAATTCATAGGAATCCTTTGATGGCTGTGGTCCCTTAGAAGTCGACTGTGGGGACACCGAGACAACATGGGTAGGAACAGGTACTGTAGCAGGACGAAATTTCTTTGGGGCTGGGGCTGATTGTGGAGTGGGAGAAAAGACAGGAGAGGATGGGTGATTAGAAGGAGGACCGGGGGACATGAGATCAGCCAGGAGTTGTAGAGCATGAGATATTGCAGAGTATGAGAGAAAAGAGTCTCTACCTAATGTATCCGAGAGGGATGTCTTGTCTCCATTTCCGGAGAAAAAGGATTGTTGTATTTGTGGTTCAAGAGAAGGCTCGCAAAATTCAGACTTGTTTTGGATGAGATAAGTATTTTTCATTAGATTATGTAAAGTGATATTTGAAATTTTCTGATTGAATTTGCCTGTCGGCCTGTATTTCTGCTTTATTCTGTTCTATAGAAATAATTTGTCTTAATATTGAAGAACAATAAAAAAACTTCCCAGGAGTACAAGGAGGAGGAGGGAATTAGAAATCTTAAATGCCTCTAATTTGGCAAAAAGCAGAAGACTTTCCTGCATAGTAGCATTTATGCTGCTTAGCATTTTGATACAAAAATTAATAATGCATATATTCATTATTTATATTTAGCCCTTATTATAAGTGGTGGGGGTAGGGTAAGGTGAGGGGTATTTAGCTTATGCTATTTTATGATTTTGTTGGATTTTTATTTTTAATAAAGGGGAAATTTATTTAAATATTTATTTGTTGCTGCCCTCTAGTGGCAGCAAATAACCACTGTAGCTAAGCAGGAAAAGGGAAAGAAAAGGAAGGGAAAAAAAGGAAAGAGGAAAAAAATTAAAGAAAATAAATAATAAATAATTATTGCTCAATATTGACTGGTAGTGGCCAGAAAGGCAGTACTACAACAGGGACGGATTAGGGTTGCGGTTAGGGGTGGTTTTTGGAGTAGGGGTGTGTTTAGGGACTGTCAGAAACCAAAATGGAGCATATGACTACAAAATCGGGTGTGTTCTGAGAGAGATAGAAGTAAGGCAGGTTTGGTGGAGTAGGGGGGGATAGGAGTTAGGCTGGGGTGGTTAAAAGAGGGAGGATATGAGATAACCAGATGCCCGCCGGGAAAGGGACTTCCCTTCCACATTGGGCTGGGGTTGTGTGAGGGCTTATACTCACCAGCAAGCTACACTGAGGTAGGTGAGGCAGGAGCAGTAGTAGAAGTGGCAGAGGCAGCAGCAGGGCCCAGGGTTTGGGCAAATTGCAGGCATAGTATTGAAACCACGGGGGTGTGGCCACTGCAGGCAAAGCCAAACCTGGAGTGACTAAGCTCCAGCAGCCTCAGGAGGTAGTGACCTAGGCAGTAGCAGTGCAGGAGTGGGCACAGAGTGCCAAGGCTGCCCACAGCCTGGCTGCTTTGCCAGAGGTTGGGCTGGCAGGAGTGGATAGCAGTTAACTTTCTGTAGGGAGACCAGAGCAGCTAACTTCGGTTTGAGCAAGAGCACAGTCAGCATTTTTGTCCCTTTGTGGTCGCCAATTGTAAAGATTAAAATTAATATCCCAGATACTCCAAGTACTATTAATTAAAATCAACTCAGCAAAGAGAAAGCAAAAGCCCATGCCCTAAAACAGAGAGAGACTGGGCACGTGGGCGGAAACTACGAAATGATGTGCATACAGGAAAGGGAAAAGGGAATTGTGAAGTTTGTAGTCCCCAGAGTTCAAGATTACAATCAATACAACAAGAACCTATTGCAGTCTTTCAATTTGCCTAGCACTCTCCAGGGTAGGGGGCAGTGGCCTCTGGAGTTTTCACCCATTCTAGCAAGTGACTTGTGAACTCTCATGTGTTCTCATTTGATTAACTTAAAAGTTGCTGATTCATAAACAAAGAGTAATTCCCTCTTCACACACTGATCAGTTTAACCCGAGGAGCAGGTTTTGATTCTCTTCTTCTCCTGTTAAAAATCTATATTACCTTCTCTTCCACTCCTACTTTTAAGAAAAAGCTTTTTATTTTCCAGTCTCATTCAGCTCATCCTGAATTTTAGTGGCTCTGGAATTGTAATTATAGGAATGTACCATACTTTTATATACATTTTTTTGATACCTGCCTTTCCTTCTTTTTCCATACAGGGTGGGGTTTTTTTTTGTTGTTCTTTTAAATTCTATTGGTTGATGAATTTCCTTTTATCCCTATTAGTCTCTCATTTAGATATTCTCCTTATTGGCATTATTTCTCTTTATGTCCTTAGAATTTAATTCTTAAGAGCTTCTCTTTCCTCCTACTTTTCATGTAGAATTTTAGCTTATACTATTGTTAATAATGTGGATTATTATAAAAATGTTGCATCATAGCAATTTAGGATAACAATAGTTTGGGGAGAAGGATAAATTGATCCTTGGTATTTTTAATTTGAAATGCCATTGAAGTTGTTAATCATAGACCAATAGATATCATATCACAACTTAGAAGTGAATTCAGAATTAGACTTATATTTGTGTCATCCTAGTAAAGAAACTAGTTGGAACTCAGGGAATTGACTGTCCCTGGAGAGAGTTTTAAGGAACAAAAAAGTAATATCTATTTTAACAAGTGAGGAGGGTAAATGCAAAATGAGAAATATACAGAACAAGGAAAGCAGAAAAGAAACTAAACGACAGTTTCTAGTAAAAGATCACTGATTAGGACTTAAAATGGTGGAACCAGGTATTTATCTGTTCACTTATTTGATGAGAACATTTGTTTATTGAGAAAATTTCTGGAAAATACCATGAAATTTGAATTCATTCAACTTCCTGCATAGAGCTTACAGAAAATGGGAGGAAGGCAGTGCAGAAAAAATCTCAGTTTATTTCCTTAAAAAAGGATATTTAAACTCAGAAAATTTTATTGGGCATAATAGCCTTGATAATAGTCTTTACATGATTCACTCTCAGATATTTTATATGTATTGAAGCACTTATTTTACCTCTCCCTAAAATAAAAAATTTGAAGTGCACCCCAAGTTAATGAAAAAGAATTATTTAGATTAGCCTGAGTAAGGATCAACTTACAAACAATATCAAGCTTCTATTGAAATCACTGAAATTATTTCTTTTTTAAAAACCTGTTTGTAACTTAGTGAAATAAAACATTTGCACTCATTAAGCACTAATGTATTTAAATACCCTCTTTAATGATGTCTAAAGATTATTCACAATAATGTATAGGATTTAATCTTTAAATGACAAGCCATTTCTTTCAATTATTGTTGGTTAAGAAATAGGTGTTATCATTTGGTTTTTTTCTCTTTTTTTTTAATGAAAATTATTCTTTCAGTTATGTGTAGAATCAATTTTTGACATTTTTTTCTGACATTTTAGGATTCCGATTTTCTTCTTTCTTCTCTACCCATCCTCCGAAATGGTGAAGTCTGATATAGATCATACTAGTGCTTTCACATCTTTTGATTTTCTAACAGTTACAAAATATAAATGTTTTTAGTATGTACAATGCTTATGAGTTATGAAGAACTTGTTAAAATTATGGTGAACAATAAAATTTCAGATTTAATAAGATACATGGTAAAACCAAGTTACAAAATTACATGATCTGAGAGTTAGTAGGAACTTAATAAGTTAAACTTATGTGGAATTAAGGGTGCCTTCTACAGGGACTTGATAATTTTATCTGTACTTTATACCTCTTTCAATGTTCCATTTAGTCTTTTGCACATAGCAGGAGCTTAATAAATGTTTGATTTGGATGAATGAAGTGTAGCAAAGAGAGCCAGTGAAGCATAAAAGGAATAGGGAAGATGTGTCAGGGCATTGTCTACTTGAACATTTGTCTGGTTCTACCTCTACTACACATTATCCATGGTCTGGGTTATAGAAATTTGGAGGAACTGTAAAATTGAGCAGTCAATGGGTAAATTATACATTGAAATCTTTATTGAATTATATTTTCCAAAAATCAGAACCCTATTATTTATACATTTTTCGTAAATATGTTTCTAACTCATGTGTTGGGAGTTGTACATCACTGGTCCAGTGTCATCTTTGTTACATGTTAAATCAGGGGTATCCCTGGTGTGTCTGGCTAGTGCCATGGCTCACCCCTCAGTTTCTGCTTCTTTGCTTCATCCTCCAGATGTGTGCTTTCCAATGTCCAGATCTGCAAGTGGTGAAAGAAGTTACAAAGGTAAGTATATGGGTGATCAAATTGGGGAGGGGTTGCATTTTCCTGCTTTGTCCCTCCTTCAGGCTGGCATTTCAGTTACTCTTTCTTTTGTTCTTTCCAATTTCCCTTATAGTTATCAAGTTTTTGAAATTATTTATAGCAAAATAGAATTGTAGAGTTAGAAGAGAACTCGGGGATTATATAGACCCCTTCTTTTTTTGGATGTAGAAACTGATGTTCAGACAGATAATGTGCCTCAAGGTCATATGGTAACCAATCTAGAATTTTAGTTCAGTGCAAAAATAATTAATGATGATGATGATGTAATAGTAATAATCCACATTTCTTTGGTGCTTTAAGAATACAAGGTTCTTTCCTCATAACAGCCCATAACATGAGATATGAATAGTATTATTGTCCATATTTTGCAGGCAAGGAAACTACTAGGAAAAGTGCAAATAATTTTGTCTAAAGCCATCAGCTAGCAAAACAGCAGAACTAAGATCCAGACTTTGGTCCTTTGACTCAAATGACACACTCTTTCAGCTAATCCTTGCTTAGAAGCCATGGAAGAAGACACATTTTCTCCCTGTTCTATTGGGGGAGGGGGGGTGGAATTCTATATTACTTTTGGGGAGGACAAGGAAAATTTGTTACCTATTTAAAATAATTTGGCTTTTATTTTAATAGTCTTTAACAGTGATAAGTTAAATTTATATCACCTCAAAATAAGAGAAAAAAAGAAGGTATATAAATACATAAGTTTACAAACACTTAAACACATGATGGCCATAGGGTTTATGAAGTCAGAGGTAGAACAAAAGACTGTTGGATTTTCTCTAGGTTTTTCAAAGAGGAAAGGATTTGAAAGAAATGAGAAAGACCTCAGGTTTGTCAAATATAAAAAAATCAGGGAGCTGCTACTGACCTTCCCTTTTGATCTCTAAAATCTTCTAGAATATGGTTAAAGTGACATGTAGGTCTTTGGAGATCATTTTCCACAGACTCCTGTCCAGTTATTCTCCTGCAGATTTCTACCCCAAACTGGAGACTAGAACCAAATCCTTAATCAACTCCTTTGGATAAGAACCACAAGCTGCTTGTTCCAAACTTTTTTACTGGGTACAAAGATAAGACCTTGTAGTGACCACCTCCTCTCCACCCCCCCATTTGTAGGTCCTTTTATCTTCATTTTGATCTGGAAAGGGATAGTAAGTGACATAACTTCCAGTTATGTCTTTGTTATGTCCAGTTATGCACTTTATACTAGTTCAGGGATACCTGAACATTTCTTCCTGCCTAGATGCTTCCTGTTCTGGTGCCCAGTCTGTCTCAGCTCTCTTTCATTCCCTGGATGGTCATGGGCCAGATCCTTTCCTAGTACATGTAGACCTCTTTGTATGTCTCCTTAAGCTACCCTGAGCTGCAAACATTATTCACTATAATTTTTTCTTGGCCTTTCTGCTAAGAATTAGATCTTAAAATATTTCTAGATTTTTGTAGAGTTATGATAAAGGAAATTTGGTGGGGGACTCTTAGGCTGTATGTTTCTTACTACTCCACCATCTTCCTAATAACCTCTTGTCATCCCTAATAACATGCCCCCACCCCCAACCCCACAAGGCAATAATAGAATTAACATAATGCTATCACTGTATTCATGGTCCTAATATCAGGGTAATATTTCTGTCTCTGACACACTGACCTTGTCTTACTCATGAGACTTAGTTTTTCATATGTATGTGTCTTCCTTCCTTCCTTCCTTCCTTCCTTCCTTCCTTCCTTCCTTCCTTCCTTCCTTCCTTCCTTCCTTCCTTCCTTCCTTCCTTCCTTCCTTCCTTCCTTCCTTCCTTCCATTCCTTCCATTCCTTCCTTCCTTCCTTCCTTCCTTCCTTCCTTCCTTCCTTCCTTCCTTCCTTCCTTCCTTCCTTCCTTCCTTCCTTCCTTCCTTCCTTCCTTCCTTCCATTCCTTCCTTCCTTCCTTCCTTCTTTCCTTCCTTCCTTCCTTCCTTCCTTCCTTCCTTCCTTCCTTCCTTCCTTCCTTCCTTCCTTCCTTCCTTCCTTCCTTCCTTCCTTCCTTCCTTCCTTCCTTCCTTCCTTCCTTCCTTCCTTCCTTCCTTCCTTCCTTCCTTCCTTCCTTCCTTCCTTCCCTTCCATTCTTCCTTCCTCCCTCCCTCTCTCTTTCTCTCTCTTTTTCTCATGTGTAATATCCTATATTAATCTTTATATCAACCATTTAAAAATTATTATTGAGTTCATTGATAGACAAGTTCCTGCTCATTTCTATATCTCTGCAAACAGAAATCTGGTATTACTTATGCTTCAGAAAACATAGTTCTAAAAGTACTATTAATTATATAATTTCTGTAGTATTTTACCAAAATATTTTTCATGTACATGTTAGGTTATTGAAGCCTTAAGATAAGGATTTTTGTTTCTGTCTTTTAGATGATTGGTTAAATTAGTTTTCAAGGATCACATAGCTAGTAGGTGTTGAAGATAGGATTGAACACTCCCACTGTCTCCCTTATTTTACTACAATTAATTAACCTAAAGGTCTTTCACTATTTTATGTTGCTGCTTCTATACTGTGAATTTACTAAAATTAAATTTTATGTGTGTGTATGTATATATATGTGTATATATATATATATGTTATTTGTGGACAGTATTAATTACTGCTTTAACATGGTAGAATTTAGTTAAAGATCAAAATGAAATTGTAAATAAAATTGAATGGTAAAGATTCCAATTAAAAATAATGATGGCTTTACTAAGAATATGATGGAAAAATCTAATCGTTGTGTAAAACTAAAAGTACCATAACATTTAAAATACATTTAAAGGTAACATTTACCATAAAGCAATTAAAAGCATTTAAAAGAACATACAGTGTGTAAAACACTGTGCTTGTTGTGGTGGGGTTACCAAGAAAGAGCTGAAATAATACCTGCCTTTAAAGAGTAAAATTCATAATCATTCATGTGGTCCCTCATTCAGTAGAATTTTATTAAGCCATGATATGATTTAATTTAATTAAAGAATACCTATGTTTTATTTTTTCGTTAAATTGGGATTACTATAGACTTTTACTTTTAGCATTCCATTATAAAACATTTAAATTTTTATTAAGCCTATAATGTATGAACCCTTTATCTTTAATTTTGGAGGAGATGGTAGTGGTAATTTCAGTCCTAACTGGTAGAGTTCCCATTCCCCATGTAGATCTGCAGCTCATTTGTAATAGTCTTAAAGGGTTTCCTGGAGCTATTAGGAAGTCTTATAGTTTGTCTGTATCTAGACTACCAGTAGACTTCATTTGTTTTCATGGGAGGGCTGGAGGCCAAGTCTTTTGATCTCAAGAATGACCTTTTATACCATTCTTCCTGTCTTTAAATGCATATGGCAAACAACTAGATATATTATTCATTGCTTCCTACCAGATGTGGTGAGAAATCTTGTTAATGCTCCCTTAAATAAATTGCTATTTTCTGTAGTCTCTTTTTTTAAACTCTTAGCTCTGTTTTAGAATTGATACCAAGTATTATTTCCCAGGCAGAAGAGTGGTGAGGGCCAGGCAGTTATGGTATGTGACTTGCCCATAATCACATACCTAGGAAGTATCTGAAGTTGGATTTGAACCCTAGATCTCCCATATCTAGGTGTGGCTCTTCAGCCACCGAGCCACCTGACTGCTCTGCCCTTTTTGCCCATCTTTCTTCATGTAGATATATAAAACTTTATATAAAACCTCATTGAGAGGTTAAAACTAGTCTTTCTGATTTAGTTGTAAATTTTCCCAACACGAGAAAGACAACAGAATAATCAGGAAATCACTTGCTAATGGAGGCATTAAGTTTATATAGAGGCCAGCTGATAAGTTTTCATGAATGTATTTTCATGCATAAACACCTAGTATTTAGCAGATTATTTGATGATAAACATCCTCTTCAGATTTATCACAAGTTGTTTGGTCCTTTTTAGCCATAAGATTCATGACGATTATGTACAAAACCCAAACAAACTCTAAATAGCTATATTGTGTATGTATGTACGTGTGTGTGTGTGTGTGTGTGTGTGTTTGTTTAGTAGTGCTTATTAAATGCTTGCTTGATCAACTGGGTTTCTCTGATGTTCATAGTATCAGGAAAGAGCCTTGTATTTAAGAGACCAGTGAGTGGCCTATGCTCTAATCTCAGTTCTGCTCCTTAACTGGGATTATCCAGGACAGAATTCTTAACTTCTCTGGACTTCAGTTTTCTCTTCTGTAATATCAAGAAGATTTCATTTAACAATTATTAAATAGCTTTTACTTAGGTTCTTGGTATGAAAAAAACAAACCAATTGAAATATTCTCTACACTCTAGAAACTTTCTGTGTATTGGGGCATATATTATGTATACAGAAAGAGCTTAAGTAAGTTAAATAAGGAGAGAGCAATATTAAATGGGTAGAATCGGAGAGATACCAGATCTAATTTAAGCACTGAAGAGGGAAAGGAAGGATCAATTTGAAATTGTCAAAACAAGGATTATTTAAGAGCCTTCCAGCTCTAGAGACTGTGATTCAGGGTGTGTTTCTTGTTTGGAAAAATAATAGCTCTACCCTTATGTACATGTGTCTTTTTTTTTTATTCCCTCATTGTTCTTAGGGGAGAGAAAGAGAATAGCATGTGCATGATTGTATGCAATACTGTAAATAAGGGAGAGACCTGAATCATTATGGATTTTTATATTTAATTAAAATTTTTTATTAAGTATCAGATCTCAAAATTTTGTATTAATAAAATATATATTGTATTGTCATGTTGAAGCATTGCAATTTTCCTTTCTTAATATATTTCAATGTTGAAATTAGTAGAACAGCCTTTAGTAGCATTTTGTATCTTAATCCTTTCCCTAGTAAGTCAAATGCATTCTTATTTGTGAATGTTTTAATGGAATTTTGAACAGTATGAAAGACCAGAGAAGATAGTGGATAAAACCATTAAAAGGTGGTAATATTTCAAGATTAGGTTTTAGAGCAACTGGAAGAATTTTATGAAGTATTTAGTTGTAGTTCAATGTGGAGACAGAAGGAAAGCAAATGAGATGTGAAAGGCTTAAGTGACATTCTGCTTTTCATTGTAATACATATCTGGAAATCCCATTAGAAATCAGAACAAAGAAAAACAGAGTTTCCCCCTTCCTCTGTGCATTTCTTAGTCACTGTATACTGTAGTTATTCTTCACCAGATGACATTGATGGTAAGTCTGTTTACTAACAAATAATTAGATTAAGATTTCAAAAAGGAAAATATAAGTTTTTATTTTCTTAAGCATGCCATTCGTTTAACAAAGTTGAGACATTTTTACAGTAAAATCTTGATCAACTGGAAGCTAACATTAATTGAAAGATTTTTTTTTTTAATCCTTACCTTCTGTCTTGGAATCAATACTGTGTATTGGTTCCAAGGCAGAAGAGAGATAAGGGCTAGGCAATGGGGGTGAAGTACGACTTGCCCAGGGTCCCACAGCTGGGAAGTGTCTGAGGTCAGATTTGAACCTAGGACCTCCTGTCTCTAGGCCTGACACTCAATCCACTGAGCCACCCAGCTGCCCCTGAAAGATTTTGTTTTTGGAGTATATGTGTGTTTTTTTTTTCATTATTAAGAACAGGTAAAAAAAATATAAATTGATGTAGGGAAGTAGCTTTTAAAAAACCAAAATGCCTTCCAGTTTTATCTAGGAGTCAATACAAATTTAGATCAGCTTTTTCTATAATCTATGTCTAAAATCTATACAATTAGAATTGACATTCAATGATGGTACCAAATCATCAAAGAAAGATTAAATTATAATATTATCCTTATATTTTTAAACAATTTTCTATCACTACTTGAATATATAAAGTAACCAGAAATGTCACTTTTTCTTATGCCCTTGTAAAGTTTTATTGTTACATAATTATTGAGAAGAAAAAGGAGCATGTGAATATAAATTACAGTATTTTACTGAAACAAGTTTTTTTTTTTTTAAAGAGATAGACTAGAAAAAGCATGTAATATAGGAAAAGGTTTGAGGTTGAAATGTTTATGGATTGTTTCAACAAAACTAGGTTCATTTTGATGCTGCTAATATAGGCTAGTTAGAATTTCAAACTCATTGAAAATCTATGCTATCCATGGCCAGTTATTATCTTTCTGAGTATCTAGTGCAGTCATTTTTACAGTGTATAATTTCATATATACATAAATCTAATAAGAACTAGATTTCTGGTGATGAGACATCCACTTGAGTAGGTGATGGATCTTAAGTTTTTCATTATACTGCACTTTGTCAGGGCAGAATATATTTTATTACATTTACCATATTTTCTATTGTAAAATAAAAATAATACCCCCCCCAACCCCATTCATAAGAATGTATTAGAAGGGGCAGCTAGGTGGCTCAGTGGATAGAGAGCCAGACTGGGGATAGATGGGCCTGGGTTCAAATCTGGCCTCAGATACTTCCTAGCTGTGTGACCCTGCAAAGTCTCCCTCAATGGTCTAGCCCTTACTACTCTTCTGCCTTGGAAGTGATACATAGTATTGAGTCTAAGACAGAAGGTAAAGTTTTAAAAAATTTTAGAGATGCTAATATTAACAAAGGTTATGTGTATATGTTTTATGTTTTATTTATTGTATTTATTTTGTATGTACTTAGATGTACCTGTCTTACCTAATATATTATGATTGCCTTGAAGGCAGAGATAGTTTTCTTTTTTACTTTTCAATACCTATCACCTAGCACAGTATTTAAATACTTAATAATAAGTGCTTGTTGACGGATTGATTGAAATATACAAATTAGTGGTTCTGTGAAATATTGAACTTATAGAACATATTTCTGTGTTTATAGCTATGTATATATGTACATATTCATAATTAATATTTTCTCTCTCTTAACTTCTTACCCTCTATTTAAAACAAAACAAATTCCTATATTGGTCATTTATGAAAATGCCATTTCCCATTCTGCATTTTGAGTTCAAACCCTCTCTGTCAGGAAGTGGATGGCATTGCTTGTTATTGATCCTCTCAAATGATGAGTTCTTAAGTATTTCAGATTTTTTCTTTTTAAACATCACTTTTGCTTCCCTCCCTCCCCCCATTAAAAACTAAATGAAAAGAAGAAAATTTAAAAACTCCTGGCAAGACAAATCTATACCATGGCCATGTCTAAAATATTTGTCTTTGCCCTTTGTGTCTCACTGAAATGTAATGACATGGGTAATCTGCTTCATCATAGGTCCTTTGGAGACATAGTTAATTACTGCATTAATCAGAGTTCTTGAGTCTTTCAGTGTTGTTTTTGTTTACATTGTTGTCTTTGTATATATTTTCCCTTTGTTCTGCACAGGATTCTCTGAATTCATTTCTTTTTTTCATTTTTTATGAGGAAGTGATATTTCATTACATCTATATGCCACAATTTATTCAGCCATTCTCTGATTGTTAAGAGTTCATCTAAAAGTAACCTGTTTAGGTTCTAGTATTCCTTTTAGGAACAGAAATTTACTTTGTCAGTCAATAAACATCATTAGAACCTACTGTAAATTCCAGGGATACAAAGAGAGGCAAAATCTACTCTTTGTTCACTCAGAATGAATCATGGGACACCGCATATGAACAACTATGTACAAACTATGTAGTCAGGACAAATTGGAGCTAACAGAGAGAAGGCACTAAAATTAAGAGTGATTTGGAAAAGTGGGTAGAATGATCTGGATGAAAATCTAATAAAGGAGACTGAAGAGGAGCTATCTAGGAGGTAGGAGGAGAACCAGGAGAACAGTGTCAGAAAAACTTTGAAGAGTCTTTTAGGGGAGGAGATTGAGATTAATGGTGTAGAAAGACTTTAGAGAGGCCAAGAAGTGATAAGGATAGAGAAAACATTATTGGATTTTTGGAGACATGATATAGAGGACCCTTGCTGTTGAATTTGATGTTTTTCTATACAACTTGTGTGTGTGTGTGTGTGTGTGTGTGTGTATACATGCACGCGTGCATAATGAGAGTAGTTGGAGATTTTGGCACTCCTGCATTGAATGTTGTGTTGTCTGTTTTTTGTTTCATATAAGAATGTGATACTCTCCTCATTCTTTAACCTGTCTTTGTTCTCATGTACTCCTCTTGTGAGAAATAGCAAGTTCCACTTTCTTCCTGATTTTCTTTCCATTCTTTCTTACCCTACTGTATTCTTTTTATCCTTCATTCTTCACAAGGTTGTTATGATGTCCAAATGAGGTAATATTTATGAAGCACTTAGTGCCTGGCAAAGAGTAGTCCCTTAATAAATGTTCATTCTTTTCCTCCTTTCTCCAAGATTAATATTCTTCTTATTTGATTTCCTCAGTACCTATTGAAAATATTGAAGTTCTGTTAAGGATATTTTTTTTTGTTCCCTAATAGAATATTAGTACTGTCTCATCATCTTATGCCCATTCACTTGCTCTACCCTTCTAGATATTTTTTTGACTCCTTTATTTGTATTACAGAATTCTTACCCAGCCTTTTCCCTTCCTATCGGAAATATTTAAAAGTCTTATATTCCATTAAGGTACATTTTTTTTTCCTTTCAGGATTACATTTGTTTTTTGGACCAAGTTTTCTTGGTAGTAAATCTATATCTTTTGCCATTTGGAATATTGTAGTCTTGGATCTCACATTTATAGTTGAAGCTGCTAAGTTTTGTGTGATCCTGACTATAATTCTTGGGTAGTTGTGTGACTTTTTAGTTGCTTGGCAATATTTTTCTTTGATATGCGAACTCTAGATTTGGACTATATATTTTTGGAATTCTATTCAGAAGACCATTGTTGAAATCTGAGGTTCTATTAGATTTGGTCAGTTTTCATAATATATCTCACAAATTTCATAAAATAATTACTTGTGCTTTGCTAAAATCATGGTTTTCAAGTAATTTAATGAATCTTAAATTATCTTTCCTTGATCCCTTTTCCCAATTACCTGTTTTTTATGAAATATGAGAAATCTTAAACTTTTTTGTCTTGATGTTGTCTTATTATTTCTTGCTGTTTTGTAGAATTATTAATTTCTGTGGGCTCTGTTGTATTCTTAAGGGAATATATTTCTTTGGTAGGAATTACTATTTTTTCTTCTAAGCTATTTATTCTCCTTAAAATTCTTAGCTTTAAATTACCCCCCCCTCTTTTCCCCCTCCCTCTCTTCCCCCCTCTTTTCCTCCCTCCCTCTCCCTCTCTTCCTTTGTTCTCTCAATTAGTTACTAATTCCTCTGCAATAATGTTTATGTATTTTGATAGTTTAAATTTTTTATTTACTTATCTCTCTGACTTTAATTTCTGAATTGGGCTTCGTGTAGGGAGTATCCTTCACTCCCACTTGCCCTTTTGAATGCATTGGTCAGCCTTATTTGAACTCACCATTTGTTCATAACCTGATCCCTAGTTTTCAGGGTTTTGGTTCAAAGTGCTGATACTGTTAGGGCCCACCTTGAAATCTCAGGAGTGACCTTAGATCCTCTAGTATTGAATTCGAACACTGAGGCTTTCTCAGAAGACTCCTTTATTCTTACTGCCTGTAGATACAAACTATTGCTGTCTACATATATTGCTAGTCCATCTTTGATTATCTGAGAGGCTGTATTGTGCTGGTTCTAACTTTGTTGGCATCTCATTGACTTTGTGTTCTAGGATGGGAGAAGTAATAGTACTTCCTCTTATGATTTTCGGATCATTATTAGATATTAGAGGAGTTATCATATTATATTAGATATAGAGGGCACCGTTCAAGCAGCTATCTTATCTAGAAGTCTCTGGCTTTTCTTTGAATAAACATTTGAATGCTTGTAATATGTTTGGCATTAATTTAATTTTAGGTTGATAGAATGAACTGAACTATTTTTTCCCATAAGGAATTCATACAGAAAACCTCTTTGTAGATGCTAAATTTTATTTAAATGATTTACAACTGAAAGTATTCTAATTTGAATTACCATTTTACTGACTTCAGTTGTACAAATTAAACTGAAATGGCATCTTGATATATGTTCCAAGGCAGAAATGTGGTACGGTCTAGGTTAAATGACTCGCTTAAGGTCACACGGGTAGGAAGTGTCCAAGGTTAGATTTGAACCCAGGACTTCCTCCATCTCCAGGTCTGACTCCCTATCTATTGAGCCACGTAGCTATTCAACCATGTTCTTTCTAAAGTTACTTTACTACTATAGTGATCTTTAATTTCATTAGTAGTTCACAGATTTTGGCCCCATAACTCCACAACTGAATTCTCATTTTCTGAAGATGTGACTTTCTAGTGTCATCTTAACTTAGCTATGTGGTTCTTCCTTGAAAGATATACAGCCCCTTAAATCTTTCCAGCCTGCTAGAGAACAGCTAGCACTTTTTCTTTCTCAATGGAATAACTTTTGAGAATCTTGGGTCACTTCTAAATCATGAGGATTTATCCCATGCATTGGGATAGGTTTTTAGTAGAGGCCTTTTAAATTGAATGTGAAGCAAAAACCCTTGTCAAAAAGAACACACAGTGAATGTCCCTGAACAACTTGCAGGGATCCAGGAGAAAAAAACACCATTCATAAGCAAAGGAGAAACTATGGGAGTGGAAACACCGAGGAAAAGCAACTGCCTGAATACAGAGGTTGAGGGGGCATGACAGAGGAGAGACTCTAAATGAACACTCTAATGCAAATACTATCAACAAAGCAATGGGTTCAAATCAAGAAAACATCTAATGCCCAGTGGACTTACGCGTCGGCTATGGGGGGTGGGGGGGGGAGGAAAAGAAACTGATCTATGTCTTTAACGAATAATGCTTGGAAATGATCAAATAAAATATATTTAAAAAAAAAAAAGAACACACAGTGAATATATTTGATCATTGGATTTATTTGATTATTTATGATACAAAAATAATTACTATTCTTTTCCACCAGTAGTTCCATGAATAGCATGCTTCATTCAGTGTATAGTATATTTAAATTTATTTGATTAAAATTTTTTTAGAATTTTCTTAGAATCTGTATACTTCAGTGGAAAGAATACTGTAATTCAAGTCAAAATAACAGTTCCTGAATTTGAGTTCCATATTTCATCACTTATGAGCTGTGGGATCTTGTATATTTAATTAAAATATTAGTTTTATCATCTGTAAGATGATTATGTAACTTGTGTTACACAACTATTGTAAGAGGCAAGTTAATGCTTTTTCAGACATAAAGTGCTAGGTTGTACAGTGCATGAAATTCTGGCCTTGGGGTCAGGAAGATCTGAGTTTGAATCCTTCCTGAGTCACTTAATGACTGTGTGACTGAACCATTTACTTACCCTCCTTTGGCTCAGTTTCCTTATCTAAACCTCTGGAACAATAATGATTACCTTCAACATTGTTGTGGTGCTCAAATGAGATAATATAGCTCTATAAGGTTTTCTGCAGGCTTTATATACATTATCTCATTTGTCTGAGCAGGATTTTAACTCAGGTCTTCCTAATGTTACTCCACCATGCTGCTTTGCTACTTATACATAAAGTGCTTTGCAAACCATAAAGCACTATATAAATTTTAAGTATTATTTTTTAAAAGGTAAGTTTCTGTTGTTTAAATTATTTTCTATCCAGAGAAGAAACAATCCCAAATTACACATTAGTATGTGTTGAACTCTTTTGTATTATATCATCTTTGCCACAATTAGTAATTTCTTTTAATAACTAATTCTACTAATTGGTATGAAACAGAAAGATAAACCCAGTATTCTCAGCATTCAAGTTAAAACACTGAGTGTACTTGTTTCAAATTATATACATTTTTGTGCCTGTTACTTGAAAGGACCTTTTAGAAGTTTTTAACATTCATTTACACCGAATTGTTGGAAAATAGCTAACATTAATAAAAATGTTCAAATAATGTGATATAGCTCCTTTTAAATTTGATCTTGTTGGTTTTATCCCCTCATTCTGTGTTACCAAGATTATTTGGGTTCTTGAAAGTCATATTTTATCTATGAAAAGAAAATAGTAATTGCTTGTTGTATTAAATTAGATTGGAATATAATCTTTCAGGCAATTTATGTTTGTATAGGCTAATTTTTGTACTTTTAGTCCATCTAGAATTCTTATACTCCTTTTATCTTTTTGTAACTGCTTTTGATTCTGTCTCATAAAATGCAAAAGTAGAATGATGATATTAATTTCTAGTCGTTTTCTAATTATTGATTACTTTTGTAGAATAATGTAGAAATTAGTTCATGAAATAAACTTTTAGATTATCTGTTTTTTAATATTCATCTCCCCCCCCCCCCCATGAGAAACAGCATGGAATAATTGATAGAAAATTGGCCTTGGAAGTTAAGTTTTGCCTTTGACATGTACCGCTTATGTGCTTCTGGGCAAGTCAACTAACTTCTCAGTGTTCCAGCCAGTTGTGAGCTCAAATGCTGACTTAAATGCATCAAGAGGGTATCCATCTGAAACTGGAGGGAAATATTTAGTTTTGTGACTCAAGGATCTAGCCTGGCTGTCAGTTTTGTCAGTGATTTGGATATTGACATAGAAAAGATACTTAGCAAAGTTATGAAAGACATACCTCAGGGAAGCCCTTAACAGCTAGGAACCTATATTTCTTGATTGGATTGAAAGAGATGGCAAAACTGTAAGAAGAAATTTGTCCAGTTTTATAATGTTCTATATTCCCTCCAACAACTGCATTTTAAATTTTAGAAGAAAGTAAATAAAAGTTAAGGGAAGTAGATGGCTTGATTACAGTTCATGTGATTAAGACAAGTCAACAGGTATTTATTAAGTGATACTATGTACCAGGCACAACACTGGGGATTCATAGAAAGTCAAAAGATGGTAATTCGCTGTCTCATTGGGGAGATAGCATACAAATAGCCATGTATAAAGAAGATATATACAGAGTAAATAGAAGTAATCTCAGAAAGTGTTAAGATTAAAAGAGGATGAAGAAAAAACTTAATCTTCTCTAGAAAATCTCTGTAGTAATCTAATAACATAGAAAAATCACAATTTACTTCACATTTTTAGAAAAGTTCTAGTAGGAAATTTTAATTGATTATTATATGAATTATTTTTTACTAATTGAGTAAGTCAGAGTTTTGATTGGTTATAGATTTGTTCTAGACAGAGAGACTAGCACAAGACAAGGCTGAGTTGAGAAATGTGATTTATATAGTCATCTTGCTGAAAAGTGGAAGTTTAAAATATGAAAAGGAATGATACAAATAAACAAACCAAGAGAATGTTTGAATATTGTTAGCATGAAATAAGAAGAGCCTAAATTAAAATTGTGATTGTATGTGAATGAAAAAGGAAAAAAAAATCTGTGAAATAAGTAGCAACAGAATTGGCAGTTATTTTGATATGGAGAAATGGGAGAAGTCAGGGAGACCACACTTAAGGTATCAGAAACCAAAATAGGCAAATCAGGATATGGTTTTCTTGTGCCAGTGATTACTTTAATATTTAGAAGCCTCAAGTTTTAAAATACTTTAAAAAGACATTCATGATGGGGGAAATTGAGGTAGTTAGAAATGGGGATTGAAATTTATATAGAGGAAGTCATGGCTGAAATGCTCTGGGGGTGCTCAGAAAGAATCAAAGCAGAGAATCTTATTGCCGTGAATGAAGTTTATGTCTGTTTTCTGGCAGAATTCCATAGAGGCTGAATTTAAGGAATTTCTATGAACTGATTTTTCTGAGTGGGGAAACCTAGATGTTTTCAACCCAACTGAAATGGGAATGAAGACAAATCCTAGTATTGCCATTTACAAATGGCAAATTTGTATTTGTAAATACAGACAGAATTTTGGACAAATCACTTAACCATGCTAGTCCTCCATTTTTTCATTTGTATAATGAACTGGTTAAATTAAATGAGTTTTAAAGTCACTTTCAGCTTTAAATCTATTAGCTTATGATTTTGCTTTGGAGTCGCCTAGTATCAATTCCAATTGATTAATAAGATGTGAATCTGGTCTACAATTTTTTATACTTTTTAAGTTGTCATTCTCTTATAGTTTGGGACCACTTTCCTTCATGCTTGGCAAGTTCTTATGCTGTATATAGAGGTCTTGAAGTTGAATGGATTAGCCACTCTAATGGCTTAAAACAACAACAATAAAACCTGACCTGAAGTTTCTACTTTGTCAGTCAAATCATTCCCCACAATAAAGAGTTAAATAGAAGACAAACAAGAAAATTCAGCAAAAATAACCAACATCTTTTAAAATCTAACATTGTGTATAACTTTACATGCCTGTAGACCCCCCACTTCTTCAAAGTTGGAGAGGGAAGTGTCTTCTTAATATCTCTCCATTGGGGCCAAGCATTGTCATACTTTTACACTCTGGATTTTTCTTTGTTTTATTGGGTTTTTTGTTTTATTTACATTGTTTCGTAATTTCGTGTACTATTTTCTTAGCTCTTGTTTAACTGTGCCATTTCTGATATATCTTTTCATACTTCTCTTTTTTCTTTATGTTCATCATTTCTTAAAACAGCCACATTCTGTTAAATTCATATGTGCCAATTCACCTAACTTTTCCCTATTTTTGTTTCTAGGCCTTTACTAATAATACAAAAAAGTGAAGATTTGATTTAATCTGTTAGAAAATAATAGGAATCAATGACCATTTTTAAAATGAGTGATGCCACTGATGCAGGTGCTATTTACTTCTTTTTCTTTTTCCCCCAGCCAAGGTGAATGATCTTTGGAATAGAAAAGTCAAAACAAAAATGATTACTAGGAAGCTATAGCCTAATAAGATAACTAAAGAAATAGATAGTGCATTGATAAGTGCAAGTTACTGATTCAGAGGAACTGAATTTCTAGTGAATGGTTGGTGAAGTGGTCTTTAAAAGATGCAGGACCAAAAGCATTTCTACAGGATTGGGGAAAAGCAAAGTTCTCCACATTTTCCAAAAAAGAAAGCCTATTGTTACTGAACTATATAGATCAGTGAGCTTTACTTCAATTCCTAGCAAATTTCTAGGTTTTATTATTAAAGAGTATTTAACTAATCTCTCGAAAATAATACTGATCAGAGAGCATGAATGGCTTCATCAAAGACCTGTCATGTCAAACTGGAATTATTTTTGGAGTTATTAGATTGTTAGGTCAAAGGAAGACTAAGCCTATAGTTTATTTAGATTGAGTGAAGTACTGGATAAAATTTTTCTAAACTTCTGGAAAAAGCCCCTCTACTTCCTGCCTTTTACCTTCTCAATCTTTTGTATTTTGTCTTCCAGTCTCATCATTCAATTGAAATGACTCTGAATATTTCCAAAAATTCCTTATTTGCCAATTCTTTTCCTTTTCTCTGTCTTTATACTTCCTTTTAAAAAATTTATTAATAAAATTTATTTCAAGGAATCAGGCCCATTCTCTCCTCCCTGCACCCCACAAGGCATTACCTAGCAAACAGAGATATATATGTAAGTTATATATTTTGTGTTTCTGTTTTCCAGTCCATTATCCAGAGGCAACATTCCCAAGTTTTTCATTTCATTCAAATATGAAATCTGTGGATCTATATAATGTTCTCTTGATTCTACTTATTTCACTCTTCATTATCTCATTTAGTTCTTTACAAGTTTTTAAAAAATTAATTTGCTCATTGTTCCTTATTGCACATTTTTGTATCCTTCTAACCTGTGCAGTATTTGACGTGGGTGACCATTCTCTCCTAGTTTTCCCCTCTTTTTTTTTTCCAGAATACTATATCCTGACTCTAATTAATTACCTGTATTATATCCCCCAGTTGTGGTTATTCCTCAAAGCTTTTTCCTGTTCTGTCTTTTATCTCTACCCTTTCTGTATTGGTAACTTCATCAACTCTCATGCGTTACATTATCTCTATGTAAATGACTTCCACATCTGTATTTCCAATTCTTGTTTTTGTCCCGAATTCTAATCCTGCATCTCTCATTACTTATGTGATATTTCAAAGTAGGCAAGTCAGGCTTACTGAAGAAGTAATTCATAATTAGGGATAAATAGGAGACTTCTTCATGTGCCAGTTGGATCATATCATTGCCACAACCTTTCCCTTGTGTACTGTGGTGACAGCTTGGGACCCTGAAACCCAGGATCTCTGAGAACATCATCACCCTCAAATCAGCTGTCCTGTTTTCATCCTTGTCCTGATTGCTTCATGGAAAAAGAAGCCCTCTTTCTCCATAGCCACAAATGCCAGCTACCAACCAATTGCTGCTAATGTGTAGGTAAGCAACAGCTCCTGAAATACCATTGCTCCCTCCCCCTACCCTGGAACTCTGGCTCTTCTTCTAGCTTGATCCTCAAAGCCATTGTTCAGGGAAGAAACTCATGTATTGATGCCACCTGGTTTTCAGCTCCTACTTCCTCAGCAGCCATAGGTGCTGAAGATTCAGAAAATTTTTGCCACTAAAACTTTTGACATCATCCAATGGCTCATATCTGTGGACAGGACATTAAAGATGGTGCATTCTGCTATGCTTTGCCACTTTCCACCATTGAGTCTTTCCATATGTTTTGTAGCTGAGACCTTCCAGATATATTCTCTCCCCTTATTAGAATGGAAGCTTCTTGAGGACAGCCCTTCCTCATCTTGTTTCCATGGCATGTGTGTCTTTACAGTGCCACCACTCTGGTTTGGCTGTTATGTGTTGTGATATCCCCTTGATTGATCTCCCTTCTCTGCCAAAGCTGTTTTCTTCAAGGGTGTGTCTGAACCAGGTCATTCCCTACTCTGTAAACTCTAGTGGCTTCCAGTTGCTTTAGACATTAAATTTAAGCTCCTCCATTTGGCCCCAGACAGCCTTTCCAACCTTTTTGAGCAATATTTTCTTTCCTATATTCTACAATTTAACCAGTTTTACCTTTTTCTTGTTCTTTAAACATGACACTCTGTCTTTCCCTTTATTATCATTTCCTGTCACCCTGTACTATTCTCCACTGGAACCTATTCTCTTCCTATCTCTGCCATCTCTATGTAGCAGTGACGGTCTTCAGGAAGTGCTCACTCTCCTTCTGTCCTGCATTTTATTTATAGCATATCCTTGTTTTTATACATATTTTCTTCTTCAATAGAATGTAAGCTTTTTAATGACAGGGGCTGCTTGTTTTCATCTTTGAATTCCTAGTACCCAGCACATAGGAGACATTTAATAAATATTTGTTGATAGATTAAAATTATAGATTTAGAACTACATTAATGAACAAGTGTTAAACTGGAAAGGAGAAGGGCCCAAGGGTCTTGGTTGGTCCTGACCTTTTTGTTAGTAACTTGGATAAAGATATAAATGACATACTTATCAGATTTGAAGATGATACAAAAATGAAAGGGAGGTTGGCTAATTAATTCACTATATGGCAGTCAGAATTAGAAAGGGCTGACAAGCTAAGCTTTGGAATGACTCTCATAAGATGAGATTTAATAGGGATGTATCCTATGCATAAGTTAAAAAAATCAATCTCAAAAGTCCAAAATGTGAGAAATAGGGTTGTTTGGTTTGCAAAATATCTAGGGGACAGCAAAACCCTTTCGCATTCAATAGTAAAGTAGAATAAACTCTTAGGTTATATGTAAGAGAGGCATAGCTTGCAGGAATATGACAGCCAGTGACATTTTGCACTGTCCAGATGACCCTTAGCTTTCATCCTAGAATCAATACTGTGGGAAGGGTAAGCAATTGGTGTTGACTTACCCAGGATCACAGAGCCAGGCAGTGTTTGAGGTCATATTTGAGCCTAGGCTCTCCTGTGTTTAGGCTTGGCTCTCAATCCATTGAGCTGCCTAGCTGCTTCTGAGTACTACATTTCTTTTTTTTTCCTTCATTTTTTCATTTTTTATTTAATTAATTAGAATATTTTCTCATGGTTACATGATTCATGTTCTTTCCCTCCCCTCCCCAGAGCCAATGAGCAATTCCACTGGGATACAAAACCTATTTCTATATTATTAATATTGGCAGTAGAGTAATCATTTAAAGTCAACATCTCCAATCATATTCCCATCAAACCCTATGATCAATCATATGTTTTTCTTCTGTGTTTCTACTCCCACAGTTCTTTCTATGGATGTGGATAGCGTTCTTTCTCATAAGTCCCTCAGGATTGTCCTGATTATTACATTGCTGCTAGTAGAGAAGACCATTATGTATGATTGTACCACAGTGTATCCATCTCTATGTACAATGTTCTACTGGTTCTGCTCCTCTCACTCTGCATCAATTCCTGGAGGTTGTTCCAGTTCCCATGGAATTCCTCCACTTTATTATTCCTTTGAGCACCAAATTCTATCACCAACATATACCACAATTTGTTCAGCCATTCCCCAATTGAAGGGCATCCTCTCATTTTCCAGTTTTGGGCCACCACAAAGAGTGCAGCTATGAATATTTTTGTACAAGTCTTTTTGTACATTATCTCTTTGGGGTACAGACCCAGCAGTGCTATGGCTGGATCAAAGGGCAGACATTCTTTTATCACCGTTTGGGCATAGTTCCAAATTGCCCTCCAGAATGGTTGGATCAATTCACAACTCCACCAACAATGCATTAATGTCCTAGTTTTGTCACAACCCCTCCAACATTTATTACTTTCCTTTGCTGTCATGTTAGCCAATCTGCTAGGTGTGAGGTGGTACCTCAGAGTTGTTCTGATTTGCATTTGTCTAACTATGAGAGATTTAGAACACTTTTATGTGTTTATTGATAGTTTTGATTTCTGAAAACTGCTTATTCATGTCCCTTGTCCATTTATCAATTGGCAAATGGCTTGATTTTTTGTGCAATTGATTTACCTCCTTTTAAATTTGAGAAATGAGACCTTTGTCAGAGGTTTTTGTTTTAAAGACTGTTTCCCCAATATGTTGCTACCCTCAACCCCCTCCCCCGTAAATGGTGTCCAAATAAGGGCAACCAGGATGATGGAGAGCCTAGAATTACTGTCATGTGATGTTTTAATACAGATTGAAGAAATTAAAGATATTGACCATAGAGTGATAAGTTTGGGGAGCAGGGAAGGTATATGAATCATAATAAGCCATATTCAGGTGTCTGAATGACTCTTCTAGGTAATGGTTTTGGCAGAATCAAGTGGTGGAAGTTTCAAAGGAACAAACTTAGGCTTAATAGTAAAAACAGACAAACAAAAACCAACTTAATTAAGAACTGCCCATAGAAGGGATAGACAGCCTGATGGGTATTGGGTTTACCCATTTCAGAAGTCGATTAGTAAGGGCCAATTGATAACTTTGGGATATGTTGTAGATTCTTTTATTTTTTTTCCCCAAGAATATGTTATACTAGATAGCCATTAAAGTTTCCTCCAGTTGAAATTCTAAGATTTTTGGGAGGTAGTAGCATCTTAGAATGTGAAGATCCATTAGGTTATATTCTTTACCAGTGTTGGTGAAGACATGACATGCCTGCAGAGTGAGCACAGGGAGAGTTGCTCCCTTCCCCCTCTTCTCCTGGCCTGAGAACCTTTTTTGCATGCCCTACCTTTCTGTCCAGTAGCCCAAGCACTTCCTCCATTGGTTCTTTCCTATAATTGGGGGAGTGGAGGTGGGGAACAGGCTGTGCAATTAAACTTGGAAAAGGTTCATCAATGCTGCTCTCTGTACAGTGTGGAGGATATAGGGCAGTTTGTAATACTTGCTGCTGCATTTCCTCAGCTTCACATACCATCTTTAAAAAACAAAACATCCTAATCTTTGAGTTTTTTTCCATTTGTTGAATATTTGTATTCAGGGTCACATATTATGTTCCTTAGATATTTAATTTTTTGTGAATTTCATACCACTTTAAATGGGTTCACCTAGAGCAGTGGTTCTCAACCTTTCTAATGCCATGACCCCACAATACAGTTCCTCATGTTGCAGTGACCCCAAACCAAAAAATTATTTTGGTGGCTACTTCAAAACTGTAATTTTGCTACAGTTATGATTCGGAATGTAAATACCTGATATACATTATGTATTCTCATTCCTACAAATTGGGAGGTTGAGAACCGCTGATCTAGAGCTTGTCAATGGTAGAACACTGGTCAAAGATTGTGATGGTGTTTGCTTCTTCTTAGTGTTTTCCTTTTGAATAGAAAGAGAAGGAATTCTAAACTTCATAGGGTGTTGTGTCCAGAGGGACTGATTAGCCACAGTTATGAGATTAAAAACCAGGAAAGAACAGATCAGGATCTTAATAGGAAACTAAAGAAACCATAAAACAAATGCAGGGAATATTTAGTAATTTTTATTTTAGAGCATGCTTGAGTTTAATGATTTAAGACAGAATTCATTCCAGAAGAAAGGCAGCTTATGGTCAAGAGTTCAGTACTTGACCAAGAGCCAAGTTTCTGGGCTTCTCTTGACACTGATTGATGTCCCAAAGTTTCAGGCCTATATGGCAGCTGCCTTATGCCATCATGTTAACATAGTTACAGTGTGAAACAGTAATGTCTCATGACTCAGGTGGTCCTGTCTAAAGGTTGTCTTTTCTGACACTGTCCCACTTCTTCACTTCAGTATTGTTGGTGTAGACAGTAAGAAGGATGCCAAGAACCTTCAAGAATATGCCTGTCTATTTCAAAGGTGAATTCTGACTAATTCTAGCATCACTGTAGAAAAAGGTGCTTCTGTCTTTTATAGGAGAAATTTTTGCATGGCGGGCCAGGAATAGAAAACAGAGATGAAGCCTTTAGGAAAACATCCCCAAAACATAAAGCATAGCAGTGTCTCCATGATGAACTGTTTTGTCTGGGCAGATTACAATACAGTATAAGGTAAATGCCAGCAAATGTGCCTTTCTTATCTTATTTGTTGGACAGACTTTGACTACTGCAGTGGATTAGTGAGAGGCTCTAATAGAGTCTAGAAGTGAAGGAACAAAGCAGGCAAAATAGCTTATGAAGTTGAATACCTACAGGATTAGGGCTACCAAGCACAGGATGGTCTGCAAGTCATGAGGAGTACTGCCATGCTATTAATAGCTCCAGGAATACTTCCCTTGTTTGGCAAGTGGCTAGTCCTTGCATGGATGTAGGAAGATGGCTCAGGCTAATTTAGCATGCTGAGCACAACTCCAGGAGGTGATGAAGGATGTTAGTAACATCAGGATTTACCTCATCCCCATCTCCTTGTTCAACAACTCTGCAGACACCATACCATGTGTCTTTCTGTTCATACCACTTACACTGGCCCTACAAGGTGAGGACCGGCACCTCTCCTGGGAATGCTTACTGAGGCATTTTCAGGGCACCAAGAAGCTGTAGCATGTACAGCAGCCACACAACTATAAAACTGAATGGGCAGGTAGCAGGCCAAACCAGGTTGAGGGTCACCAAAAGGCCCCAAACCTGTTGATGAGTTAATGGAATGTGTGCCTCAAGCATGTGAAGACTTTCCCTATTGGAATGGGGGTGGGGGGGTGGGGAAGAACAATTTGTTTCAACATCATGAAGGTGGCAGTCGAAGCAGGTGCTTAGAGGCTAGTCAAATATCAAAGGTGCCAACACCATCCGGAGCATCCTGGACATTAATGGTTATCTTGACTTTTGTCTTACCATTGGACTTTGATGACTGAAAGAGAGAGTGAGGCAGACAACTTTGTGCAACTGCCTTACTTAAATACAATTCATGTGCCAATAATACATTACTCTTGATATCATTGGGCCTAGGATTAACAAGCTGTGCAGGAAAGAAATGATGAGGGCCTGAGTTAGGCTGACCAGGAGTATGAAAATCAAGGACAGATATAAGATTGTTGGGTGCTTGCTACTGATTTTGTGAATATGGAGGTTGTGTGTGTGTGTGTGTGTGTGTGTGTGTGTGTGTGTGTGTTGTGTGTCGTGTGTCACTCACACACACACACACACACACACACACACACATTTATTTTTATGAAGCAATAAGAGTGCCTGAAATTGCCAAGGGACAAAGAGGGAAGAAAATAGGCTCTAGGAGATAACCTTGGGTACATCTACATTTAGGCTGTTGGAGAAAGAAATTGAACATCTAAAAATCTGAGATAGGAAAGGAATACTCAAGCAGAGATGACAGGCAGGACAAGCTATGCTATGGTAGCTGAAGGAGACTATATAGGGGGTTACCTCTTTAATTATAGATTGAATTAGGTAGTAGCTAAGATTCCTTCTGCCTTTGAGATTCTGTAATTCTGGATGATGGGGACTGAGAATAGGCCATTGGATTTGGCATTTGAAATTTACTGGTTAATTTGGAACATTAAAACAGTGGTGCCAGAAGTCAAACTGAAGGCATTAAGAAGAAAACTGGTAGTGAAGATAGGAACTATAGATTGTTCTAGAAAGTTGAAGAGTAAAGGAAAAGAGAGAGATATAATTATATATGTTCATTAATCCATTTAATCAGCAAGTGCCACATAAGTGCCTACTATGTGCTAAGCATTGGTTTTTTTTTTCAGAGTTAAGTGAGATCATTTTCTTCTTTTTTTAATTTTATAGTATTTTATTTGATCATTTCCATGCATTATTCATTAAAGACAAAGATCATTTTCATTTCCTCCCTCCCACCCCCTGTAGCTGACGCGTGATTCCACTGGGTATCACATGTATTCTTGATTCGAACCCATTGCCATGTTGTTAGTATTTGCATTAGAGTGTTCGTTTAGAGTCTCTCCTCTGTTATGTCCCCTCAGCCATTGTAGTCAGGCAGTTGCTTTTCCTCAGTGTTTCCACTCCCTCAGTTTGTCCTCTGCTTATGGATAGTGTTTTTTCTCCTAGATCCCTGCAGATTGTTCAGGGACATTACACTGCCACTAATGGAGAAGTCCATTACGTTCGATTATACCACAGTGTGTTTGTCTCTGTGTACAATGTTCTCCTGGTTCTGCTCCTCTCGCTCTGCATCACTTCTGGAGGTCGTTCCAGTCTCCATGGAACTTCTCCACTTTATTATTCCTTTGAGCACAATAGTATTCCATCACCAACATATACCACAATTTGTTCATCCATTCCCCAATTGATGGGCATCCCCTCGTTTTCCAGTTTTTGGCCACCACAAAGAGCGCAGCTATGAATATTTTTGTACAAGTATTTTTGTCCATTATATCTTTGGGGTACAAACCCAGCAGTGCTATGGCTGGATCAAAGGGTAGACATTCTTTTATCGCCCTTTGGGCATAGTTCCAAATTGCCCTCCAGAATGGCTGGATCAGTTCACAACTCCACCAGCAATGAATTAATGTCCCTACTTTGCCACATCCCCTCCAGCATTCATTACTTTCCATAACTGTCATGTTAGCCAATCTGCTAGGTGTGAGGTGATACCTCAGAGTTGTTTTGATTTGCATCTCTCTGATTATAAGAGATTTAGAACACTTTTTCATGTGCTTATTAATAGTTTTGATTTCTTTATCTGAAAACTGCCTATCCATGTCCCTTGCCCATTTATCAATTGGGGAATGGCTTGATTTTTTGTACAATTGAATTAGCCCTTTATAAATTTGAGTAATTAAACCTTTGTCAGAGGTTTTTATGAAGATTTTTTCCCAATTTGTTGTTTTCCTTCTGATTTTAGTTACATTGGTTTTGTTTGTACAAAAGCCTTTTAATTTGATGTAGTCGAAATTATTTATTTTACATTTTGTGATTCTTTCTATGTCTTGCTTGGTTTTAAAGTCTTTCCCCTCCCAAAGGTCTGACATGTATACTATTCTGTGTTTACCCAATTTACTTATGGTTTCCTTCTTTATGTTTAAGTCTTTCACCCATTTTGAATTTATCTTGGTGTAGGGTGTGAGGTGTTGATATATTCCTAGTCTCTCCCACACTGTCTTCCAATTTTCCCAGCAGTTTTTATCGAATAGTGGATTTTTGTCCCAAGACCTGGGATCTTTGGGTTTGTCATATACTGTCTTGCTGAGGTTGCTTGCCCCCAGTCTATTCCACTGATCCTCCTTTCTGTCTCTTAGCCAGTACCAAATTGTTTTGATGACTGCTGCTTTGTAATATAGTTTGAGGTCTGGGACTGCTAGGCCCCCCTCATTTGTGGTTTTTTTTTTCATTATTTCCCTGGATATCCTTGATCTTTTGTTATTCCAAATGAACTTTGTTATGGTTTTTTCCAAATCAGTAAAGAAATTTTTTTGGGAGTTCCATGGGTATGGCACTAAATAGATAAATAAGTTTGGGTAGGATGGTCATTTTTATTATATTGGCTCGTCCTACCCATGAGCAGTTAATGTTTTTCCAATTGCTCAAGTCTAGTTTTAGTTGTGTGGCGAGTGTTTTGTAGTTATGTTCATATAGTTCCTGTGTTTGTCTCGGGAGGTAGATTCCTAGGTATTTTATTTTGTCTAAGGTGATTTTGAATGGGATTTCTCTTTCTAGTTTTTGCTGCTGAGCTGTGTTGGAGATATATAGAAAAGCTGATGACTTATGTGGGTTTATTTTGTATCCTGCAATGTTGCTAAAGTTGTTGATTATTTCAATTAGCTTTTTGGTTGAATCTCTAGGATTCTTTAAGTAGACCATCATGTCATCTGCAAAGAGTGATAACTTGGTCTCCTCCTTGCCTATTTTGATGCCTTCAATTTCTTTTTCTTCTCTAATTGCTACTGCTAGTGTTTCTAGTACAATGTCAAATAGTAGAGTTGATAATGGGCATCCTTGTTTCACTCCTGATCTTATTGGGAATGCGTCTAGTTTATCCCCATTGCAGATGATATTAGCTGATGGTTTTAGATATATACTGTTTATTTTTTTTTTAGGAACAACCCTTCTATTCCTATGCTTTCTAGTGTTTTTTATAGGAATGGGTGTTGTATTTTATCAAAGGCTTTTTCTCTATCTATTGAGATAATCATGTGGTTCTTGTTGGTTTGCTTGTTGATGTGGTCAATTATGTGGATGGTTTTCCTAATGTTGAACCAGCCCTGCATCCCTGGTATAAATCCTACTTGATCATGGTGAATGATCCTTCTGATCACTTGCTGGAGTCTTTTTGCTAGTATCCTATTTAAGATTTTTGCATCTATATTCATTAGGGAGATTGGTCTATAGTTTTCTTTCTCTGTTTTTGACCTGCCTGGTTTTGGAATCAGTACCATGTTTGTGTCATAAAAGGAGTTTGGTAGAACTCCCTCTTTGCTTATTATGTCAAATAGTTTGTATAGTATTGGGATTAACTGTTCTCTGAATGTTTGATAGAATTCACAGGTGAATCCATCAGGCCCTGGGGATTTTTTCTTAGGAAGTTCTTTGATGGCCTGTTGGATTTCATTTTCTGATATGGGATTACTTAAGAATTCTATTTCTTCTTCTGTTAGTCTAGGCAGTTTGTATTTTTGTATATATTCATCCATATCACTTAAATTGGTATATTTATTGCCATATAATGTGCTAAGCATTGTTTTAAGCACCAGAGATAAAAGGCAGATTAAAATTTTAAAAACTCTTATCATCCATCTTAGAATTAATATGTATATTGTTTCCAAGGCAAAAAAGTGGTTAGGGATTAGGCAATGGGGATTAAGTGACTTGCCCATGGTCAGACAACTAGGAAGTATCTGAGGACAGATTCAAACCCAGAACCTCTAATCTCCAGGCCTGGTACTGATTCCATTGAGCCACCTAGCTCCTTTCCCCCCACCCCCCCAGATTGCATTTGATTGGGTGAAAACATAACCACAAAACCTACCCCTCAAAATTTTGGAACAAAAACTGATTGTATAATATATACAAAGTAATTTCTGGGGTGATGATACTAGCAACTTGGTGGAATCAGTCAGGGTTTCTAGTTGGAAATGGCAGATGCTGAATTTTTAAATAAGCCAAGTATTTTTTAAGTAGAGGTGATGTAATTCCAAATTGCTCTTCAAAATGGTTTTTGATCTATTCATAGTTTCACTAATAGTGCATTAGCATCTCTGTTTTTCCATATCCCCTCCATCATTTGTCATTTGGCCCTTTTATCATTTTAGGCAATCTGGTAGATATGACATGATATCTCAGAATTGTTTGGGTTTGTAGTTCTCTAATCAGTAGTGATCTGGAGCATTTCTTCATCTACCTACATATGGCTTTGATTTCTTCACCTGAAAATTGTCTATTCATATCTTTTGCCCTTTTATCAATTGGGAGGATGGCTCTTATTCTCATAAATTTGACAAAGTTCTTTATCTGTTTTGGATATGAGATCTCTGAGAAGGTGTTTACAAATTTTTTTTCCTCCAATTTTTCTGTTTTCCTTCTAATCTTGGCAGCATTTATTTTATATTTACAAAACCTTTTCAATTTAATATATTCAGAATTATCCATTTTACATTTCACAGTGCTCTTCAACTCTTGTTGACTCCTAAATTCCTCTTCTCTCCATAAATCTGATAGGTAATATGTTCCCTGTTCTTCTGATTTACTTATGATATTTCCTTTTATTACTAGAACATGTATCCATTTTGATCTTATCTTAGTGAATGGTGTAAGATATTGGTTATTGGTCTATATCTAGTTTCTGCCAAACTAGTTTCCTGTTATCCCAGCAATTTTTTCCAAATAGCAATTTGTTATCCCCAAATCCTGGAGCTGTGATTTTATCAAATATCAAATTACTATAATCTTTTACTGCTATTTTCTGTATGTCTTCTGTCCCCTAGTCTACCTTTCTGTTTCTTAGCCAGTACCGGATAGTTCTGATAATTACTGCTTTATAATACATTTTAAAATCTGGTACTGCTAGAACTCCTTTTATATATATATATATATATATATATATATATATATAAAGGATTTTCATTTTTTTTATTTTCATTTTTCATTAAGTCCTTTGATACTCTTGCTCTTTCATTCTTCCAAATAAATTTTGTTATTGTTTTTTTTAACTCAGTAAAATAATTTTTTGGTAATTGGGGTGGTACTGAATAAGATGGGTAGTTATGGTAGGATTGTCATTTTAATTATATAATAGCTCTGCCCATACATGAACAATTACTATTTCTCCATTTATTTCGATTTGTCTTTATTTGTGTAAAAAGTGTTTATATTTATGTAGGTGTTGGGTTTATTTTGACAGATATACATTTTGGTTCTTTCAAATAGAGTATCTTTCTATCTCTTCTTATAGAACTTTTGTTAGTAATATATAACAATGCTGATAATTTAAGTGAATTTATTTTATATGCTGCTACTTTTATAAAAATTATTAATCGTTTAAACTGACTTTTTAGTTGATTTTCTGAGATTTTCTTCATATAACCATCATGTCATTAGCAAACAGAGGTAGTTTTACTACTTCTTTGCCATTTCTGATTCTTTAAATTTCATTTTCTTCTCTTATTGCTAGCATTTCTAATACTATATTAAATAATATTAGTGGTAATAGGCATCAAGGACTGCCATTTTCTTTCTGGAAGTTAGAGAGTCTATTGAGGTAATATAATATAAGCTTTTGTTCATTTGGGGGGGGGGGCTCACATTTTGATTCTTAAATATCTTGCATCTCACCAGATACATCAGATCTTTTGCAAACCAACATAACCATATGTAACAATGCATTTTGCATATGTAAAACTAATTTACCAATACATATGCTTATTAGGGCTGAAGATCCTTACTGAGAACTTTAGATTCATCAATACCTGTAATCAAACTTTATTGACTTCAAGGATACAAATAACAAAATCTAGGAACAGATTGCCAATCTGACTACTAAAGATTCAGTTAAATGTGTGTTGTCTTGTGGTGCTCATACCTTTTCTCTCCCATCAGAGACTATGTGCTCCTCTCCATTCTGGCAAAATTCCATCAATCATCAGTGCTCTTAAATTAAGATGGGCTGCTCACATATCTAAGTTGAAGTTCTTGAAGTCTATGTGAAAGTGATCTTTACTTCTATACATTTTCCTTAGATTCATATTGATCATTTATTTTGTGTCTGATTATAATGTAATATATATCATACTTATTTGTGTGTACCTTATATAAGTGTTACTATTACAGTCTCTTTGACGGCAAAGATTATCATTCATTATTGTATTTCCTATGCCTTATGTTGCAGAAAGTGGAGACTTGAAAAAAAAGAACTTGGTAATATGAAACAAATCCTGGGATTTATAAATTTGTAAAACATCTACATAAAATTTTTCGTTGAAACCATGAAAATAAAGGAGCTTCTTGGGGAAAAGTGAACCTCTCTGTGTCTCTCTTTAAGATCTGTTTATGTATATATTAGGGGTAGCTAGATGGTACAAGCGCTTAGAGCTCCAGGCCTGGAATCAGGAAGACCCAAGTTCAAATCCAGATTCCTACTCTTAGTTGTAGTATAATCCTGGGCATGTCAGTTAACTTCCATATATATCTGCATTTCCTTGTCTGTAAAATGGGAGTAATAATAGCATGTACCTTCTAAGGTTGTTGTGAAGCCCACCTGAGATAATATTTATAAAGTACTTAGTATGGTGCCTGGCACATAATAAGTATTATATAAGCATTAGCTAGTATTATGCATTATTATCTAACTCTGCTTTCTTCCCCAAGTTTAAATCCCACATCACCAATTGCCTCTTGTACATTTCAAACTGGATGTAGAGACCTCTGATTTCCTTCCTAGTTTCTTTTGCAGAATCATAATCCATATTATACCCTCTAGACATGGGTATTCCCCATAGGCTTTGTCCTGATCTCTATTCTGTTGGTTATGTCATCAATTCCTATGGACCGCCCACCCCCAATCCTTATTTTCTATCTTAGAATAAATAATATGTATGGTTCCATGGCAGAAGAGCAATAAGGGCTAGGCAAAAGGAGTTAGATAACTTGCTCAGGATCACAGATCTCTAACATGTTTGAGGCCAAATCTGAAGCCAGGACCTCCCATCTGTAGATCTGGCTCTTAATTTATTGAGCCTCCTAATAGCCCTCAATTCCTGTGATTTTAATTAGCATCTCCATGCATGCTAGTCTTGTATCACCAATTTCCTAATAGACATTTCAAATTATATCGAAATGAATGTCTTGGATACATTATAAAATCAACAGATTCCTAACTGAACTTGCTTTTTCCTCTAAACCTTCCTCTCAGCTTATTTCTGCAAAATCACCATTCTCTTCCCTTGGCATTATCCTCTACTCCTCATTCACTCCACATATTCTGTATATCCAATTAGTTGCCAAATCTTGCCATTTCTACCTTCACAACTTCTCTAACTCCTTTGTAGCCCCTTCTCTCCACTTACACAGCTACAACCTTTGGTCAGGTCTTCCTCACCCCTCTCATAGAAGCATCCTTCTGATTAATTGCTTTCATTAACTCTCTTACCACTCCTCCTGTGTGTTGCTGCCAACGTAATTGTCCTTAAATACAGATATGACTGTGTCTCTCCCTTACTTAACTTCCTTCACACCAGTGACTTCCTAGGACTATCCCATAAAATATAAACTTTTTCTTTCTGAGTATTTCATAATCTGACTCCAGTTTGCCTCTCCACGCACTGCAATTCAGCCAAACTGATCTTGTCCTTGTCTCTCACATAGAACATTCCTTCTCCTGTTGCCTTGCTTTAGAATTGGCTCTCCCATATTCCTGGAGTTCATTTCTTTGTTATGTCCTTCTCATAGAACTCTTCTGCTGGAAGTCTTTCCTCATCCCCTCGACTACTAGTGCTCTCCTTTCAACAAAAATATCAACAACAGTAACATTTAACTACTTTGTATATATTTGTATTTCTTAACTTTATATTTTTGCTATATGTATTTATATATGTACTTGTCTCTTCCCTTAGAATTGAACATGCTAGTGAATAGGGATTATTTTTTTTTCTTCAAACTGGTATTCCCAGTGCCAAACACAGTAATGACACATAGTAGGTGGCTAATAATATTTATTAATTGATCTTTTGAGAAGGAACAGTTTATTGTTGGATTTGTATTCAAAAGTCTTTCTAGTTTGATAAGATCTGCAAAAAAAAAGGAGAAAATCAACAAATTTTTTTTATTTCTCAAAAGGCTTATCCATCCTAGCGCCAATATTCTATTATTAATTCTAATGGTAGGATAAAATTTTGCTTAAAATTTGATGAATATTAGAGAATTGGACTTTTCCCTTGAAATGTTAGATTTGCTTCAGTTAGGGTAATATTTTTCATATGTGTATGTGCATAATTTTTCTATTATTTCATTTAGGGTTTAAATAGAAACAGTGCTTAGAAATAAACTAAAGTGTTTCATTAACTTTTATAGCTCATACTGTCATATATTTAAGGATCTAGATTTGTAGGATTTATGATAAACATTGTTGATTTAAAAAAAAATTAAATGTGTATACATATATATGCCCCACACTTTAAAAACTATTCCTTAACTGCCTCTATCCAAGGGCTCTTATCCTATATTACCCTGTATAGACTTGAATAATATGTGGTTGCCTCCTTCTCATATGAACAAAGCCTTGATGATTTTAAATTTTAGGTTTTTAGAAATTATTTTGTTGTAAAATGTTTTCAGATTTACTTTGAACGAGTTTTGTTCTGCTGGTTTCTAAACTATATTCTAAATTTATCCCTCAAAAATAAAAGTAATGAAACCCCACTGTTACTCATTCCACCCAATCTAGGCATCTATGACATTCTCTTGTCAAGCTGAACATTTAAAAGTAATTAAAAAAAATTTTTTTTTACAAAGTAGTTCATTTACTTGCTAAGATAACTAAGGCTTAGAATTTAACTGCCAGTGTCTCACTATTTATTGAGCATTGTACTATTTGCACTTAATTTGACATCTTTTAAACCATCTCTAATTTCAAGTTTCTTGATCTGACTAGTGCTGGATTTGAATTTTTGAAAACTGGAATTCATATCCCTACTCTACAGACTATTTGTGTGACCATGGGAAGGTCACTTCCCCTCTACAGGCCCAATCAGAATAATTGATCTCTTAAATACCAAATCCCACTGTCCTGTGATTACTTATAGTTAGGTAGTTTGGAGCAAATTAAGCATCCTAATCCTGTTTCTTTTATTTATATAATGGAGATAATTCTCTTTTACTACCTTCCTCAATGGGATGTTGTAAAGATCAAATGAAATGAAGTCTTCATAAGGAATGAAATAAGATTGTTGTTTCCTAAATACTAATGTTTAAATAATTGAGTTTCATGGACTACATAAAAATTTAGATTGAATATGAATCAATAAAGTTGGATGAAAATATAACTACTTTCAGTAAACTCATGATATTTTTCCATGTTTAGGTGTAGTGTAAATTAAAAGTGTGTAGTTACAACTATTTCAGCAGGAATAAAAATGAAAGAGGAAATAAAAAGAAAGTCACAATGTATATTTACAGTTGAAGATTATTACTGTAATTTTTATAGGCACAATGAAGATATGATTCTTTGAATAGAAAGATGATGTTTGAGATATAAATATCTGACTAGTCTCATCACCAGATACCCAGATATTTAAAAATCTAGTGTTCCATTTCTTGTGAACATATTAGTGACCCCATCTAATATTTCTCTGTTTTGCTCTTCACCACAATTTGGTCTATCATACAGCCTAGCGATTCACCCTTGATTTTCCGTTATCTCTGCCAAGCCAATCTGTCTGGGAAGTTAGGTATTACTGCTTGTTATTCAAAATAATATTTTTCCCTAAAATGACTTTCTCTTTAGGTGACAAACAGCATGTTTGGTGCTTCAAGAAAGAAGTTTGTAGAGGGGGTCGACAGTGACTACCATGATGAAAACATGTACTACAGCCAGTCTTCGATGTTTCCACATCGGTCAGAAAAAGATGTAAGTTAATGTTACATTGGTTTTTGCTAATTAATGTGTGAGTCTAAAGTTTGTATATTATTTAGAAAGGAATTATATCCATTTTCTAATTTCACAACTTTGTGTCTTATTTCAATATGGCAAATTCTCTTTCATAGGAGAAAATAATGGAACCATGATTACAAAAACCTGATGTTAGTATGTAGAGAAATATATTTTTTTAGAGCTTAGACTTAGAAGTTCATTCAGATTGTTTCTCCAAAAAAATTTAAAAGATTTCCCCAGAAGATAGTGAGTCCCTAGAATAAGGATCTTTTTTTCTCATATGTTCCTTAAAGTACTGGGTCTGCATGAATATTGGTTTTCTCCTTCCCTTTTCCTCCTTCCTCCTATTATACTTCCCTTTTTTACCATCACTTAGCACTCTTATCCTTTGAGATTAACACTATCTATTTTTATCACTTGGTTCAAGTCCTTGTCATCATCATTTATGGGACTGTACTTCATTCTCTTTACTTTGTTAAGATGCTTGGTACCTGGCTCAGGGTCTTTCTTTCTGTTCTAAGACTTGACTTCATATTTGACAAACTTCAATAAACACAGTGTTGTCCCCTTGGATTACCCCAGAAGCATTTCTAGAAGACATCCATTATATGTCAGCTTGATAGAATATAATTGTAGAATTCAAAGACAGGAAATAAAATAGTCTCGCATTGAAGGAGCTTTGCTTTCAACTCTATCAAGGGGTGATAGCACAAACACACCATTCTGAACCAGACCTGTGATTTTATTGGTGGAAGGATTTTCTAATGTAGAATTTCTAACTAAGGAGTTGAGCCCCTTTCCCTGAAACTTACGGTTGTTTGCTGACACATTAAGAGAGCAAATAACTTGGTTTTTGTCAAAGAGCTACACAGTCAAAACTCCTTTTTGAAACTACTTCTCTTTGGCTGAAAGGCTAACTCTATCTACTATTTTATGCTGCTTCTTAATATAAAAGTATATACAGAATAAACAGGTATCTTTTAAAAAGATAAAAAAATACTTAAATACCAAGTAATTTGGGAGGAAGGATACCAGCATTTGGAAAGAGTGTCAGTAAAATCTTTTATGGAAGATTTTTGGTGTGTGACTTGAAGGAAGTAAGGAATTCTGGAAGAGGGAGATGGGGGGTAATAAGGGCCTTCTAGGTATGAGGCATGAATTCCATACACATTCCAGGCATGACTGTGTATGGAGTAAAAAGGCCTGTTTGATTAGAGTAGTTCCAGAAGGAGAATAATATATAATGATACCAAAAAGCTCATTTGGTGTTAGTTTAGACTGTGAAAGGCTTTCTCAAGAGCTGACTGAGAGGGGTAGGCTGATGTGATCAGAGATGCTCTTAAGGAAAATGACCTTGGCTGCTTTGTAGAAGGTTGGTATCAGACTCAATCCAAAGTAGCTCCCTCTAATCTGTATGCTGACCTAGAAAACCACAAATTAACATAATTTGTGTTGGATCTTTATTTTGTTGAGCATTTCCCAAATACAATTTTAGACTAGCTTTGGCTACACTCAGTTGACACCTAGTATAGAGATGATGGATTTATTGTAGTAGTCTAGGCAAGAGGCAATGAAACCTTGTTCTAATGTCATGGCTATGTGAATTGAAAGAAAGGTTTAGATTTGAAAGATGTTGTGGATGTGGAAAGAACACAATGTGGCATCTGCTTAAAAATGTTGGGTGAAGAAGGATTAGGCGTAAGAAATAAAAAGGAGAGATTGTGAACCTTAGAGATATGATGAATGGTGGTGCCCTTGATAGAGAGAGGGTTGTCTTTGGAATGAATGAAAATGAGATCTTATTTTGAACATGTTAACTTTGAGTTGCTTCTGGAACATTTTTTGAAATATTTACTAGGCATTCAGGATTCAGGACTGAAGCTCTGGAGATATTCTAGGACTGGAGATGCAGATCTGGAAGACATCTGCAAAGATATGATAATCTGGACCTTGGGAGCTGATTAAGAAAAGAGTGTCAAGAAGGAAGACCACCCAGGTCTGAATCTCTTAATTGATAGTTAAGAGATAAAAGGAAACTGAAGAGGAGCTGTTAGACTGGTAGAATGAGAACTAGGAGAAAAGGAAAGGCTTTATTTAATAAAGGTCTTAATTTTCTCAACAAAATTGGAGTCAGGGTTCTTAGCTTGGATGGTTTTTTTAGGAGAAGAGTACAGAAAGCTTGAAAACAGTTCTTAATAGCATCTATGGGAAGTGAGATAAAGCATCAATTAAGAGTCATAAAATGATTGTTCACTTTGTTCACTTTGCAGCAAGGGCCCAGATGAGCTTGGATATTTGTAGTATACAAAGCCCAGTTTTGGTTGGGATTTCCTTCAGTACTCTTCAGGAGTTTGAGAACAGCTTTATCCAAAGGAAGTTGATTTGGAGGTAATTCAGGATTTTAGTTTGACAAAGAATGAATAGCGGTATTTGAGGATAGAAGAGAATATGGGGATAGATTATTTAGCTAAAAATGGAGTCACAACAATCAGTGTGGCAGAGGAAGGACAGCTAGATTTATTGGGGATGTGGCATAGGAAGAAATTCATGTTCAGATAAGAAGGTTATCAGAATTTTGATCTGATTCCATTATGGTCTGATCTGAGGTGCTACCATCTCTTTGTATAACTGAAGTAGCTTATAAGAATATATCACTGGATTTGAGGAGACTGAGGAACTAGGAGACTAGAGTGTTTTAGAAAGTATCAACCTATATGTTTTAAGTGCCTTAGATTAAGGGCAAGAGAGTTGGCAAGATAGACAGTGAACTGAATGCTGAATATCTTGAGAGAAAAATGTACTGAGGCCAGGAGACAGTGGCCACCATGATCTGAATAGAGTGGAAAATCTTTATAGAGTTAACGTCAGAGGAAGAACTATTACTGAGGATGATGACAAAGGGAGAGTCTGGAAGTGGTGGTGGGGAGCAAGGAGTATTTCATGTTCCAGGCACTCCTCCATGACTTAGCTATATGTATTCCCTCACAGCCCTTCTAGAGCCAGTACAAGAGAGGATCAGTGAGAGTGCAGTGTGGTCTAGGAAAAGACTGAGATTAGTGAGCATCTGTGAGAGTGAGTGCATCTAAAGCAGTGGTTCTCAACCTTTCTAATGCCATGACCCCGCAATACAGTTCCTCATGTTGCAGTGACCCCAAATGAAAAAATTATTTTGGTGGCTACTTCAAAACTGTAATTTTGCTACAGTTACGATTTGGAATGTAAATACCTGATATGCATTATGTATTCTCATTGCTACAAATCAAACATAATTTAAACATAGTGATTAATCACAAAAACAATATTTAATTATATGTTGAGAAATATTAATCCAGCAGGAGGCAGCCTGAGCGCTGGGGCAGGAGGGAAGTCCTGCCTGGGGAGTGGGTCTGCAGATGCTACCTTCTTCTTCCTGTCAGCTCCGTTATCCGCTCCAGGAGTTACCCGCTTAAGGACTTGTTCTTAACCCCTCCAGAGCCAGCGCCCGGGTGCTCTCTCTGGGTCTCTGTTTGAGTCCGGTCTCCAGGCAACAGGGTAAATCCATGGCCCCTCATAGGGGGAGGGCTGCTAATAGGTAACTAATATTAGTACAATGTGCGGGCAGCAGGGTCCCTGTTCTTTCCGAGATCTTGCTGTAAAGTAGCACAATTTCTCAGTGGCTAAAGACATTGGAAATATCTATTTTCCAATGGCTTTAGGCGACCCCTGTGTTTTGGTCTTTCAACCCCCACTGGGGTCGCGACCCACAGGTTGAGAACCGCTGATTTAAAGAGTAAGAAAGAGATGGTTCAGTCACTGAACATTTGTTAACTTATGGGCCCAGTGGGGGTGCATAGAGGAAGGTAAAAGATCCTCACTCTCAGGGAGCTCAGGCTAATGGGGAATACAACATTTAAACGGGGATGTATAAACAAGTTATATACAAGATAAATTAGAAGGAATCAGTAGGTTAGAATTGACGGTATTGTAAGGAACGTCTTTTAGAAGGTGGGGAAACCGGGAGGCAGAGATGTGGATGGAGAGAATTCCAAATATGGGGGACAACCAGGGACAATGGGTGGAAGGGAAAGAGTGTCACGTATAAAACAGTAATAATAGAGTGTATTATATTATATTTTGAGATGATAGGAAGCTATTGGTATTTATTCAGTAGAGTAATGGCATGATCAGACCTGCACTTGAGGAAGCTTAGTGGAAGATTGACTGGAGTGGAGAGAGACTCATGGTAGGCATACCAACTAGCAAACTATTGCAATAACCCAGGTATGAGGTGAGGAAATCCTATGTCTGAGTGGCAGCAGTGTTAGGAGAGGAAGGGGCATATTTGTGAGACATTATGGAGGCAAAAATCAACAGGACTTGGCAACAGATTGGCAATAGGTGGTAGAGATCATGAGGAGTTAAAGATGATGCTTATGTTACCAACAAGGGTGACTGTGAGGATGTTGGTACCTAGCTAAGGGGGGGGGGGAGTTTGGGGAAAGATAATATGTTCAAATTTTGATATGTTGAATTTAAGATATCTGTGGGACATTTAGTTTGAAATGCTCAGTAGGTAGTTAGGGATATAAGACCTGAGGGTTGGAGAGTTCAGCAGAGAGATTAGAGCTGTATAAGTAGATTTGAGAATCTTCTTCATAGAGATGATTGTTGAGTCTCTGGGAACTGATGAGATCCCTATATATAGAGAGATATATAGAGAGAAGAGATGAAGACCCAGGACAGAACATTGTGGGACAACACCCACTGTTAGTGAGCATGACATGGATGAAGATCAAACAAAAGAGACTAAGGAATGGTAAGATAGGTAGGAGAAACAGAGGAGGATAGTGTCACAAAAACCTAGCAAGTAAAGAATTTCAAGCAGGAGAGGGTCATAAAGAGCATCAAAAGTTGTAGAGATGATAAAAGAAGAATAAAAGCTGAGAAAAAACCATTAGATTTGTCGATTAAAAGATTATAAATTTGGAAGACAGCAGTTTCACATGAATGATGAGGTTGAAAGCCAGAATGTGAGAGGAAAGGAAGTGGGAATACTTAATAGAGATAGAAGAGATATAGGAAGTTAGCCATTTGGGTAAAAGGATCAAATGAAATATTTTGGAGGATGGTGAGATATTAGTGTGTTTATAGACAATGGGGAAGTAGCCAGTAGACAGATTGAAATAAGTGAGAGTAGGTTTGATAGAGGCCGAAATCCATTAGAGAAAACAAGATGGAATAGGATCTCATGTTTAGTGTTTGCTTTGGAATAGAATAAGGCTATTCTTCATATTAGACTTGGAGTGAAGGTAGAGATAGCCAAAAGCATTGGAGTGGTGTGATTTTGAGAAGAGTAGAAGAGGGATCTAACTCAGTAAATGGCTTAAATTTTTTCAGTAAAATGTGAAGTGATGTTATAAGCTCAGAGGATGAGAAAGGAAACTGAGGTATTTGAGGAAGAACCATTGTGTTGAGTTAGATCTTGAGTTAATTAAAGACTTGTAAAACAATTGCCTTGTGGCAGTGAGGGCCCAGAAATTTTCCAGAATGATGGCTATGGAATAGAAATTTCCTAGGGCAATAGAATGGGCCCTGGGTGGAATAAGGTCAAGGAAAATGGAGATAAAGAGAAGTGTTGTTTAGGGTTTGAGATAACTTGCTTCTAGGTGGCCAATTACTAGGATAGGGAGAATAACAGATGGTGGAAATTTTCTAGCTGTATTATCAATTGCAATATGAATTAGAGTCTGGCAGATGAATGTAATATTCAGTCCTTGTGGAATGGTGTTCCTAGCAAAGGCAGTGAATCTTGATCAACACTTTTTCCTTTGTTCTGAGGCCCTTAGTTTGGATAATTTGGATTCTGACTCCTACTACCCATTTCTTCCAAGTCAGGAATGATTTGGCTTTGGTCACTCTCTTCTCCTTAGGGGTAGAGACTTGGAGATTTCTTAAGTGAGTGTGTTTTTGTATGTGTATGGGTGTGCTCAGGGAGGGGTAGTATCTCTGGTATGGAGGGCTTGTCCTGCCCTCCAGCCTCTGACCCCCACCTGTCACCCAGCTCTCACTTGTGGCTCCCAGTAGCTGCTAGCATGTGGCAGTGGCCACACCCCGGGCAATGGCTTCAACAGGCCAGCTAAACCTTGTGAGGGTAGCCATCGGGTCGTAGACCCCTGGTGAACCAGGGCTTTGCTCATCCAGCATGTGAAGACTGCTTCGGCTGAACAGACGGAAGAAACCAATAAAAAGGTTCAACGGCTGAGAGGGCGACACAGCAAAGCACTGTAGAGTGCTTAGGGCGTGTTGGAGCACAAAGGACGACACGGCCATCCAATGCAGCTGAGGAAGTCTTCAGACGTAACAATTTTTCGTGCCACTGGACCCAGGCTTCCAACGCCGAGAGAGTGGGACTGTCTCTGTGCATCGACTTTTCCACTTAAATCTCTTTCACGCACAAGTATCTTTGTGGAAATCTATCCTGACCCCGTCCACCCTCTTCAAGACCTGCGGTGATGGGGGAGTGACGACGCAACAGGTGGAGGTGACCACTGGCAGTTGTAGTCATGATCCTGCACGTAGGTGGCCCACGGACCAGTGGTCTCTTGGCCCTGTGGGCAGCAGGGACATTCGGCAGCATTCCGGGCGACTAAGCAGCCCTCTCTAGGACAGCACTGCTCACCCTAATCAAGGGAGGGGACTAGAAAAGGTGTCCGAAACATTGCCTGCCCTACAAACACCCTGTCAGCACATCGCGGCTGGCAGGTCATCCCCTTTAAGTGGTCGAAATCAAAGAAAAAATGCAAAGAAACTCCTACTAGGAGCATGGAACATCAGGACATTACTTGATAGAGAGAATACCCCAAGACCTGAGAGAGGAACAGCTCAAATCGGTAAAGAACTGGCATGATATAACATCGACATCGCAGCCTTAAGCAAAACACACCAAAAGAGGGATCACTCAGCGAACCCACCACTGGATACACCTTCTTCTGGAAAGGTAGAGCCTCAAATGAAGACAGAATCCACGGTGTTGGCCTGGCCATCAAGACCAGTTTGCTCAAACAGCTGCCAGACTTGCCTGTGGGCATCAGCGAGAGGCTCATGAAGATCCTTTTGCCTCTCAGCAAAGACCGGCATGTCACAATCATCAGCGCATATGCCCCAACACTGACCAGCACAGAGGAGACCATCGAGCAGTTCTACTCTGACCTGAGTGCCGTCCTGCACTCAGTGCCCACAAATGACAAGCTGATACTACTGGGAGACTTCAACACTCGCGTTGGCCAGGACCATGAAAGATGGAAAGGAGTGCTCGGCAAACACAGCGTGGGCAAAATGAACAATGGCCTATTGCTACTCAGCAAATGCTCAGAATTCGAACTCACCATCATGAACACTGTGTTCAGAATGGCGAACAAATATAAAACAACATGGATGCACCTACGATCAAAACAGTGGCATCTCATTGACTACATCATTGTACGCCGGCGAGACATCCAGGATGTAAAGATCACCAGAGCCATGAGAGGAGCTGAATGCTGGACAGACCACCAATTGGTTAGAACAACTCTTCAAATGCGCATTGCGCCTCGCCATCCAAAACAAGCCCAGGCAGTTTGCATTTGCAAACATTCCAGTCCTGCCTGGAAGACATGCTGTCTGCCAAGGGACCACTCACTGGAAGCTCAACCAAGAAATGGAACCAGTTCAGAGCTGCAGTGAAGGAAACATCAAAGGCAGTCCTAGGCCCAAAACAACGCAACCACCAGGACTGGTTCGACGAGAACAACACTGCTATTGAAGACCTATTGAGGGAGATGAACAAAGCCTTTATGGAGTGGCAAAATAACCCAAACTCTGCTCCTAAAAAGGACAGATTCAAGTCTCTCCAAGCCACGGCGCAGCGTGAGATCAGGAAGATGCAAGACCAATGGTGGGAAAAAAAGGCAATCCAGTGGTTTGCTGATACGAAAAACTACAAACAATTTTTCAGTGCCCTCAAGACTGTCTATGGGCCATTAAAACCCACCACCACTCCCTTGCTATCCTCTGACGGTGACACTCTCATAAAAGATAAAAAAGGCATCAGCAACGGGTGGAAAGAACACTTCAGTCAGCTTCTCAACCGACCCTCTTCAGTCGACCAAAGCGCCCTTGACCAGATCCCCCAAAACCGCTTCATTGAACAACTTGACGTCCCTCCTTCAATAGAGGAAGTCCAAAAAGCCATTAAACAAATGAGTGCAGGCAAGGCACCCGGTAAAGATGGGATCCCAACCGAGGTGTACAAGGCCTTAAATGGAAAGGAGCTCCAGGCATTCCACATAGTGCTGACCAGCATATGGGAAGAGGAAGACATCCCCCCAGAACTCAGAGATGCCTCCATCGTAGCCCTATACAAGAACAAAGGCTCACGAGCAGCCTGTGACAACTACAGAGGCATCTCACTACTCTCCACTGCCGGAAAGATTCTCGCCCGTGTTATACTCAACAGACTCCTGTCATCTTTTTCAGAGCAGAATCTGCCTGAATCACAATGTGGCTTCCGACCAGATCGCAGCACCATCGACATGGTCTTCATGATGAGGCAAATGCAGGAAAAATGCCTTGAGCAGAACCTGAGTCTCTACATTGTCTTCATAGACCTGACAAAGGTGTTCGACACAGTGAACAGGGACGCATTGTGGGTGATCCTCAGCAAGCTCGGTTGCCCAGCAAAATTTGTCAGACTGATCCAGCTCTTTCATGTCGACATGACAGGGGAAGTCCTATCTGGTAGAGAGACTTCCGATCGCTTCAACATCTCCAGTGGCGTGAAACAAGGCTGTGTCCTCGCTCCGGTACTATTCAACCTATTTTCCACCCAAGTATTACGACATGCTGTGATGGATCTAGACCTGAGCGTCTACATCAAATACCAACTGGATGGCTCACTATTTGACCTTCGCCGCCTGACTGCAAAAACAAAGACAACAGAGAGACTCATCCTGGAAGCTCTCTTCGCAGATGACTGTGCTCTCATGGCCCACCAAGAAAATCATCTTCAAACCATTGTGGACAGTTTCTCTACTGCAACAAAACTGTTTGGTCTCACTATCAGCCTCAGCAATACAGAGGTGCTGTTCCAACCTGCACCAGGGAGGCCAATGAACCAGCCGTGCATTACAATCGACGGCACGCAGCTTTCCAACGTCAACACCTTCAAGTACCTGGGCAGCACCATCGCCAATGACGGGTCCCTAGACCACGAGATCAATGCCAGGATCCAAAAGGCCAGCCAGGCACTCGGGTGGCTGCGCTCCAAAGTCCTCCAACACAGCGGTGTAAGCACTGCGACGAAGCTCAAAGTGTACAACGCAGTGGTCCTCAGCTCGCTCCTGTACGGTTGTGAGACATGGACACTGTACCAGAAGCACATGAAGCAGCTGGAGCAATTCCACCAATGCTCCCTCCGGTCAATCATGAGGATCCAATGGCAGGACCAAATCACCAACCAGGAAGTCCTCGACAGAGCCAACTCCACCAGCATCGAAGTCCTGGTCCTCAAACCCAGCTATGATGGTCTGGACACATCATCCGCATGGACCCACAGCAAATACCAAGACAGGTATTCTATGGTGAACTGTCAGCTGGACTCAGGAAACAAGGCCGACCAAAGAGAAGATTCAAGGATCAGCTAAAGTCCAACTTGAAGTGGGCTGGCATCACACCAAAGCAACTAGAACTCGCTGCCTTTGACAGAAGCAGCTGGCGAACCCACATTCACCATGCTGCCACCACCTTTGAAGATGAGCGACGTCGACGTCTTGCCGCTGCGCGTGAACGCCGACACCAGGCCACAGCCGCACCTCCCGTAACAACTGGCGTCCCAGGCCCCATGTGCCACAGACTCTGCGCCTCAGCCTTTGGACTCCAAAGCCACATGAGGGTACACCGTAGATGAAACTGCACAAAGACAATAGTCATTCTCGATCACCGAGAGACTACCACTCCTATGTGTTTTTGCAGAGCACAATCTCCTAATTTATCAACTTCTTAAAATTCATTACTTCCCACCTTCACTCTATTTCTCACATACTCCTATGGTCATAGTCTTAATTACATCATCACCTCTAACAGTACTACTTCCTCCAAGATTACTACAAAATTCTTCACTCTTAACCCAACTCTCTTGTCTTTCAACCTTCCCCCTCTCTATGACCTCTAGTCTCTTTTGCTGCCTTTGCTGATCTCTTTTCCCATTTTTTGTTCCCCCAGCCTTTTACAAAAACTATGCTATGGTCTCACTTCATTCTTTTTATAGTCTTGACCCTATAGTCTACCACTTCCACTAAGAATTATCCTACTTTGCAAAGCTTCACTGCTGAATACTTCTTAGAAAAAGCCATATAAACTCTGCTACCTAGCCAATTTATATTACTTAATTTCAACTAGATCTTCATTGCCACATGGCAATTCTTCAGTGATTAGTTCTTTATCATATTTTATAATATCAATCCCAATCCTCTCTCCATGAATATTCCATTTCACTTCTTATTTCTCCAAAAATTTCATTTAATGCCATACTTCACACTTAAAAATAAAATCCCCTCTCATCAAGGGATGGCCCATTTCTTTGCAAGGCCAGCCCCTCCAATTGTTGGTACCTATCTTGCCTCTTATAGAAGATTGATCTCTAAATTATTCTTTCTCATCTTTAATCCGTTTGTCTTCCCTGGATTCTTCCAGGACATTCTCCATTTAAAAAAAAATATTTACTTGACCTTGCTATTACCTCAAGGTATCATCTGAAGTATCTCTTTAACCTTTCTTAGACTGACTTCCAGAAATGGTCATTATCTACACTAATTCCCTTATCTCCCTCTACTGAATTCCTTGTAGTCTGGCTTACAACCACATTATTCAGTTAAAACTGCTGACTAAACATCTAAGTGCCAAAATCCAGGGGTCTTTTATTAGTCCTAAAGCTTTGTGATCTCTATAAATTTTGATCATTTTGATCACCCTCTCTACTTGTTCATTTTTTTTTTTGGTTGACTTCTAGGACACTGCCCTTTTTTCATTCTCTTGGTTTTCTCACCTGTTCTTCCTAGGCTCCTTAGTTGATTGATCATTTTCTCAGTTTCTTTAAGGCATTCTTCCATGTCTGTCCTGTTTCTTCTTTACTCTCTCTACCCTGTCCCCTAGTAATGTCATTAGCTCAGTAGGTTTAATAATCATCTCTGGGCAGAAGGCTTCCAGCATATCCATTCTGACTCTTCTTAATTTCAGGTCCATATTGCCAAATGTATGCTAGACATATATACCTAAACATCCTTTAGGCATTCTAAACTCTGTATGTCAAAAGTGTAACCTCCTCATTCTATTTTCTTTCTTTTGAAGATAACATCATTCATGGTTTATAACTTTGGATCTTCCTTATATTTATAACAGTCTTAGAATAATCCTTGACTCTTGAATTGAGATATAATCAAGTGGCCAAGCTTTTAGATTTTCTCTCCATGTCTCTTGTATCCATTCCCATTTCTCTACTTACTTGCATAATTAGTTCCTGTTGTTGAGAAGTTATTCTTTACCCATTATACTTGTCATATTATCTTTTTCCTGGCCTATTGAAATGGTCTCCTAATTAGCCATTGTCTTCTGGCCTCTTTTCCCTTGCTTTCACCCTTCATACAGCTAAGTGAGTTTTCCATTAAATTTAATAAACTTTTATTAAGTGCTTAATATGCACCAGGCACTGTATTAAGGTCTAAGCACTAGTGATACAAATAAGAAAAAGAAAGATAGTCCCTGTCCTCAAGGATCTTACAATTTGATTGGGGGAGGCAATACACAGACAAAAGGAGACTGAAAATGAGGATGGAGTGAGATAATGGGAGCCTAGGGAGTACCCAGCATAGAAGCTGGGTTCTGTAGAATGGAAACCAAGCAGAGTTACAGATAGAGAATTGAGTAAGAGACCTGAAAGTCCAATTTCTGCCATCTTTAAAGGAAGGCATTGGGAGGAGTTTAGGACTCCACAGTCCAGTCCTCTAGTTAGAGAGGAGTAGATGAGGGAGGTGGCCACGGCTTGTGTGTATCCAAGGTTTGAGTCAGCAGTTTGGTCATGAAATTAGATTGCTGTGTTGTGATATTGTAGTTCTCAAATTTGGACTGCGTTTCTCCCTTATTTCTCCTTCCTCTAGAAATATCTCTGTCTTCCTCTCCATTGTCAGTACTCTCTTTGTAAAACATGACTGCACTTTGTATTACTTACTTTTGTACTTGTGTTCTTCCAGGAGATGGTTCTTGAGGGCAGGTACTGTTTAAATTCTTTTGTTATAAAGAAGTCTAAGGAAATCTACCATAATATAGACTTCAAAATACTAAGATTAATTTTTTCATTATTCCCCAGAGTGTGCCATTTTCATCCCATTTTTTGATCTTGAAATATCCTGTCACATAATCTATTATTCATATTACAGAATTTCATAATTGGCAAAGGATTTCAAGTCATCTAGTCTAATATGTAAATAAACAACAGTCCCCTTACTTGACATAGTTGTCAAACCTTGGTTTGAAAATCTTTGGTCACTGGGAATCCACTTCCTCCTCAGGTATTCTCTTCTCTTTTTAGATAGCTCTTAGTGTTCTGAATTTGTCCTTAAGTCGAACTTAAATATATCTCTTTAAATCATGAACCCATCCATTGTTTCAACTTATACTGTCCTGGATCAAGAAGAATGGGCCTTCCCTACCTTTTAAATAAATATATATATTTGACATGGACTCTTAAAACATTTTTTAAAATTAATTACTTTAGAATATGTTTCTGTGGTTACATGATTCATGTTCTTTCCCTCCCTTCTCCCCTCCCCTCTCTTGTATCCAACGAGCAATTCTACTTGGTTTTACATGTATCATTGAGCAAGATCTATTTCCATATTATTAATATTTGTAATAGAGTGATCATTTATAGTCTACATCCCCAATCATATCCCTATCAAACCATGTGATCAAGCAAATGCTTTTCTTCTGCGTTTCTGCTTCCATAGTTCTTTCTCTGGATGTGGATAGTGTTCTTTCTCATAAGTCCCTCAGAATTGTCCTGGATTGCAATTAATTGTATTGCTGCTAATAGAGGAGACCATGGTATTCAATTGTGCCATCGCGTATCAGCCTCTGTATACAATGTTCTCCTGGTTCTGTTCCTTTCATTCTGCAGCAACTCCTGGAGGTCTTTCCAATTCACATGGAATTCCCCCAGTTCATTATTCCTTTTAGCCCAATAGTATTCCATCACCAACAGATACCACAATTTGTTCAGCCATTCCCCAGTCGAAGGTAATCCCTCATTTTCCAATTTTTTGCCACCACAAAGAGTGAGGCTATAAATATTTTTGTACCGGTCTTTCCCCTTATTATCTCAAGGGTATAAACCCAGCAGTGGTATGGCTGGATGAAAGGGCAGACAGTCTTTTCGAGCCCTTTGAGCATAATTCCAAATTGCCTTCCAGAATGATTGGATCAATTCACAATTCCACCAGCAATGCATTAGTGTTGCAATTTTGCCACATCCCCTCCAACATTTATTACTTTCCTTTGCTTGATATGGACTCTTAAGCCTTTTCTAGTCTATGCATCACTGGTCCCATCATTATCTGTTGGGGTTGGGGCCGGGGAAAGACAGGATGATATTGTAGTGAGGATTCTTTTTTTCCACCTATGTGTTAAATGAATCAGCCTCTGAGATAACTTCCTGATTTTAGATTTTCTGATCTTCATATGTCATAATCATAAATCCCTTCATCTCTCTATCTCTTTCTCCTTGCATAATCCTCAAAGGGAGACGGACTACCTTCTTTGCTATGGCTCTAATAGGTCTCAGTCAGGTCAGAGATTGAAATGTCTTAGACATTCTTCAAGGATTTCAAGATCTAAGTTCCATGTCTTTGGGTCTACCTTGTCTCTCACTCTGCCTCCAAATACTTAAAGGTGTCTATTGCCTGGCCTTCAACTTACTAGGGTTCGGAATTAAACATAATACTTCAGATTTGGTCTGATCAGGGACTCTTTTTTTCCTTGTTCAGGACACTGTGCTTCCTATAATGCAACATAAGATCATATTAGCTTTTTTAACCATTGTAAAGCTCTGCTGGTTTATTCACCCTTAGCTCTCTTTCAGAAAATTGTTATCTAACTACCATTTCTGAAGCTGACTTTTTGATTCCAAAACATTGGACTTTGTCTTTAATCCCTATTAGTTTGATCTTTGCAATATATAGTCTTCAAGAGTTGCCTAATATCTTCATTGATACTGAAGAGTGGTTTCACCAGGGAGGGCTTCTCTTTGAGGAATCTCCCTTCTCCTAATGAAATCTCAGAGACCTAATTCAGAAGCTGATCCTGGACATAGGAGCAAAATACACAAAACAATGAAGAAATTATTCGAATTAAGAGAAATCTTAAGAGGTTAACACAGAAGAAGTGATTAACTGTATAAGTATAAGTAGAGTCTCAGAGATAATAATGGCCTGGCCATAAGGACTCTTAAGAATAGCTGGGAGAAATAAAGCAACAGATGAAAGAAAAATGACGTTGTAGCCATGGAGGAAAAAATTGGGAGGAATAAAAATCTTAGAAGCTAGAGTCAGGTAGAACACACAGGACTAAATGGTTTCAAGGACCAATGGAAAATATTAGAACAAAGTTATAATATGGAACAAATTAGAAGAGTAAGATATCTACTATGAAAACAACTGATTTGAAAAATAAAGGGAGATATTGGAGGAAAAAAAGGAATATGGTAGTGAATAAGTGAGGGAGAAGAAAGCAAAACTTCTTATTTCTCATAATACGGGTACCCAAGACAAGTATGCAAATATTGAGGAAAGGGTTAGGAGAACAAGAATCTCTTCTGAGAAAGACAAAGAAGAATTGAAAATATTGAAATGTTTGGTATAGACATACATAGATTAAACTCCCCAGGGAAATAGGCATCACAGGGTTGGGATAGGGAAAAAGTAGAGAAGAATTTAAGAAAAAAGGTAAAGTAGGGACAGAATAAGGGATATGCCGGTAAATATTTAACAACTGGATCTCTGAAAAAACAAATATATTGTACATATGACATTTAAGTTTAATTTACATCACATTTTTTCACATCACTTTTATAAGTACAGACAGTCAAGAAAACAATAAATAAAATCAAGCTCTGAATTGTAGTGTTAGTTGATTTCAAGATACACTGAAAATTTAAGTTACCTTCAAAGCCATTCCTCTAGCATTCCTCTGGCTCTAGGATACCCCAGGAGGGAATGAAATTTCTACTTCAAAGAACAGCTCATAAAGGGCTGATTAAAAGGAAAAAAATTATATGTATAAATTAGTGATCCAAGTCTGAGCGAGGTGAAGAAAGGAGTGGGAGCACACTACTTCAATTAGAAATTACTAGCATTGATCACTTTCCATCCCTCCTCTTTAAAGAGGGTAGAATCAATGAGAGGGGAAAGTACAAGAGAATAAGGTGGAGAAAAATGCAAAAATAATCATATCTGAGACTACATTGTAAAGAAAAACAACTTTGGAATAGTTAAATACCTTGATTAATGAAATCCTCAAGCCTGACTCAAGAAGATTGATGATAACTAATACTTCCACCCCTTTGCCAGAAAGGGGAATAACTAGAGTGCAAAATGGACATAGATTTTCAGACATGTGTGGATTTGCTTTGCTTGACTGAGGGCTTTTGTTTTGGGAGGAACTGAGGGGCTGGAAATGAGAGAGTAACTAACTAGTGATGACAATAAGAAGAAAAGAAGTATTACCAATGAAACATCTAAAAGAATCTGCAGAAAAAGAGAGCAGAAGGGAGTTTAGAAGACAGCAGTAAAGCATTGATAATTGTGAGGTAAACCTAATATAAACTTAAAAAAACAAATTAGTTAATAGAATTCTTCTGTTCTTTGTATGTGGAGAAATCTGTTTTTTTATGTTTATTATGTTTATTTTATTTTCTTTAAATTTATTTTATTTTCTTTAAAAAGATAGTAATTCCTATCTATGGGATTCCTTTGATCTACCAGTCATTGCAACCCTATTAAAAAAAAAAGAAAGAAAAGAAAGGTTAGTCTGGTATGACTTGTTTTAATGAATTCCCATGCTGGCCTTTTGGGATTATCTCTTTCCTTTTCTACATTTTTACCAAGAATGGATGTTAGGTCACTGCTTAAATCTTCAGAAATTGTTTTTCTTCCTTCCTTTTTGAGTAGTAGATTATTTGCCATTCTCTAATCCTATGATCTTTCTCTAATTCTCTAAAATTTCTGACAGTGGCTCAGCATTCATATCTGACATTCTCCCCTCCCCCAGTATCTCCATTTTTTTTTTGTCAGAATCTTGTTTCTCAAAGTCTTTAAGACCAGCAAGATATTCCTTTTCGTCTATTATCATCTCATGCATCTTGTATCACTAATTCATTCCTCTTCTTTTCTCCTACATGCATAAAAAACCCAAAACCTTTTTGTGTTTAATGTTGCTTATTTTGACTTAGCTCCTTTTGAGCCTTAGTGCCCTTAACACAACTTTTGTGGAAAAGACTGATGACTTTATATTTATCTTCCTTATTATATGTCCTATCTTTTGACCTCAAGTTTTTAATTTGTTTTTGAGTTTCTAATTGCTTTCTTTAAACTACCTTCCATCTGTCTCTTCATTGGAGTTATTTTTTCTTTCTGGCTAATGAATTTCATTCTTGAGGGTTTCTCTTCTGTACTGAGTGAACTTCCCTTGTAGAATTTTAATCCATTTTTCTTCCTTATTGTTTCTTTGGTAATTTATGTTTTTAATTTTGCCATTGACTTTTGTCATTATTTTCCATTTCATTTCTTAAATATATCTTTGTCCTTCACTTGTAAGATTTTTAAAGAAAAGGCAGTCCAGAAAACTTAACACACTGGTCTTATTTGTTGTATATGCAGTATTCTCTTTCTGTTGTTTCCCAATTCACATGCATTCTTGTGCCTCCCCAACTTAAAGGGCTTAATAAAGCCCTTAATTGGGCTAACTTTTGGGCAATTGGATCATTCCTACTAGTTGTTGTTCTAAATCTCTTTTCTTTTTATTGACCTACTTGATAAGTTGTCTACACTAGCTGCCTTCTCTTAACTCTCCTCTCACTTGCTTCTAAATCCTCCAGTTTGGCTTCCAACTTCATCATTCAACTGAAATAGATCTTTATGAAGTTACCACTTATCTTGTCATTGGCAAATCTAATGGCCTTTTCTCAATCTTCTCTCTTCTTGACCCCTTTGCAGCATTTGACACTGTTGACACTTTCTTCCTGGATATCTTATCCTTTCTGTGTTTTTGTGATTATCCCTTCTACCTTTCTGACTGCTCCTAATCCCTTGCTGGATCTTTATCCATGCCATGCTTTCTGCTTTTGGTACCTCTCAAGATTCTTGCCCTGGGCTTTCTTTTTTCTGCATACTCTCTGGGTAATTTCCTCCGCTCTCATGAGTTTATCATATTAATGTTAGTAATCCATCCTCCTTCTCTCTTGGGCCCTAATCCTGTATCACCAACCAGCATCTCAAATTGATCATGTCCAAAACAACATATTCTTCTACCTAAAGTCTTCCTTCTTCATAACTTTTCTATTACTTGTAAGCATACCACTATTCTTGTAATTACTAATGTTGAAAATCTCGACAACCTCAGTGTCATAATCTTTCACATTCCTTTTCTTGATTCACACAACCACCACATTAGTACTAGCCCTCATTACCTCTTTCCTGAACTATTGCAATAACTTTCTAATCTCCTTTGCTCAAGTGTTTAATCCAATTCTAATCCAACTTTTCATTCAGCTACCATTTTTTGGCCATTCAGGGAACTACATTAGCCTTCTCTTACCTCAAGAATTAAGTAAAAATCCCATATCATTTAAAGCCCTTCACACTTTGCTGCCTTTCTAGTCTTGTTACAGTGCTCATCTGTTTGTTGTTCCTCATATACAACACAGCTTTCAACACTAGCTTTGCATTGACTCTTCTCCGTTTTTAGAATGTTTTCTCCTCCTTACCTTTGACTTTTAGATTCCCTTGCTTCTTTCAAGTGTCAGCTCGACTCTTACCTTCTTTGGGAAGCCTTTCTCAGCCCTTCCAGCTGCTAGTCTAGTACCTACCTGCCACTTGAGGGAGGGAACCATTTTCTTTTCCCTTTCTTTGCATCCTTAGGGCTTCACACAATGCTTGGCGCAAAGGAAGTGCTTATTCAAGGATTATTTACAGACTGAAGGGAGGGAGCACATTTTTCCCAGTCTTTTTAGATGGTCATGTTTGGCCGTTTTCATCGTACAGTATTCTATTTCATTTTATTGTTCTTTACTTTTACAGTATTGTGCTACTTGTTTGTATTGTTCTATTGGTTGTTTTCTTCACCTTGCATCAGTTCAAATTTGGTTCAGATAAGTCTCATGGTTCACTGAATTCTCCATATTCGTAATTTCTTTTGACCCAGTAATATTACATTTATGTACTTCAGTTTGCTTATCCATTCCTAACTTGATGTTTATGTACTTTGTTTCCTATCCTTTGTTAGCATGTATGGTATTGTTTTTCAGTATTTTTGCTTGGGTGGTTTTTTTTCCTCATAATTGAAATCTTTGGAATGTATACATAACAGTTGATTCAAAGAATATGGCCATTATTATCACTTTTAAAAAGCATAATTCCAAGTTACTTTTCAGAGAGGTTGGATAAATAACACAGTCAGTAACAAATAACAGCCGGTATATTATTAAAAAGTCTGTCTGCTATAGTTCCTTCAACACCAGCTACTTCTATCTTCTATCTTCTGTTATTTCTGCTCTACCAATTTTTCATTTAGCCTTGAAACACCACCCCTCCCCCATCTAGAGTCCTTGCAATACTCTCCCCAATTTTCCTTTTTTTTTTTTAATAGCAAATTCTTAGATGAAATGGTCATTTCTCTTAGGGGAGATCACATAACATACACCTCAGCCACCAGGTCTTTCATAATGGTGAGAATTTGAATTGAAATAAAATTGTTCTTCCTTAATATTACTGTTCATCTTTCCCTTCCTCTCACACACATTTTTTTTTAAGTTAAGCACTTTTTCAGTCAGAACGAATTCAAGAGAAATCATATTCTTATTCAACTCATTCAAGAATGAGTAAAATTTTAAACCATAACTAAATTTTTAGAAGAATTTAATAAATATATAGTTTTTCTTCAAAGTGTAATATTATTTTTATATTTTTGAATTTGCTATATCAAATTAGTTAGACTTGTAATCTAATTATTGATTAAGTCTTATGGCTAACCTAGAGTAATTGAGGACTTTTTCACATCTCACTAATTATTGTTAGGTTAAATCAGTGGTTTTAAAAAGTAGCAGTATGGTAGATTATAAGCCCTTCTCTAGACAGATGTAAAATCTTTTTACATTTAAATGCCATTATTTATAATTTACTTTAAATAGGTCTACCTATGCCTTTCAGATAGGCTAGATTTTGGCTTGGTAGTCATTAAATTTTTTTGCCCATGAAAACAGTATTATTGTTTGCCCTAAGAAGCAACATGGTACAGTGTAAAGAGCGCTTACTATATGTTTTGAGCCAGCGGAACTGACTTCCAGTTCTGCCTCTGAGGCTATTGAACTGTATGACTTTGGAAATGTCATTTGATCTACAGAGCTTCAATTCTTTGTAAAGTGAATAATTTGGACCAACTGACTTCTGAATGTCCATGAAGTCTTTGCAGTTTATGGAAATTAAGGCTAAGAGTATTGTTCCTTAGAAATATCTGGGCTTGATTTTGAACCTGGTTATTTGTCTTCAAATCCCATACTCATTTCATTGTACCTACATTTTACATTACCTTGTAGTATTTCTTAATATTGAAACTTCTGAAGTTGCTACTACTGAAAGAATAACCTAACTACTTTCTTTGAGTATAGTTTTTAGAACCAGTTCATTCAGATCGCTTGTGGGGTAGCTAGCCCAATAAATATGGTTTTGGAATAATTTGAGAAATAATTTTAATGAGTTTGTGCTTAGCAGATTATTAGTGAAAATTTAATATATTAAGTATTTTTCCACTGGCCCCTCATTTTGAGTTGTATTTATCCTCCAGGATCTTTTTTCCTTTACAGAACTTATTTTTGCAGCTTTGGAAATTTTCAAAATGATTCTTTAATTGAAATACATACCATATTTAAAGCTTCTCAACATTTAAAATTCTACAAAGTTGTTAGCTAATCTTGTCTTTCCTTGTGTTTATTCCTTTCTAAAGTCTCCTACCTTCAGAAATTGAAATCAGCTTAAAAAATAAAAGATTCCAATAAAACTCAAAGGAGACAATTTACTGGAATTATTATATTGAAGATTTGCCTATGTACTTTCATCATTTTTTAAAATGTTAGAATAAATTTCATCATTAAGTTAAGTGGTTCAATAATTTAAGAGCCAGCTCTAGAGATGAGAGGTCCTGGCTTCAAATATAGCCTCAGAAAATTCCTAGCTGTGTGACCCTAGACAAATCACTTAACTCCCATTGCCTAGCCCTTGTTCTTCTGCCTTGTAACCAATACAGTTTTGATTCTAAAATAGAAAGAAAGGGGTTTTTTTTTTAAAGGAATATTAAGAAATAAAGATAGTAAAAAAAAATTGGATCCAGATGTTTAAAATTTGCATTGCACTCATTACTTCTGTATCTTCTTTGCTTTTACTGTCTCTTCAGTTGCACTGATTGACCAAATTAAGGAAATTGAGAAGTTTGACCATTTGCCAAAGGGACTTTTTGTTACCCAATATTTTAGTATTTTCCTTCAAGTCTCTTACAATGTTGGTAGCTCTGTAGCAAAAAATAGCATTTTGTTGGGGAAAACTTACTTCCTTACATTCTTAATAGTATCTATTAGAACTTGAATATCAGTAACATAATTCTTAGCTCATTCATAAAATGTCAAGCCCTTACATTAAAAAAAATCTTTCTTTTCCTGCTTTTATATGTTTCTTTCTTGCTTATGTTATTTTCCAAGGTTTTTTCTTTTTAAGTAAATTTTCATTTCTAAGTTGGATTTCATTTTACTAATGGAATCAACATAGACTCTATATGACAAAATCATTATGGAAGATTATGTAGGCCACTGTATTGCCTTTTTAAAAGAAGGCATGATAGTATACCATGTGAGTTCATAAAAGTGCTTATGGGCAGGAACTTTTCTTTCATGTTTAACTAACCTGCTTGTTCTAGTTTAGTTAGAATTGTTGCTGAAGATTTGTCAGGACAGAACCATTACGTGTTTCTCATATTTTGGAATGTATAGCTATCATGTGGTTGAGCAACTGTTCAAAAATACTGAGACATTTGGGAACACTAGCTGTGAGCATCCCATTCCCAAGGAAAAGGAGGGAAAGATGAAGGATTTGTAGATTGCAGGTCACCTCAGGTTTGTAGATTTCATACTTTAGTGTTAACAAACAACTTCTGAAATCTGATAACTTCCTTGAAATCAACTTTGTTCTTTTGAGTAACCTCATCTCTAATGTCTCAGGCATTTAAAAAGCCTATAAATTTGATCTGCCAATAGAATAAAATATTCATTTGATAGCTAACCTTGTCCTGTGATTTTATGGGGAAAAAATAGATTTTTAAAGATGCTTCCGTTTGAATGCGGTGGCCCATTACCCATCATACCTGATATTGGGAAGGCAGAGGCTAATACGGATCGTTTGAGCACTGATATTCTGAATTATATTAGGGCTGAAGCTCACTGAATGTATGTACTAATTTGGGGAGGCCCAAGACTTGTGGAATCACTAGGCTGCCAAAGTAGGGGCAAACTGAGCTTGGAAACAGAGTAGGTCATAGTTTTTGTACCAGTCAGGAGTGGCAGGCAGGTGCTTGGGTGGCTGCTGGACTTCATGCCTAGGTGAGACAGAGAGACCCACCCATTTTATCCCCCCACCCTAAGGAGAAAAAAAAAAGGATATTTCTGCCTATTTTCCACAAAAGTTGGACTTATAGCAGTAAAACTTCATTCATTGGACTAGTGCTGTGGGTTTGTGTGTGTATGTGTGTTTTATACTTTCTATATATGACATGTGTATGTATATATTTATTTACCCTAAAAGAGTTCAGTTTTATAACAAAGAACAATAGACATTTAGAGGAAGAAGACCACATTTATCTGGGATATATGTTCTTAGAAAAGGTGGCAGTAGAAGTGTGGATAGAGCTTCAAGATACTGTTGGGCATTGAGATGGAACAAAGTACTATAAAAGAATAGTTCAGTTTACCTGTTGAATAATGGCTCTTGTGTTATGTAGGGGAGTAGTGAAAGATAAGGCTAGACAGATGGGATAAAGTCAAATTGTGGAGGTCCTTCATTGACTATGGATGAAATGTAAGTGTAATTTTATTATACTACATAAAAACAGTCTTCTCAAAATTGAGTCATAGATAAGTCTTCATTCCATAAGGTATCCAATCAAGGAACTTTGTAACCATCATTGACTTTATAGTTATCATAGAGTATCTGTTTTTAATATAATGCCAAATATTGTTTTTCCTTTTTCTGAGACCTCTTGAAAACACATTTATCTAGAGTTCTTTTGTGATTGAATGAAATCAACACAATAGTTTTTTTTGTCTGACAGCTTTAATATGTTCACTTTAAAGGATAACACACAGTTCACTTTATTCTTTTTACCTATATTTTTTAAGGAGTTGGCTCTTGCTCTTGTGCTTAAGTTTTCATTCATTTTATAGTCATTTCAATGTTTATTCTTTGATACTGATTGTTTTAACTTAATGTAGTATCCAGCATAGAACCGGCTATTTTTTTAGCTCAATGTACTCTGCACAAAGAATGAAGTAATTTAGTATAACTTTATAATTGTTAAATTGAATTAAATTGAATGGAAATAATGCAAGTGTGCTTAGTGTTTGATCTGAAATCAGCTATTCTGTTATTTTTTATAGTTCTTTGAAATTTGGGTTATTTTAAAATTCTAGATTATTAGATTTCAAATAATTTTCAAATGTTTCTTGAGTTAAAAATAAATCATGAATCCTCTTTTCACAAAATTCTGGCTTTGAGATGAAATTGTTATATGTTAAATTGGTCGATTTAGATTGTTCTTAGGTTGATTTGGCATAGGAACATTGTTTTTCAGAGAAGTGTGTCTCTTGAAAATAAGTGAGTAAATTGAAAGTATTTTTTTTTCCTTTTTAGGGGTTTGTGTCTGAGATTTTCAGAAGCAAAAGCCCAAAAGTTCCATAATATTTTTATTTATTATTAATATTTTAACAACTTTCCTCCTAATTTTGAAATTTGAAGCCCTTTGAAAGATGGTTGAAATATTTATATAATTGATTAACATAAAGCAAAATGGTAATTAATATAAAAAAATTTCTATTCTCATTAAATTATGGTTAAGTGTAAAACAGTCTAGCCAGATACTTTTTCATTGATTATATCCTGAGCTAATTATCAATTTCTGTTGTGTCATTGTATTTATAATTCAACTTAATATATACAGAAATGTAATAAATACATTTTTGGATGCTACACTTTTTTTAAGGGATTAATTAATTGAATTTTTATAGCTTTATGAGGGAAGATGTATTAAAATGTATATTCAGTATAAAGTTATAACTTAGTAAAACTTAAAATTCTGTATTTGTAGAAAACTAATTCCATTTTCACATTTGAATTCATTTATTTACTATATACCTAAGAAATGTTCAATTTAATATATTTTAAATTGTTTACATTTTATGCTTGCATTACATGTTCTAATGAGCACTTTGAGAGCTAAAAGAATGAATTATAATTATAATATACAGAACATTTGTAACATTACTGAAGTCTAAAAATCTAAGTTCATTGAGTGCTGTGTGTAGCTCTTTATGCTCTAATATAATTAATTTGTTTCTAGATGCTGGCATCACCATCAACATCAGGTCAGCTGTCTCAGTTTGGGGCAAGTTTATACGGGCAACAAAGTAAGAACTTGCATTTATTTCGGGGTTCCCTTTTTAAATAAAGAAACAGCGATCTATATGTACATTAATGTGGAATATCAATAGAATAGATATTTTCAGGCTTTTTCATATTCAGTCTCATAATAAAACTTCATTAATTTGTAATTTGCTAATTTAGAATTATTATAATTTGGGCATGAACCAGATTGAATTTTACCATTGAAATAGGTATGAAAAAAGTATTTTCTAAGAAAAATTTGTATAAACCAGTTTGCCAGGGTGTACAAGACAACTTGTGGGGGTGGGTTTCAGATATTTTAAGAAAATCTGATTTCATGCTAAAAATAATATATTACTTATAAAAATAGAATTTCACATTTTAATGCACTTTAACACAACTTTAAAATAATGCTTCTATCTATCTCAACTCTATATTAGTTCCAATAGTATTATTCAAGCTCTGTAGTACTTATAAAGATGGAAGGGATCTTATATAGTTCGCTTCACTTATTTTCTAGATGGGAAAACTGTGACCCAAATAAATTATTTTACTTGTTCATGATTATATTCTGGATTAGAACCTAGGGCTTCTTTCTGACTCGTATTCTACTTCCACAATTACATATTTTGTCTCAAAAAATATTTTAATTCAGACTTGTACCTTAATGAGGTTAACAGTACATTTTGATTTAGTTTATGGGATTATAATTATAAATTTCCATGTTTTACTTGAAATAGCTTACTAAGTAACCTCAGTTTATGTAATGTTTGTTAATATCTGATGCTAGAATTATAGATTAAAAGGGAAATCAAGTAACAACATTAAAAGGTTTTTATTTAAAAATTTGAAAGCTATTATCCATATGCCACAGTTACAACAACAAATAATTTGAGAAGAGTATATATTCCATTTTACCTTTTAAACGAAACATGAGGTAGAAAAATGAAAGAGTAATTATAAACAGTATGGTTTCCTTCTAGTTCTTCCTTTGCATCTTTCTATCTTTCTTCTTTAGCTCTAGTAAATGTGATATCTTATACAGTGTCCAAAATTTGCTGATTGTTTGATCAAAAGAACCAATTTCATTTTCATTAAATAGTAATAAAAATGTCAGAATTCTATCTGAATGTCCCATATTCAATTTATACTAGACGTTGAATGATTGCTTATTGTAGTTGCTGCAGCTCGTTATCTTCTCTCCTTACCATATATTCCAGAAAGACTTTTTTATTTGGTCAGTGACCGTCCAAATAGGACCAGGCATTGCTAAGGTATTAATTAGTGATTGTTACTTGACTAGTTGCCTCCACTAATAGGTATTAGGATCTTATGAATAAGATGGTAAATTTTAGGTGCAATTTTAATTACTAGGTTTTATCTGTATTGTAAGTACTATAAGTTTAAGATAAAATACAAAATATCTTCACAATCTGTATTACTCTCTTTTTGGTCCCATTATTGTTCTATAGTTTTTAAAATTGGCATTGAATTGATATTTGTTGGGAGAAAATTGGGTTATGTTTGAAATTATATTAGCAAATCCCACAGACACACACATACATGAAGCCAGGATATCACTTATACAAATTGAAAAAAGAAAAAAAATTAAGTGACCAATCATGACTTCAAAGACTGAAATTGAAACATACTTCTCATCTTTTGGCACAGAGGTGATGAATTAGATTTACAGAATCAGACATGACTAATTTGTCAGTTTGTCTTGCTTGACTATTAGGAAGTGGAAACTGTGCAATAAGACATTTTTAAAATCTAACATATGTTTTTTAATTGCATGTAAATTGTTCGTTTTCTTATGTAATTCTTTCTCCTGTCCTTTGTGCATTGAAACATTTCTGTTTGATTATTGCCCACAACCAATAATAAAATTTATAAAGAGAAATCAGGGACATATTCCTTGAAGATCTTAAAAGTTCAGTGTGGCTCTCTATTAGAATATAAAATGAATGTACTGTTATAGTGTTACCTATGAAGCATAATTTTGTTTAGCAGATCTTGTCTTTTATTGACACATTTTGAATATGTACTTATAGGAAAGAAGATTGAAAAACTCAAGAAAAACTAGAATTTGAACACGGAACAATTTTCCTTCTTTCTCCTTTTTAAATGATAGCTTCTGGCTTATCTTGCTTCTTTGCTTACAGAAAGACAATCATAATCATGGAACTAGATAGCAATTCCCACAGAGCTCTTATTCTCCAGCCTAATCTGGTTGGTGGTTAATTTACTTTATCAACAATACAATTATATAGTGCTTTAAAGTTTGTAGGGTGCTTTCCTTCCCAACACCTTGTGAATTAGGTTGTGCAAATATTATTGTTCCTATTTTATAGTTGAGGAAACTCCAGTGACAGGAGATTAAGTGTACATAATCATGCAGCTATAGAACATTGGAGAGGAGAATCGAACCCTTGTCTCTTCATTCCAAGCAAGTACTACTTTCTATTGCCTTGCTACATCTCATTTGTATTGGTTTACCTTGCCTCTTTATTTCCTCAACTTTGCTGATTTTCCTTGCTTCTCTTTTATGAGAGTGATTCTTATCCATTAGCTGAAGACCCTCTACTCTTGCCAGAACACTTGTTTCAGGAGTTATCACCCCCATCTCTTAGCCTCAGTGCTGGAGGTCTTATTTGGGAAGTTACCCTCTTCTCCAAATAATGAAAGAGAAGAAATAAAAATAAATGGATTATTTAAATAAAATTACAACTTAGATGGATCAAAGAGAAAAATCTTGTAAGAGGCTCTAAAGCCAATGCTAATAGGAAGGAGCCACCTAAAAAATTAATCACACCATTTTATCACTGTGGCATTAAAGATTTCATCCAAGTATAAAAAGAAAAATAGCTTAAAAACTAAATGAATGTTTTGCTTTTGTCCTTAATGAGGAAAACAAAGACCCTCTGATTTTCATATTATCTGCTGAAGTAAAAAGAGATTAAACAAATTTGCTACAAATATATAATTGGAACAATGTAGCATCCATCAGAAATTTTGAAGAAATGGAAGGGTGAAATTTCTGGAAGTCATGAATAAAATGTGTAACTTATTGTGGGAAATTACCATTATGCCATAGAACCTAAAGAGCTGTCCATGTGACTTATCCATGTGAGAGATTACTAAGGTGCTGGGGAGGGGTGCATTATAGATTAGGGAGTTTCATATAACATGAAAATTAGTTTATAATAAAAGACACTGGAGTAAATATAAACCTCTGGAAATTAGGGGAAATTAGAGATTCCAGGTATGAGATGATGAAGCCCCTGGGATGATGACAGCAAGAATGGTGAGAAGGGACAAATGTCAGGTTTTCCAAAGAGTTCATTAGGTAATAAAGTATACTATTTGTATTTGTATTTTTTATTTATAGATCTTTCATTTTCATCAAAATGTTATATTAATTTTCTAGTGTTCACTTATGATTTAGGTCATCTTATTAAGATTTTTTATTAATATTTAACTTAGAGCTATTGATTTTTAATTGAAATTATAACTCAGCTATTGCAACTCCTTACAAAACTTAAAGTTTCAGAGTTAGATGGGATCTCAAGAGGCTAACTGGCTCAAACTGGATAATAAGAATTCCCCCAACAACATAACCAACAAGTGGTCAACCAGAAGACCTATTGTGAGCAGAAATCCACTACCTTCTGAGGCAGCCCTTTCCACTTTTGGATAACTCTCATTGTTAAGCATTCCTTGCTAACCTGACTTTGAATCCTAATTTTGCTTCTCCATTATTTGTACCCATTGTTTCTGGTTCCGCTATGTAAGGCCATACAGAAGAAGTCTGATTCCTTTTTGCATACTAATTCATCTAACATTAGCTCTTTTCCTATGTTTAACGTACTAAAAATGTTTAAAAGCAAAGAGCAAAATATAGTTCAGCACAATTTTTCCCAAGAACTTTTTAATCTGACATTAAACTGACAAATTCTTCTTGGAGGGCAAACATGCAGCTTCTTCTGAATCCCTCTAAAGTCTCTCACTCACATTTCCAGCCTTTCTCAGCCTTTGTCAAATGCTATCTATGATAGTCTTATGAAATATGTCAGAAAAGGAGTGGATAGTGGGGAATTCTAGTCTGGTATTAAACTGTTTTTGATGAATATCATGTTGGCTTTTTGTGATTACTTCATTTTAGATTTCCCCAGAAATCAAAATTAAGTTTACCAGCGTGCAGTTTACTGATACCAGTTCTTTCCTTTTGAGTAGAATTACCCCATTCAGTTCAGTGGTACCTCTTGTTTTTCACAATGATCTTTCAGAGACCAGTGACAGTGACCAACCATCCCCTTCACTAGTTCATTTAGCAGTAAGGAATGCAGTTCAGTTGGACCTTCTGACTTGAACTTTTTAGGGACTGATAGCTAATCTCTTATTCTCTTATCTGGTCTGCAGATATGCATAGGGACAATAGGCAACTTCTGTGTTGTTATAGTGAAAATGAATACAAATATGGTCATGTGAGAATTACTTGAGACAAGCAATGATTTTGATGATTTCACTTTGTGACATTAATGGTCATGAGTGTATATACATCTATTGATACTAGGCTAACTCAGAATATCAGACCAGTTGAAAATGAATTGAGCTAATTCTCTACTTTTGTTTAGTACTCCGTCAGTTGAGTATTTGACTTGGATTTTATGCCATAAAAATATTGCTCTTTTGTTATGTTTTTAATTCTGTAGTTTAAAAGAATGGATATTACTCCAAGAACACCTGCAGAAGTTGTAGCTCTTAAAGAGCACACTTCAGTGACTGTTAGAGATATTGCAGCAATTGTTGGTGTGGGGAAGTCAAACATTTCAAGGATCTTTCAAGCCTATATGAAAAAGGACCAGTCACATGGAATGCAGTCAGAAACAAAAAACAGTGCCAAGAACTGACAGACTTCCTGCAAAACTGCTTAATTAACCCTCAGAACACACTCAAAGAAGATCTTCTGAACATGGAGTAGTTTTCTTGAAGTTGAAAGAAGAGTGAGAAGACAAGTTTATAAAAGAACAACAATACTTGGTGTGAAGGAAGAATAATGTCATGAACGAGATAATACAAAATCTAGAGTACTGAAGATTGGAAAAAGGTATTTTTACAATGAAACTGATGAAGCTTACTTTTTCGTTCAAGGTTATACCAAAACTGTTATCAGAAGAATGCCAGGTGGTCTTATAAGCTCTGAACATCTTCATCAAATTGTAAAACATCCACTTAAAAAAAGTCCTGGGAATTTTTTTTTTTTACTTTCAGGTGACCTGAGAGTTTTGTCTCTATTGAGGCAATGCCATTGCTCATAAATATATTGATATGCTGAAAAGCAGAATTATTCAAGATTTACAGAAATTCCCAGTGAACATAGAATATTGCAGCTTGCCCTTTACCATGCCATGCATCATGAAAAGTTAAGACATTTATCTAAGAAATGGAGATAAACATGTGATATTTTTCTAGGAACTTGCCTTATTTAAATCCCATTGAAAACTACTTGGCTATGATCAAGGCTAGACTTGGAAAAATGGATTGTTCTTCAAAGGTTCACTTTCTCCAGTATGATATATGGTTTCATGATGAATTAAAGAATATGTCAATATAATGAGAACTCGGTGCCAAATCATATAAAATAAGTGATTACAGCAAAAGGAGAACATATTGCATATTAAATAATTTTTAAAATATGTAAAAAGTTGTAAGGTTTATTGTATGTAAATAAATTTAATTCTATTTCTTTTTCCCAATTAATATGTAGACCACTGTAATTATTGCCTCTCCACCATCAGGATAATCTCTCACCTAATAACACTTTTGGCAATATTCCTTACATAACAGCTTCCTTCTTAAAGGTTTCATATTCTTTCAGAGCTATACATCTTTTACAGAGCATCTGATCCTCCTATAGATTTTTAGCCTTGTGACACAAGTCAGGATTTCCTTCTCTTTACATTATCTTTTTTTGTTTTATTTTATTTATTTTCCATTTAAATTCTTCCTTTTAAAAAAGAAAAAGGAAATAGGTATCTGTAAACTAGAGGATAAAGAGAGGTTTTTCAAGCCCCTTTACCTTCTCTTTTAGGTAGAGGATGTGTGCTGAACTTTAAATGTAAATGACAAATACTTGCCTGTTGTAGAAAAAAAAATGCCACTCTTTGCATGCCATTGAAAATTTTCTCCTGCTTGCCATACTTTCTGGAAGCAAGCCTCAGTCCTTACCTAATAGGTACTTTTATTTATTTTCTCCTGTCCTCTCAGCTATGATAACTGCTACAGAGTTGTCATGCTCAACTTCCTTTCTCTTATCTTAGCAACTTCAGCATCATCCTTGTCTTTCATCCTTGATTCTCCTTTTTTCTCACATCCTTCAAATATTTATAAATCATTCATCTTCAGTTCCAGTTCCTTTCTTTCTTACTACTTGGTCTTTTCTCACCAATTGTAATACTATAATATTCCTCTTTCTGAGACCTAGTAAGCAAGATGAATTCTAGAGTACCTACATTACTCAAAAATTTTTATGTACTCCATAGTAGTGGTGCCAGGCTACTTGCCTTTATACTTAAGCTCCCCTTAGCCACATGATTTGGGGAAAGGAACCCCAGTTTCTTTAGCACTCAGCCAATGCTGACTTACAGGTATAGCAGCAGGTGTTCTTTGATGTCATTCATAGTATAGAGCCATTCTTCAATGAGGAGATAACCAGACTGGTAGTTGCCAATGAGATCATGGACTGGGGAACTTTGAAAGACTAGCAGGAGACTAACCAAGAAAGTCACTGTCATGAAAACCCAGAAGGAATATCTAGTATCTAAGAGGTATGGGTGGTCAGTAATATTAGCTGTCTCAGGGAAGGAAATAAAGATTAATTTTTCAGAAGAGCCATCAGATTTTATACCTTATTACATATTTTCATGCATTACAATTATCATGTCATCCCCTCGACTGATATATAAGTTAGACGATAACCTCCATTTTTGTCTTTAGCCTTGTGCCTAATAGAGTTTTCTATTCATAATAATTGTATTTGCTTTGCAGTCATCCTTTTCAATTAAGTAAATGTAACCAATTTAATGTGTATTTGAAATGGAAATTTACCGAGTTAATCAGAAAGCATTTGTTACATGTTTACTATGTGCTTGGAACTGTGTATCTTGGGGATACAAATTTTAAAAATGAAACAATCACTACTTGCAGAGAGCTTACATTCTAATGGAGGAGGACAAGAAGTATATATATATAGGTTGGTTTAGAATAAATATAGAGTGAATGTACGCAGATAAGTATAAAGCAGCAAAGGAAGGATTTATTATCACATATTTTGTGCCAGGCACAACCTGATGTAATAGCTGGGGACATTAGTAGAAAGGTTTCCTACAGACGTAGTTCTTGAGCTGTAGTTTGAAGGAAGAGAAGTACTCTATGAAATGGAGCAGATTCCCTTCCATGAAGAAGTAAATTCCTATCATGGGGGATGACCAATGCCGAGTGGGAAATGGAGTATTCTATGTGAAGAGCAGAAAGAAGGCCATTTTGCCAACATCAGAGAATCTGGAAAGTGGAGTAAGTGCAATGAGGGGGTGAAAATAGGTTGTGGCCATATTTGGAGAAGCATTACATGCTGAAAGTAGAGTTTGTATTTTACCCAAGCAACAATTCCCAAGTAGCCACTAGATTTGATTGAGTAGTGGAGTAATATAATCAGATTTGCCTCTAAGGAAAATTACTTGGGCCCATGTTTAGGATAGAATTGTGAGGCTTGGGGCAGAAGATCTTAGGAAATGAAAGGAAAGGTCCTGAACTATGTTTGGTTGTAGTTGTGTGAAAAATGGATCAGTTGTGAGAGTTCAGTTAAAATGAGTAAAAACAATTTGTTTCCCTATAACAAATCCTATGGAGAGCTTTAAGATTAATTAGTAAATTATGTCTGCAGGCTGATTATCTCATCTAAAATTGTCTCATACCTGTTTATCTGTTTCAGATAGTTTGAGTTTGTTTTGTTTTGTTTTTAATACTAGTATCTTCCATAGAATGAGGTGGAAATTGTTTAAACATGAATTGTTTTGTGGAGGGAGGAGACAAATACTGAATCTTAAAATAAGAAGATTGCAGATTTTCTGTACATTTTCCTTTACTTATACCATTTCCTTTCACTTTTAGCACAAATAATAAGCTGAAGAAAGTATGCCAACCCATAGTCAATTAAAAATTTTTTTTTTGTTGTGTTTATATCTTTCCTTGAAGACTTGCTTGGGAAATTCTTTGGTTTGATATTTCTCAAGTCTTTAATTTTCCTAATATAGTTTTGTGTGACAAACCATGGAATGTATTGGGGTAATGGCCACTATGAAAAAAATTAATATTGTAGAGATCCAGAGGTTTAAAGACATATATTAATTTGGCTATGGAAGAAGGAAAAGTAGAGGAAGAAAGAAAATAATTAGAAAAAAGAAAAAGAGGTAATAAGACAGGTGAAAACAAAAAAGAAAAAATGAGGAAGAGAAGATGGTAAAGGAAGAAAAATGAGCATGAGGACAAGGGAAAGAACAGAAAGAATTTAATTCTATGTATATGTAATAAGTTAAACTCTCTGACATAGAGAAAAGTATAAGCAAATTGCTCTTTACAATCTAAGGAAGAAAAGAAATGGTTATTCTAAGGATTAGAGAAGACTTCTCGAGAGGAGATGGTGGTAGGTGAATTAGGCTTTAAGAGAAGTGGGGTCATAAATTTATCCTTCCCCACTCTGTAATTTGTGTTATATGATATAGTAGAAAGAATGCAGAATTTTACATTAGGAAACATTGGTTTTAAATCTTCCACCTCTTATTGTGAGAATGAGCAAGTCACTAAACTGAGTATCAGTTGCTTCCTCTATAAAAATGAAAGTGGGGCTAGATCTTTATTTTGGGTACCTTTCACCTATAATATTTTATGATTCTGCTTCCAGGGGCACACTTATATCTAAAACTACATTTTTAGAATCAGATGGTGTAGAGAGCAGGGGTTGTTAAACTAGAGTCTATAGTGTCAATGGATAAATTTGGAGGACAATAGTGGGAAGTAGATTGAATTTAGACCAGGGGGAAAAAAGCATGCCATATCTTTATTTTTACCCTCTGTTTTTTACTCTTGATTACTAATGAAGGCAAAAAATATTATTATGATGAAGGAGTCTATAGACTTTGCTAGATTGACAAGGGATGTGTGACACAAAAGGTTAAAAAACCTTTATAGAGAGCAAGAAAAGGAATTGAGATGACCCAGAGATTGGTTATTTTGGAGTAGAGAGGAATGAGAACTTGGAGAAGGTTTCATTTCTTATGCAACTCTCTGAGGCTTTTTTCTGTCTCAGATTAAGGGAGAGTTGGTGTGAGTTGTCCCATTGATAATCCCATGGCCCAAATTTACATTGAGCATTATGCATTCTCTAGTTCATCACCCAGGGTCAGCTTCCTAATGGCTTTTTAATTTCTAAATTAAAATTAGTTAGCATCATGTATACGATATGACAGGTATAGTTACCTAGTTCATGTTAGAAGTATTCATTTTAGAAATCAAGGAGTTCTGCAATCTATGTTTTAAGCTTCCCGGCTTCCTGAATAACAGATCAGCATTGTTTGTATTGGAAAAGTTTGTTGAATTGAGAAGTAGTACTTCATTATGCAAGAAAATTAAAAAAAATTAGCTCACTTTCACATTCATGGTACTTGGAGAGCAGTGTTCTGGTGATTCCAAAAGAGTCGTGAAAACATAGGTCACAAGGCCACTATACCATTGATATGGTTTACTTAATTCATTTATTCCTCTTAGGACCAGGTTGACTTTTTTTTCCCCCTTTTCTTTTTTTAACCCTTTCCATCCTAGTATCAGCTCTTAAGACAGCCAGGCAAGGGCTAGGCAAACAGGGTTATAAGAAATAACTTGCCCAGGCTCACACAGCTAGGGAGTTTTGTCTGAGGCCAAATTTGAATCTAGGTCCTCCCAACTCCAGGGCTAGTGCCACCTTACTGCCCCATTAATGTTAATTAACAGATAATTCTTGCCACCTTGTCATAGCATTAAAAAACCAAACCCAAATAACTACAGTGGTTCGTGAATCATTGAAATGTGGCTTGCTTTTTAGACTAAGAAAGGTGACTTGTAAAGTTATGATGAGAGAATTGGGGATTATTTCTTTTATTCATGCTATTATCCTTCACCCTTTACACAAATTTCCTGAGCCATTTAGAACATAGCCCAATTTGTATGAAGTCACAGGTGAATTCACAAATCTTTTAAGTATTATAGTATTTATAAATTCAGATTCTAGAAATTGGGCATTTTGGTGTTCTTAATCCATGTCTTCTATGAACTCAGAGACATCAGTAGACATTCAAGTATAATTAGCATACTATGATTTCTAAGGTATAGTAGAGAGAGTAGGTGTTTGATTTTAGGAAATTTAGGTTAGAATTCTGACTAACATTTGCTATGAGTTTGCTTTGTTATTTACAAAATTAGACTATCTCCAAAGCCCTTTCCTGCTCTAAATTTCTGTTGACTTACTTTGCTTGCCCATTCATAGCAGATGAGAAGCTACAAATTAAAAAGTTTTTGTGAGCAGGTGCTAGGTAAGAGCAGGCATGGAAGTAACAGACCTTCATTTTCCTCATCTGTTTCAATAAGTGTCCAAATTCTCTTAGGTGTGAGGTCCCTTTTAGCTCTGTTGTTTTAGCTCTATTGTTCAAAGGTGGAAAGATTAATTTTATGGACTACGATGCAAACTAAAAATAGAAGCATGATGGCTGTTCTGAGTTATGAAAAAACTTAAATATTCTTCTGTATCTCCTGTATATGATGACAGGGAATTTTATCATGTGTTTTAGAACAATTTCTGACAAAGGCAGCTCAACTTTAAAGTTTTCAACAAAATTCTCTCATTTAAAACATCTCATTCTCTCATACTGTGTCAAAGTTATCTATATCAGAGATCTAAAATGAAAGGAAAATTTTAATAGACAAGTCCCAATGACATATTTGTATTATTTAATTAACCTCTGATAACATACTTAGGATATACTTAATATACTTAAGAATTTGTTAGTATATTCCCTTAATAGAAATATTTTCTCTAAACGTTATCATTTCTCACAGATCAATAAAAGTAATTAAAATGACAATAACAAACTTAATAGCTTCTTTCTCTACATAGTAACTGATGCTTTAATTTGACAATAAAGAGCTTACTAGATAGAAACAGATTTTAAGGGATCACATTGTATGTTGATCTTAATAGAACACTTTAAAGTATTGGTTCATAGGCTTTAATAAAATATAATCATTTATTGTCAAACCGTGGACATAGAAAGTTTCATGATTGAGTGTTACAAAATAAAAATGCATGACTAACCTCCATATTTAAAATCTTTTAGATTAAAAATATTTTGACATAGGAGATAGATACAGTTCAGAGAATTTGAACTCATGTCATTATAAAGTTGCAATGTTGCAATTTCTTAATGCTCTATTCTAGGATCTTTCGAAATTGGTTATGTTTCCTTTCTATAATTTTTAATAGGTGCACTAGGCCTTCCAATGAGGGGAATGAGCAACAATACCCCTCAGTTAAATCGCAGCTTATCACAAGGCACTCAGTTACCAAGCCACGTCACGCCAACAACAGGGGTACCAACAATGTCACTTCATACGCCTCCATCTCCAAGCAGGTATTTATTGGTGGTTTCAAATATTTCTTTAAAGCATATATCACTATCTGCACATATTGTGGTAGCTGTAGATCTATGTTGCTCATCTTAAAACAGATAATCTATTATTATAACGATAGACCTGTAGTCATGTAATATAAATAACCTTATTTTTGTTCTAAAGAGATGCTTTTTTTTCAGATTCGGTGCTTTTTATCAAGTCCGGGAATCAATGCACTGTCCTTATATATTTAATTTAAATATTTGTATTGTAATAGAATGAATCATTTACAAAATCTGTCTTCTTATCAACTTAAGGTCAAAATGGATGAATGGTGTGCATAATTGTGTTTCTTAAAAACCCTTGTCTTCTGTTTTGGAATCAATACTGTGTTTTGGTTCTGAGGTAGAAAAATGGTAAAGGTTAGGCAGTGGGGGTTAAGTGACTTGCCCATGGTTACCCAGCTTGGAAATGTGAGGTCAGATTTGAACCAGGACCTCCCATCTCTAGGCCTAGATCCCAATCCACTGAGATACATAGCTGCCCCCTAATGTGCATAGTTTTAGGAAAATGAATATGTTCATTTTAAAAGGAATTTTATGCTAAAAGATTTATTAATTTTGTTTTGAACCTTTGGTCATTCTCATGAAAATTTTCTTGCTTTCATCTCCTCAAATGGCACCTTCCCATAAAAAATGTTAAATAAGAAAAGAGTGATTGGGACTAAGAATACAAGTCACTTTCCATTTTGTAGTTTGCCATTTGTTACAGAAAGTAAGAATATGTAACTTTAGAAGGGTGATGATCTTAGTTATTTCATATTATGGTATTCTCTCCCATTATTTGTAATGATATTTTATATTGCTTTTGAACCTTCTAATAAGATTTACCTGTACTTCTTTTCACCAGTGTCCAGAGAAAGAACAAGGAAAAACTTAGTAAATGTGAATGTTATTATTTTTTTTAAATACATTGGAGATCTTGAATATGACACATTTTTGTGTAGAAATTTAATGAGGGGTTTTCAAGACCTCATCTTTTATTAACAATTTTCTTTTTCAGGGGTATATTACCTATGAATCCTAGGAATATGATGAACCACTCCCAGGTTGGTCAGGGCATTGGAATTGCCAGCAGGACAAATAGCATGAGCAGTTCAGGGTTAGGTAGCCCTAACAGAAGCTCGCCAAGCATAATATGTATGCCAAAGCAGCAACCCTCTAGACAACCTTTTACTGTGAACAGGTAAGGTAAATTAGATCATATTGCATGTGCACAAATTGCCTTTCTGTTTTTATTTTGGCTTCTTGCCAACATTGCTATTCATGCCCATCACTCTTTTTGTCTTTAGTTCTTTTATCTATGAACGCATAATGGTATATCATATCATATACTTTAGATCAAAGACTTCTTTCTCTTCCCCCCAGTTTCATTTCTGGAGGTGGAGGATGGGGTAGATGGCTTAATTGCTTAATTATAGTCAGATATATGCTTTTATAACCAATCAATAAGCATTATTAATTCAGTATTCTCTACTAGGCACTGTGATCTTTGAAATAAAATAAACTAAAAAGCATCTCCCTTCAAAGAGCTTACATTCTAGTATGGGAAGCAATAGCTATGAATCAGAATGTATTAGATAAATATATAATAGAGGGAAAATAATTTTAGAGAAATGATACTAGCAGCTGGGGGTGGGGGTGGGGGTGATGGTGAAGGCAGGAAAGACCTTCTAGAAGTATTGCTGAAACTGAATATTACAACTTGGTGTCCTAAGAGTGATGTTGGAATGGAGATCCAATCTCTGGTTGTGTCAAGAGTATGTAGAAAGGAGTAAAATATAAGAAGGTTCGAAAGGTAGGAAGGGGCTAGATTATAAAGGGCTCTAAATCACAAACAGAAGAACTTCATAATTTGACTTATAAGTAAGAAGAGTTTAATTAGGAAAACACTTGAGTGGAGGGTGGATTAGGATAAGGAAGAGTGAAGCAGGAATGCCAATTAGATGGCTGTTTCAATTGACAGTCAAGAATCTGAACTGTTATCTGTGAGTGTGAAGTATTAAAGAAATAAGTTATGGAAGTTGACAACTGAGTGGATATGTGTGGTGAACAAGAGAGAAGAGTCAGATATTCTTTTGAATAATAATAGGGAAGTTGAGTAGATGGGAGAGTTTGAGAGGAAAGATAATGCATTCTGTTTTGTACATATTGAGACTGAAATATGCTTATAGGAAATCTAATGGTCAAAATGTCTTACAGGCAGTTGCTAAATCAGAACTAGAGGTGAGGATAGAGACATGGTCAGCGCATAGATTTGGCAGTCATTTGCCTAAACATGATAATGGAACCCATGAGAGTTAATGAGATCATCAAATGAGAGAATATAGAAAGAAAAGAAGGCCTAAGACTAGAACTTTGAGGGATACTCAAAGTTAACAAATGTGACATGGATATAAATACAGCCACGTCTGGCTTGCGAATCAGACAAGTTAGAGGGCCAAGACAGAACAGAACCATAACAGAACACAACAGAACCACATTTTGTGTTTCCAAATTGGAGAGAGTACCCAAGATGGCCAATAATCTACAGAATGGTTAAGAAGAACCTAGAAAAGTCTATTAGATTAATCATTTAAGAGATCATTGTTAATTTTAGAGAGAGCCATTTGATAAAGTAGGAAGTCATATTGCAGAGGGTTTAGAAGCAGGTGAGAAGAAAGTTGAAAGGCCCTACTGTAGTTGACTCCCTCCAGGAGAGATGTAGGTCAGTAGCTGACATAATTGTCAGAATTTAGTGAAGGTTTTTTGGTTTTGTTTTTTAAGGATCTTGAAGAGTTGGGCATGTTTATAGCCAGGCAGCAGATTAGGCTCTGAGAGATTGGGAGAGATTGAAGATTTTAGAGACAATGGGGGTGATGGCAATCTAATCTCCTGGAGAATATGGAAAGGAATGGGATCCATGGTACATGTAGAGCATAATAATAAGCAGAAAGACATCTCATCATCAGAGATTGAACTGAAAAGGAAGTTAGTGAGATGTGATGTCAGAAGGATGAGATAAGGAAGAGGGGAAAAGAGCAAGTTCTTGGTAAATGGTCGCAATTTCTCAGGGAAATATGAAACAAAGGTCTTCAATAAATAATGAGATTCTTGAGAAGAGAAAGGATTTTGGACTACAGCTGTCATGACTGGAGTGGGAAATTAATTAAGGATTATTACTGGCCTATATAGTAAGGGCCTGGTTGAGATTAACTGGCATAAATGTATAGTGTACTTAGCACAGTTTTGTGATTTTTCTCCAGGTCCATGCAATATTACTTGTTTAGGAAGGAAAGAGGTAGATGATGGCAGTAATCTAGAGTTGAGATTTTACAGGCATGATATGTGATAACACCATAAAAAAGATGCAATATTAGAGACTCTTGTCAGGTTGGATTGATGTATCCAAGTGCCCTGATTGGGAGGGAAGAGAATAACCCTAAAAGTTATTGCCTTGTATAATATCAGGAATGGAAAGAACCATTTCAGTGGCTTACCAGTTTTTAGATGATGTGTTTTAAGTGTTCTACCTGGTTTTTCAATTGGGTCTGTGACTTTGTTCACCCCAGTGAGGGGATCCCTCTACTGACACAGCCTTGCAGCTGCTCTGAAACTTAGCTTCTTAAAGAGCCCTTCTGGAGCATCACATTGAACTCAAGCTCTGCTGACTCAAGACTTTCTTTTGATTCACTGTGCTATATACTTTCTCTCTTACAGTTCCCCATACCATTTCAGTAAACATTTTTTCCCCTGATTAATATTGAACAATAAAAGCCTGTTTTACAAAGAAAACTCCATTGAGAAGTACCACAGCAGAGTGGATGGCAAATCAGGAAGACACAGGCTTATGCCCTGCCTACCTCTGACATAAACTAACTAACTAACTAACTAACTTACTGTTTGTCCCTGGATAAGTAAATAGAACTCTCAGTGCCCTGGTCAGCTCTCCAGGACGCCACTGTGCATAGCAGGTACCATATTACAATGCAGTCACAGATCTGGTTCCAAAAGTTGGCACAGTTATCATCCCCCATATCCTCCCAAGTTAGGATCATGGCTGTTGCTGGCTTTCACCAGGTAAACTTGGCTGGTAAGTTTTTCCTTTAACAAAACCTGTGATGTCCCAAGCATGTCATCTAAGTGAATTGGTGATTTTTCAGAACTCCCCTCCAGGCCTCTTAAGTGACCGCCGACGTTAAGAATGCTGGATTTTGAGTCAGAAGATGAGGGTTTTAAGTTTACTACTGCCTTGCTTTGTCATATTAGACAAGTCACAATTTCTTCAGGGGTTCTGTTCTTCAGGAACATGGTGTAGTAATATATCCGTCTCAAGTTGACATAATGTGAAAGTGGTTTTCTATACTTCACAATGTCTCCATAATGTATGAAATGACATGGTACCTATATTCATTTCATTGGCCTAGTTAGATTCACCATTCTGCTTTGGGGAACTATCAACTTCATGGAAATGAAAGGCTTTTTTAAAGTTAGGTTTATTGCAGTTGACTAAAATATTGTTTTGGAGGTGAAAAATATGTGACTCTAGTGGGACTTTCATTTTCCTAATCTGCAAAGGAAGTAATAAGACTATATCCAGGTTCAAATGATTTTCCAGTTTGGATAATTTAGTTATGCCCAGGCTGTAAAATGAGGCTTTCTTGGAACAATGTTATTTTATTATTAAATATCCATTGATTAATTAATGTTTATAAAATAAGTCAGTATGGGGAACTCTGGGATGAAGAAAGGATTTCAGCAGAGCCTGAAGCTGATTATCATACTATTCCACCTTCTCTTTTGTGCTCGTACCCAGGAAATCCTGCAAATATTTCTAGGTAGTTAGCACAGTTCCTGTTTACTCTTTATTCCACAAGCTCCTATGATTTATATTTGTAGTCATACAATCTCTTTTTGCTATTCTTATCTGTAGTATTTCATCTGAGCTAATAGCCTTCTTTATTCTTTGCTTTCGAATTTGTATTTATTTTTATGTAGAGAAAGGTAGGCAGCACAGTGGTTATATGTTCACTAACTCTGCAATCCTCAGCAAGGCACTTAATTTCTCTGCCCCCCAGATTCCTCATCAGGGAAATTTGGGATAGTAATTGCGCCTACCTTCCAAGGCTGTTGTGAAGAACAAAGGAGAAATTCGGTACTTAGTAAAGTACTCAGCAAAACTAAAAGTGCCACAGAATTGCCAGCCATTAGTATCAGGGTATGCTGGTAAATATTTAATGGCCCACTCTGGAAAAAAATGTATGTGACATATTTTAAGCTTAATTTCCATTATTAATATTTTCTTCATCTCTTAAATTTAGAAAACAAATCCAGCCATGATTTGTAGCATTGGCCTATTTCTTTTTTTAAAAATCCTTATCTTTCATCTCAGAATTAATACTGTGTATTGGTTCTAAGGCAAAAGAGCAGTAAGGGCTAGGCAGTGGAGGTTAGCTGACTTGCTCATGGTCACACAGTTAGGAAGTGTCTGAGGCCAGATTTAAGCCCAGGTCTAGCACTCTTGTCTACTGTGCTACCTAGCTGCCAGTGCTTGCCCATTTCTGAGATAGGTATGCTCAGACTGAAATTTTAACAACTGGCCCCAGAGCCAGTCAGAATTATCCCCAGGAGCACATTCCATGTCACTTATTATTTGTCATTAAATATATTACATACTTTTGTATGTTTTGTCCCTTTGTATAAACAGCTTATGTTTGTAAAATATAAGCCTCTGAAGTGCTGTTTTAAATAACTCCTATAAAAACAAAGAATTTATTATCATTTACTGAACTATGAAATAGCTTTATATGTTTGAATATGCCTTGTTATCAATTTGAACTGAATCTGACACAATCTGTCATTGTCTTGCTTCCTTCTAGTGTGTAATGGTCTAGCTACTTGTTTTTGTAAACATTTTTAGTTTCTTTAACCTCACAAGTAGAAATTAAAAGAAAGCCTGTAATTCTACATTATAATGAGCTGAGAGTATTTTTCTAGCACTGGCTAGAAAACCAGGAGGTTGTATCATCACAGTGAACCTAAATAGTCTTAAGAAATACATTGTCAAAATATAATTTGCATTTTAAAAAATTTCATTTCTTAGTTATTTGTCATCTAAAGGGCTCCTTTTTGATGCCTCATTTTAAGGGGCTCCTATCTTCTTGAAAGCTCTATTATTGGAGTGTAAGCTTTGGCAAGTCCCACTAAGCTGGACCCAGTGATGAGACTGTATGGCTGCTAAATTAAGATTACCCTAGCTAAATTTAAAGAGTCGCACCACACCATCAAAAGGTAGTCAGGGGGTTTTCAGTTTTAGGAACCATAGCTAGTCCTTTAAAACTTTCTCTAGGTTTCACAGGCCTGAGTAGGTAGAGATAGGATCTACAAAATTAGAAGTCCAGATTCTTGAAGTATAAAGGTACTTCTGTAACCTAATTTTCTTTTGATTCAGTTTTATAATAATTTTTAAGAAAATGCCTTTGAGCCTTTTAAAGAGCTTTTAAAAATGGGATTCTACACACAAATTTTGAGTGTTAACTATGAATATGCACAGATGGGAGATGAGAAAGCAGTTGAAGGTTTGGCTTGTATTCTCATGGAATTTATGACTTGGCTTTAGAAACTAGTGTTATTATGAATGAAGTAATATATTGTGAAACACTTTTAATTCATTTCATTGGTGATAATGTTTTGGGTAACTCAGCAAAACTCAGCCATAAAAAAAAAAAGTATAAATAAGTACTCTTAGAGTAGAACTACTGAGCTATAGATTTAGTTTACTCACTCATAGTAGTGATTGGCCTCTTTCTGTCTTCTAAATGTTTACAGCTTTGATATTTTTCTAGGTAGGTATGAATTCTTTTCTTATGTTTATTTTATTCATGAAAAATTTTGAGAAAAAATAAACCTTCATTCTTATTATAAAAAATTATTAGGCAAGTTAAAGCAGGGGAAAAAAATGAATTTAGTAAAATGAGATTAACATCAGTTCCCAAAGGTGATGTAATCAGAATATGAACTTGATTTTTTTTTCTCAGTTGAAAGTTAGTATTCTTATATTATATCTAAAACTGTTTTCTGTGTACCCAGTATGTCTGGATTTGGAATGAACAGGAATCAGGCATTTGGAATGAATAACTCTCTATCAAGTAACATTTTTAATGGAACAGGTAAGCTTCTTTCCTAAGCAGTAAATAATGCAGGAGAAAAAAAAACTGTCCATTATCGAAGAATGAAATCTTCTGGGTTGTTCACCTTGATACACAACATTTTTGATGTTATGAGTGGACACAACATCAATGTTTTGTTATCTACCAATTATGGAGGGGGGATGGGAGCGGAGAGAGAGAGAGAGACAGAGAGAGAGAGACAGAGAGAGACAGAGAGAGAGAGATGCTGTTTAGCTATATAGGATATGTGTTATTTTTGCTGCCTTCTTAAAAACATCTCAACAATATTTTAAGGCACATAAGTGAAAACCCTGATAGCAATATATGGGCAGCTTTTTTATTTATCGATATTATCAGCAAAATATTTAAGGATCTCTTCCATATCAGAAGCCATTGCACTCAGGAGCATCTCTCCACACTTGACTATGAAAAAAAAAGTCTTTAAAGAGTTATAGGAAGTTTTGAAAAACATGGACACTTGATAATGTATGTAATTTTTTAAATTTAAGTTTTTCATGAGCCAACTTTCCCAGTTATAGAAAGAAAAACAATCCTGGATTACATTGAAAATTGTTGTCTAATGTTAACCAGATCCTTTAGTAGTGGGATACACTGACTCCAGTTTACCTGCAATGGAAGACAAAGGCAAGAACCTCAGACTTGAGTTGATCTATAACTGGATGCATAAGAACAAAAAAAGAAAAGCAAAGAGAAAATTTGAGTTGAGGTTGAAATAGGAAAAATGTAAGAGGTGGGTGACGTAGACTTAGATGCAGATCAAGCAGAAAGAGGCGAGTTCTGTTTTTTATAGAACTCTAAAGCTTTTAGAAAACACATTATAGAAGAATTTTTTTAAAGAAGAGAATGGTAAAATGAAAAATAAAAATTTTTAAATATGAAGTCTTGAAATTGATTTGTATTTAGCAGTTTTTATAGTTGGTATACTATAATTCCATGACATAATGTACTATGCTGTAAAATTTTGGAATAACTTTTAAACACTAATTGGACCTGAGTTAGATGGTACAGTTTTTGCTAAGACAATGATATTTAATTTGCATAACTGAGATGATAGTATGTTTCAACTGTTAGCTGATAAAAAGAGATATGACTTACTTTGGTCCTATGTACCTCTGTTACTTCTTTTTTAAAAAATTATTTAAGTTAAGCTTTTTAAGGAGAGGCATCATGGTATAGTGAATAGAGGGCTGACCTTGGAACTGTGGAAGAGTTGATGATTTACATCATTGTAGAGAGTTTCTACAAGAAGAGTTTCCTAAACAAATCAAATCAATTACAGGCTTGGAAAAAGAAGTAAGGAAGTTATTGATAGTAAAACATATTTCTTTAACATCTGAGAGACTTCTGTCTAGGGTGATGATAATGTGGTCAATTTTTCATTCATGGTAATTATCTGAAATATCTGTAGCAGAGTTGTGATCCATTTTGGTTAAACAAGTACACATACCCACAGTCATAGATCTTCCAATTTCTGAAGTAAAGAACAGATGAAGCCCATAAAGAATGCATATTGCTCCTACTTCATTACTATTTTTTGTCTTTTACTTTTATTACTTTGTCACTTAGTTTATTATAAATAAATCCATAGTTCTCATAATTACAAATTTAAAGTAAGACATTGTCACAAAAAAAAAGTGAGCTTTGTCATTTCAGCTTATTAAGAATGTTTGTCTGTAGTGTTACCCTTAAAGGAGAAAATAATCTACTTTTTTACCTTGATCCAGTTTTCAGACAAATTGTTCACTTTGAATAGTGTGAATAATAACCTTAAACCCTGATTCCAAGGTTTTATTAGTTTATTTTATGCTTGAATGTAATTTATCAACATATACAACTTTCAGTTGCAACCAATGGGTGTAGTATATTTTAAGCAGTTATTCATAGTAGTACTTACATTTCCCATAATTCTTTCATTATCTAAAAACTTTGATTTTAGGATATTTTCCAGATATCCTTAATTAAATGTTTTGTATGCTAGGATTTTAGGAATTTGTCATAGTTCCAAATGTTTTGTCTTGACCAACTGTAATTTTTTGAAGTGGTATTTTGGTAATAACTAAAGTTATGAAATCAAACCCTACCTATTTTATGAGTATAATACCTCTTCTCTATCCAGCTTTGTGCTTAGGTGATCTATACAAAATTATATTGCTATTTGGGTTTTTATTATTTAGTTGCTTAAAACCTTGAAATTTTGCACAGGAGCGCAAAGATCTATTACTTATATATTTTATCATTGTTTAGATGGAAGTGAAAATGTGACAGGACTGGACCTTTCAGATTTTCCAGCACTAGCAGATCGAAACAGAAGGGAAGGAAGTGGTAACCCAACTCCATTAATAAACCCCTTAGCTGGAAGAGCTCCTTATGGTAAGCCGAGGTGGGAGTGGAAAATGTTGAATTGGCAAATTAAAAGAAATTTTAGTGAGTGTATTTCAGGTGATAAAAATAATTAATGTAGAAAGTTGGTATATTAAAAACACTTTTTAAAGACATCTCATTAATTATGTTAACTTCAAAATTTTGATACCTGGAATGGGGGGAAAAATATACATGTGAAGATTTATAGTCAGTGAGGTGTAGACACCCATCAGGAATTCCCTCATGAACTATATAAAGTTTTCTTCAGTCTTCAGTTGCTTTAACTGTCTCTGATTCTGTCTTCTCTTTCCTCTGTCCTACACATATAGTTGGAGTATTTTAACAGAGAAGACATGTGATATTAATCAATAACCATAATGGCCAGGCTGGTTGATAAATGCCAGGGATACAAATTACCCCCCCTCCCCCCCAAAAAAAAGATCATTCCTTCTTGAAAGTGCTTGTGATGAGGGAAGCAAGAAGTATCTGTGTGTTGTATATATTATCCACTTAATAAATTTAATACAAGATAGTTTGGGAGGGGAAGCAGTCAGAGTTGGGGGGAAAGAATAGGAAAGGCTTTGTGGAGTTCATGCTTGAGCTTCTTAATGGGAGGGACTCTCCATTGGTGGAATTGACAAAAGAAGAGATGGATTCTTCTGTGTGAACTTCCACTCCATCAAATGAAGAATGGAATGTCTGAAAATCATTCTTCTAGTGCAGGAACCTATTTGCAGGCTGTTTAGATTAGAAACATAGAGTCTTAGAGCTGGTATAGATCTTAGAAAACATCAAATCTAATCTGGATTAATCTAATCATCTCTTTCCCCAGACAAGAAAAGAGAGGTCCAGAAGAGGTTAAATGTCTTGCTGAAGGGCATACAGCCAGCAGTGTGCAGCATGTGCACTGAATGTTTTTGGATTGAATTGGTGGTAGCTACTGCTGTAACCTAGGTAGAGTCCAGGAGTCCTGCAGTCCCCTGCTCATTCTTAGTGAAAAGTGTGAGAGCAGAGAAGCTTTACCTAATGACAATCCTGAAGAAATCAAATTGAAACAAACCAATAATATATTATAGATTATGTAAAAATGGTAGGCAAGAGATAGGTGTGTGCATGGGTAATGTGAGTTCTATAGTACACTTGGAAAATTTACAACTTGAAAAAATTCTAATGGAGATCACACATGGTGATAACTTACCTTAATAGATAGGCCAGCAAAATCCTTTCCTACCTTTCTAATCAAGAAGGATTTCTAGGGCCTCCAGGTCATGAAACAGAGAAGTGTCTTTTTCATAATAGGAAGTATACAAAAGAGTATTGCATAAGTAAGGAAAATTGATTTGCCCAGGCAGTTGAGTACCTAGTTATCTAAATTTTAATTCAGACTCTAATGTCTTTAACCTTTCCTCATAGGTCCAATTTTTCATCCCTTTAATCATTTCCGTTGTTCTCCTTGGACCATCTCCAGTTTCTCCATATCGTACTTGAATTTTGGAGCCCCAAACTGGACCCTGTACTTTTAAGGGCTTGACCAATGCCAAGTATAGTGGGAGGATTATTTCCCAGTTCTTGCATGTTATACATCTAGAACATGGAGTCCAAAGGAAATCTGAAATAATGTGGAGTTATTATATAATTGATTGCATTTTCCCACCCTGTAAGTCATTTTCAAGTAGAATACTGGCATGTTCTTTGTAAAATTACTTTATGCATTTGTGTTTGAAAGCTAACTAGTGTGTATATTATCTAGTTAATATTTTAAAGAAAGCAAACTTTTAAATAAAAAATTGCTGCTTCTGTTACTGATATCAGATAAATATTAAATACCTGTATTATGGCACTGAACTAGTGCTACAATGCTACCATTGACTTCCCTTGTATCATTCTATAGAGAAAGATATTAAGGGATAGGCCAACATTAAAATGAAACATTTTGTAACAGCATTCTAATTATTCAATTTATAAAGAAATACATATTCATACCTTGTTTTAAAAGCACAAATATTTTTGAATATGCATCTATAATCCATTTCATTAGCATAAGGAACATTAAATTTTTATAGTATATAGCAAAATGTTGTTCATAAGAATTTTTTTTAAAACAGCTGTAATTCTGTGTTTTCACTATCTAGTTGGAATGGTAACAAAACCAGCAAGTGAGCAATCCCAAGATTTTTCAATACACAACGAAGATTTTCCAGCATTGCCAGGCTCCAGTTATAAAGATCCAACAACGAGTAATGAGGACAGCAAATCTGTAAGTAACTTATCATTGTTTTAAATTATTCTTCTAAGTGGTTATTCTTTTCTAACTATGTTTGGCATTTCAAAGTCGCAACTGCTTCTCTTAAGAAAACTTTTCTTGGGTAAATTCTGAGTAATGCAGAAAACATTGTAATGTATTAGAAGATATTATTCCTTATTTCCATCAGTTTGCCAATTTCTACTGATTGATCTCAGAGTTAAAAATTTTATTATAGTCCCTATCACTTGGATCCCTTAATGTTTGAAATATTATATTCTTCTAAGGAGCTATAGTTTTCTAGAATTAATTTTCTCTTTGAAGAATCTTCTCACTGGATTTCTATCACTGTATTGACTTAAGCAAATAAGGTTCCTATTTCTGTTCTAGTTAACATTTGTCTATTTAGTTCAGACTTTATGAAGCACTCTTTCACTGAAAATAATATTTTCATGGTTGAAAGCAGGATATTAAGAAATTTAGGAAATTATATTCTGAGCAATAGTAATGATTATTTATGGAGATAATTTGCTTATTTTTATATTATATTTTTTCTAATGGAAGAGCTTTATAAAATTGTATTTTAAAGTTTCCCCAAACATGAAGATATTCTCATATTTTTTTTAGCTTCTTGACTTTACAAAGAAATGTAGCTGCTAATTTAACTTGCACTTAAAAAATGTAATTATTTTATATTTATTTGAATTCTTTATGGGAGTAATGTGGAGACTTTAGAGGAGGGATTCTTTTAAAATATATTTTGTTCCTCAATTACAGGAAAAAACCATTTTAAACCTTTTTTTTGTTTGTTTAAGTCAAATTCTCACCTCCCTTTTATCTGTGCTCCTCTCTCTGAAATGGCAAGCAATCTAGTATAGATTTTACATGTGGAATAGTGAAAATCATTTTTCCATATTAGCCATTTGGTGAAAGAGGACTTAAACAAGCAAAAGAGAAGTAAAGCGATAAAGTGAGTATGTCTCAGTTTGCATTCAGATTCCTTTACTTCTATCCTCTGGAGGTGGAAGGCATTTTTATCATGCATCCTTGAGAATTGTCTTGGATCACTATGTTGCTAACAATAGCCAAGTCATTCATAAATGTTCCTCATATAATATTCCTCATTGTTATTGTATACAATAATATTCTCCTGATTCTTCTCATTTCACTTTGAGTCAGTTCATGTAGATCTTTCTAGGTTTTTCTGAAATCAAGCTTCTCATCATTTCTTTTAGCACAGTTGTGTTCCATTACAATTAGATATCACAACTTTTTCAGCCATTCCCCAGATGATGGGCATCCCCTTCATTTCTTCTTCTTTGCCACTACAAAAACAGCAGCTATAAATATTTTTGTACAAATGGGTCCTTTTCACTTTTCAAAAAATCTCTTTGGGATACAGACCAAGTGGTGCTACTACTGGATCAAAAGGTATGCACAGTTTTAAAGCCCTTGGGCCAGAGTTCTTAATCTATTTCTAGAATGGTTGGATCATTTCAGAACTCCACCAGCAGTACATGAGTGTCCCAATTTCCCTTATCTCCAATATTTATTATATTCCTTTTCTCTCATATTAGCCAATCTCATAGGTGTGACATGGTTCCTCAAAGTTGTTTTAATGTGTATTTCTCTAATCAAGAGTGATTTAGAGCATTTTTTCATATTACTATATATAGCCTTGATTTCTTCATCTGCAAACTGTCTGTTCATATCCTTTGACCATTTATCAAATAGGGGGTTATTTGTATTCTTATAAATTTGATTCACTTCTCTATATATTTGAGAAATAAGGCCTTTATCAGAGATACTTGCTATAAAATTTTTTTCCCAGCGTTCTTCTTCTCTTCTAATCTTGGTTTTATTTGTGCAGAAACTTTTCAGTTTAGTGTATAACCAGTGATATCCATCATATAATTCTTTCTGTCTCCTTTTTGATTATAAAATATTCCCTTATCCATAGATGTGACAGGTAGACTATTTAATGCCCTAAAGCAGTTTGTTTGTTGGTTTATTCCTGCAGCAGTTCCTAACTAGAAAGTCAGAATAAGGTGCAGCTGGGCTGCTCCCCTCCCCCTCTCTCCCCAGCAGGAGTTAGTAAGGGACTCTCTTCTAGACTGCTGCATCCCTTGAAGGACCAGACTGCCCCACCCCATTGGGAACACAGTGGCCTCTTCATTTACTTTTGGCCTGAGTGAGACCGAAACAAAGTATGTCTTTACTATCAGAAGCAACCAGTGTCTTTACTATACAAAGTGTTTTTGGGATTTGGGGGTGTGTCTTTTGAGTTTGTACTTCAAAAATGTTCAAAACTGTAGTCTAGTGATTTGGGAAGAAGTTTAATGAACCCCAGGCTAGACTAATAGCCTCTTCAGCTCTCTTCCCCAGTTTTTTAATTCGCATTCTTAATCCCCTGACCTCTTAGTAACCCAGCCTGTTAAATTTGCATTCAAAGGGGTGTCTGCCTGAGGTAGAACAGGTGGGCTAGAAGCACTGGAAGGTAGCCATCTCCCAATTAGCCCTGCATTCAGATTAAAACCTGACTTCAACCCTTGACCATTTGCTAAAAAGGTAAATGTGGAGGATACCAGATTTAGGAAGGCTGGACTGTGTTGGGGTGAATGTGGCAGGATGTCATTTAGCCTGAGGGTTATATTTTTCTTATAAATAAGGGATTTTCCTTTAAACTGGGGCTTTTTGCTTTTTTTTTCCTGGCCACTGTTTTCTTTCTCAATAAAGCATTGCTTCTGGTTCCTTAAATAGTGGCTGGCTTAAGAGAGTGTACCCTGTTGAAAAAAGAAATTTTCAAGGTTATCTCAATTTCTGCTTTGGAGAGGAGCTGGGTTTGAGGGATCATAGCTCACATAACTAGAGGGGGGCAGAATAGAGTGCTTGCACCCCTCAATTCTCCCTCTCTCCAAGCCTCTGGGGGTGGGGGGTGGGCGGGGCCTGGCAATCCATCTCTTAAAGGTTGCCCTTCACTGCTATAGAGGAGGGATTCTTAACCTAGTGACCATGGATAGTTTTCAAGGGGTCAATGAATTACTGTTGTTTTAAAAATATTTTGATAACTTTATAATCCTATATAGTTTAGTTTGTGCATTTCAAAATATTCCCAAAAGGAATCCATAAGGTTTTACATACAAACCGCTACAAGGGGTCCATGACATCAAAAGATTAAGAACTCCAGCTCTGGGGTTTTCAGAGTTGGAATAGAATGCTATACCTTACAGAAGAGTTATTAACTTGCCACGAACAAATATAATTTACAAATAATTTTAAGTTGTGATGGCATTGATACATAATAAGTATTTGTTATATGTGACCCTGGAAATGTTTGTAAGTAACAAACTAAACATTTACTTTTGAAAATTCTTTCTTGTTTTAGAATTTGAATACATCTGGTAAGACATCTTCAAGTACAGATGGACCTAAATTTCCTGGAGACAAAAGTTCAACAACACAAAACAACAACCAGCAGAAAAAAGGGATCCAGGTGTTACCTGATGGTGGGCCCACATAAGAGACAATTTAACAAATGTTGAAATATTTTCTTCACTTCTTTTCCCTAAATATAAAATTAATGTGTTTCTCTTATCTAGGTCGGGTTACTAACATTCCTCAAGGGATGGTGACGGACCAATTTGGGATGATTGGCCTGCTGACGTTTATTAGAGCAGCAGAGACAGACCCAGGAATGGTACATCTTGCATTAGGAAGTGACTTAACAACACTAGGCCTCAATCTCAACTCTCCTGAGTAAGTCTGTTTCTCAGTAAACAAAATCATTTTTAAAAAGCTGTGTTGCTATTCATGATAGCAGGTTCATTTTGACTACTTGCTAATTAAAAAAGATAAAGCTATTTTGTAAAGTTAAGCAATGAAATTTACAATCAGTAGAATTAAAATTTTCTTTTTGGTAAAAATAGCCCCCTACTTTTTGAAGAATGTCATTGTAATTGTAAGCTTTCCATCAAATTAGTAATTTGAAGTCTTCCCTATGGGCATTATAGCTGCTTTTAACTGTTCTTTTAAATATGATATACTCATCCATTTTTTAAATCCATGAATATTTTCCTTTTTAAAGAATGATAGCACTGTATATAAATTTAGCTAATAGTACTATTAAGGAAACTAGTAAGAAAATTTTCATGCTATTTATACTGTATTATTTTCTTATAATAAAATTAAGTCATTTAGTTGGCCTCATATTTAGTTTGACCAAATGCTTAGAGAATATGCTTAAAGTAGAAGGGGAGCCAAAATGCTTGAGCAAATACCAATTATTATATCCCCTAAAAGGTGGCAAATGGCTTTGATTATAAAAGTAGACTAATTATATAGAAATTAAACCCCATTTGCTAATTGTTATGTTTTTCCTCTTCCCCTCTCCTCCTCAAATGGAAAATAAAAGTAGAAAATTTCAAATTTGAAATATACCTTCAGAGGCTATTTTGAGTTTATCATATTTCTATCATTAATATATTAAAGGAAAGATATCTTTTTAAGTTCTGATTCTTAATTTTGCTTCTGCTATTTATTTCACAAGTTAGCAATTGGAGAAATCGTCTATCTTGATTTAATTCATAGATTTAAATCTTCCAAACAATGCCAAAGATACTAAGAGCCTTTGATGAATAAATATTGTATAATATTTTTTCCCCAAAATTTGATATTATGGTATTACTACATCCTTTGTGATGTGTATGTATGTGTGTGTGTGTGTGTGTGTGTGTGTGTGTGTGTGTGTATATATATATATACACACATCACAAAGAATATATTTTTTTGGGGGGGAATTTTACTGACTTCATAGTAATTTTTGTTTTCCTGTTTAGAAATCTCTATCCCAAATTTGCATCACCTTGGGCATCTTCACCTTGTCGACCTCAAGACATAGGTAGGGGAATCTATTCACATTAAAATCTCTCCCTTCAATTTTACCCCCAATATCTGTAGATAAGTAGGTAATCAGCACCCCCCCTTTTTTATTATATAGACTTCCACGTTCCATCTGAATACTTAACGAACATTCACATTAGAGATAAGGTGAGTATGCTTTTTTTCTACTTGATTAACTTAAGTTTTTGACAAATAAAACAATTTTCATAGTTTAATACAAATTTTCAAAAATACTTATCTGCCTTTAATTTTCAAAATTAAATTTAATAAAATTCTCTGTAATCTGTTGTTTTAATTTTCCTCATGCATCCAAATGGTTTCTTGATGACTTAGAATTATTTGTAGATTTTGATATTCTGCTTGCCAAAGCAGTCAGTAACAGCTTACAGACAGGACCTCTGCCAATGAGATATACTAATGTGGTGGTCTTTGCCCATTTCATTGACAAATTTCTTCTAATATTATGTGCTCTGGTTCTTGAAATTGAAGAAATTTATTTTTATATATTGTGCCTTTAATTGGGAGAATATATGATCTCTATCTTTCTCAGTGTGGTAAAATACTAGTTCTGAGAACTAGTATTTTAGATTGCCATCTAACTAGATTGCCATCACAGATTGCAATCCAACCATTACTTAGTAAATAAGTAAATTATAAGGAATTATATGATGCACCTAGAAGTTAAATGACTTGCCCAGAGTCACAAAGCTAGCAAGTGTCAGAGACAGGATTTGAACCCAGGACTTCCTGAGTCTTAAGTCCAACATTCTTATCTCTTTTACTATCTCTGATAATGGATATCACTTCCTTAATGTGAAATACATTTCTCCTTTCTCATGATGTTTTTCTCTTGACTAATTATAAAACAAATATTAATAAATTGAAAATCTAATCTCCTTATATCTAAGAAATCACATTGTAAATTTCAATAAGAGAGAAAATTTTTAAAAATCTAGTCAACACTTTTTAACCAAAATAAGCCAAGATAATTGTTAGGGGCTAGGAGATGTTTCAACAAAAAGCATTGTGTCAGATTTTGTAGCACAATAGGAGTATATATAGTTTGGTTTTTTAGGATCTTTAGAAAGTATGGGAAATTCTTTGAAACTAAAATATGCATTTAAGCATGAACAATTGTGTCATCTGTTTAAGACTTTATTTTAATTAGATTACTAAATTTTTTAATCTTGTGAAAGTCAAATATATACTGAAATCATGGACTGGCAGAGAAACTGATCATAGTTTCAAACTAATTCTTTGGAGAAATCATTGAATTACTGACCTATAGGTGATATGCAAAGTTTAAAATAAGGCATACTCTCATGGAGTATGTAGGCTAGGGTGGGAATACATTTAAATACAGATAATTAGAATGTAGAATTTTCAAACAAATGATTAGAGAAGTGCAAAAGAAAATGCTGGTGGTTGAGCTAAGGGCTTAAGGCTTATAGAACATGATGAGCAAAGGTGGGAGAATGATAATATATTCAGATGGGGAGTACAAGTTTAGAGAGTAAAAATAGGAGGTAAAGCTAGAAAGGCAAGACAGCACTAGATTATAAAAGCCTTTGAATACTAAGGCAAAGGAATTGCTTTAGAATGAATGGTGCACAATATTCCTCCACCCTTCATCACTAACAATTATTTGTAGTATAATAGCCCCAATTTTTTATTTTTAACATCCAATAAATCTTTACAGTTGGTAGGCACAGAAGATAGCACCGACTGTCTCATAGGACAGACTGGATTAGTTCACTCTTTTTCATCTACCTTGTAGTTTGCTGACATTCTCCACATAGATCTAGAGATAAAGGGGACTTCCTAAGTCATCTGGTCCAACCCCTTCCTTTTCAGATGAGGAATCTAAGGGAACAAAGGGAGTAACCTTCCCAAGGCCATATATAGAGAGCCAGTGGTAGAGCTAAGAATTCTCATTCTCTGACTTCAGAACCCAGCACTCTTAATAATGCCTTTTCTATGCTTTTAGAGAAACTCCTGACTCCTCAGTTGTCTGCTAGAAAAGGAGGGGGAGCATTCTAGATCCTCACGTTCTTGGAGCCGTACCATTCATGGTGCCTCGATTCAGCACCCTATGGATCCTCCAATCTCAGTCCCAACCATTTGTTTCACAGCCTAGCTCTGGACTGTTGGTATGGTCATCCCGTTCCCCTTCAGCTGAACAGAGATAATGATCACATTACATTACTGACAAACTCTTAGCTCATCATACCTTTCCGGTCCCAGTCATTATTTTTAACCCCGTGATGATCATTGTTCAAACTCAGTTCATAAGCATGCGCGCTCTCTCTCTCTCTCTCTCTCCCTCTCTCCCTCTCTCTCCCTCTCTCTCCCTCTCTCTCCCTCTCTCCCTCTCTCCCTCTCTCCCTCTCTCCCTCTCTCCCTCTCTCTCTCTCTCTCTCTCTCTCTCTCTCTCTCTCTCTCTCTCTCTCTCTCTCTCTCTCCCTCTCTCCCTCTCTCCCTCTCTCTCCCTCTCTCCCTCTCTCCCTCTCTCCCTCTCTCCCTCTCTCCCTCTCTCTCTCTCTCTCTCTCTCTCTCTCTCTCTCTCTCTCTCTCTCTCTCTCTCTCTCTCTCTCTCTCTCTCTCTCTCTCTCTCTCTCTCTCTCTCTCTCTCTCTCTCCCTTCCTCCCTCCCTCCCTCCCTCCCCCTTTCTCTCTCTCCCTCTCCCTCCCTTTCCATCTTAGAATCAATACCTCCTGGGCCCAGTTCTCAATCCATTGCTCCCATGATTTCATCTTAAAACTTTAATCGGGCACCCGATCACTCAGTAAGCTTTTGAAGTTTGTGTAATCCATCAATTAACACTCAGTTGAGATTCTGGTAGCAGTGATCTCCTGACCTTTAGGGCCCTCTTCAGTGAGTTCAGTGCCTGACTTACTGTCTTATCTCTCCTCTCCTAATTCCTGTCCTTGGGTAGGGGACATCAGTATGTCTAACCTCTTAGTTCAACTTATTCATTTTCCATAACTTAATGCCTCTCTCATATCAACTACACACAGAGATGGCAATTCCCTTTATCTGGCCATCATTTACAAGCATTCCAGTTTCATGTTCATGAACTCTGAAATTGCCTTCTCTAATCCACATTACTGTCATTCCACCTCTTCCTCTGCTTTGCAACCCCAAACCCCATTCTTCATCTTCACTGTGGCCCCCAGTGCCGAGGCCATCACCATAGCCTTCGCTATGGTTCCCATGGTGAATCATTTCAACTTAGAACTGTATTTTTTTCTCTCCAGGACCTTTATCCCCTTTTCTTACGACTGATCTTGCTCTGCCCAGCCTCAGTCTTGAACTATTCCTGTTATCTTTCCTCCTATTTACTTGCTGCTGAACAAAACTGGAAGAAAACACAAAACCATGCCAACTGAGTCTACACATGCTTATTTCCTAATTAATCCATTCAGTAGAGTGGTTTTTCTAAACCCCTCTCCATACCCTCTCAGCTAAAAATCTTGCCTCATATTTCACTGAAAAAAAATGAAACCATTTATTGAATTCCCTCTTCTCCTGAACTCTTTGTTCTCCTAATCTCAGAATATTATGCTGTCTTCCACCACTATTTACACTTCCCCTTGTCTCAAAGGAAGAGGTAGCTCTTCCTGTCAAGAAAAGTCCCTCTATATGCCCAAATGATCCCATTCCATCCCATATCTTCCAGTACATTATCCCCTCGTTCATCCTACTCCCTACAGAGAAGCTTGTATCTGTCTCCATCATCCTCATAACTATTGTAGCTGACCACTCGCACTGGCTGTTGTCCTATCTCTTCTCTTTTGTGACTAAATTTTTTGAGAAGACTGTCTATAATTAATTATTTTCATTTCCTTTCCTCTATCTTCATAAATCTGTGATCTCATTTTCAGCCTCATCAATTCAGTTGAAACCTCTCTCTCCAAAGTTATCAGTAATCTTTCATTTGCCATACCTACAGGTCTTTTTTTTTTCAGCCTTTATCCCTCTGAACTTTCTGTAACCTTTGACACTTAAGTCATCACTGTCTTCTTGATAGTCTCTTTTCTCTTGGCAGTACCACAGACTTCTGGTTCTCCCCCTAGCAGTCCGAACATTTCTTCTCAGTCTGCGTTTCTTGATCTTCCTTCCTAGTGGAGTTGTTCATCAAGGCCTTTGTTCTGTCTCCACCCTTGCTGCTGATATCCAGTCTTGGAATCTCCACCTGCCTGTTGGACAGCTAAAACTATGCCCCATAGACATCTCACATAGTTTGTCCCCAGATGACCTCATTCCCTCTCTTCTTCCCCTCCCTTCTGTAAGCTCTGCCCTTCTCCCAACTTTGCTGTTACCTTTTAGGTCAGCACCACTTTCCCAGTTACCTTGGCTGGTAATCTAGGTGGTGACATCTTTAATTTCCCATTCCCAACTCCAAACTGTTTTTTCAGATCCTCTCTGTCTTGCCTATGTAATGTCCCTTTGTAGATACCATTTTCTGTCCTGGCACTGCCATCAACCAGTTGGCATTCCTTTGTTACCTTACTGTTGTAATAGCCTTTTGGTTGGTCTTTCTGCATCAGGCCTTTTCCCCACTTTGGTCTGCTTTTTCAGATATCAAGCTGGTTTTCTGAGCATATCACACCTTACTCAGTGAATGCTAGTTTTATTCTCTGTTGCCTCCAGAGTCACACAGAAAATCTTTGATTTGGCCTTTCATAACCTGTTCTCTTCCCGTTTTTCCAGTCTTACTCCCTTACTTTTCAGGCACCTTACTCCCCTTTCACTTACTGTTCATGGACTGGTTCCCATGCCTAACATCCTCTCCCTCCATCTCCTACCTTTTCTGATTTCCTTCTAATCCCAGCTAAAAATCCTTCCTTTGTTGGACACCTTTCTAAGACACCTTTAATTCCAATGCCTTCCCTCTGTTGAGTATCTCTAGTTATCTTTTGCAAAGTTGTTTGCTTGTTGTTCCCCCCTCCCCATTAGGCTGTGAATTCCTTTAGGATAAGATCTGGATTTCTCTTTTCCCTCCCTTTCTTTGTATCACTAGCACTTACCATAATTCCCTGTACATAGTAGGTACTTATTAATAAGTGTTTTTTACTGACTTGACTGTGAATTTCTATGAGGAATAGGAAACTAGTAAGAAAACTATAGGACATTTTGAAGACTACTTCCTAAACCCAAATGGGAAAGTATGATATTGGAACATAAAAAGATAAGCATATTTTTATCAGACTTTGTAGGATCCAAATTAGGAATTTCCTAGATTTGGGATCTATAAAAACTTTTACACACACACTCTTTTCATAATGAAAAGTTAGAATAACTGTTGCTACCTAGTGGTTGCATCACTGCATTATCTTTCATTGGTTTGGACTTTGAAAAATCTTTCTCCCTAGTACCGTATTTCATACTCTGAATTTTGTGGAAGCTTGATATTCCATGAAATGATCTCCAAGATTCAAAATAAAAAATTTGCAATGCCAGATATAATAAAGAGCAATCCTGTCTAATTTAGAGGTCTTCCAAAGGAAAAACAAATCTGAAAATATTACATCTCCCTCTCCCTTAGGGTTACATACCAAAATAAAAGCAAAAACAGATCTAGCATGATTGCCACAGCATTTATAGCACAATACAAAACACTTAAAAACAAAACTATGAAAATTTTTAAGGAAAAAATGGTCCAAACAAAAAAAAATGTTCATTGTGCTAGTTTATGTAAGGGGGAAAAGAAATTGCTCTATGTCTTATAAAGTTAACCGTTATATCCAATTTTCCTGCACAGAATAGCAAAAACCAATGCCCCCCCCCCCCCCCCACTAAGTAAGTTATTTGTATTATTACTAGATTTTATGAAACTGACTTGAAAATGTATCTTTTGTATATTCCAAAGTGAGAAGGCACTGGGAAGTAGTTGGTTCAAATTCTGATTCTGACACATCCTACTGTATAATGGGGGAGATGTCACACAGCCTATTAGTAGCACAGTCAACTTACCAAGATGGTAGTGTTCAAAAGAATTTCTGAGCAGTAATGGTGAGAGAATTTTCCCCTTGGGTATTTAGTACTTGAATAAAATTATAATTCTGCACTTCCTTTCCTCTCTGCCCCCAATAAATAAATAAATGTAATTTGCTTCAGTAGTATAGGTTATATTCAGGTTATAGTAGTAGTAAGAAATTTTCTTAAAATCTTAAAGCTCTTACTTCATCAATTCAAATTTTTAAGTGAAATGTTCTTCCAGTGTAAAAACCAAAGTTTGAAAATCATATTAGTCAGATAAAATATAAGTATTTGTTCCATCCTTTTTTGATTGGGGGTGGGGGAAATCCCAGTAAGCAAAAAATTATTTTAGAATTGTAGTTCTCTGTGATCAGTTTAGAACATGCTGCAAAGTTAAAAAATACTCTATGTTCTCATTTTCAAAATGGTGCTTTTTAATATTAATACTTACCCTTGACTTATATTCTTGATTTTTTATTTGAATATTCTTCTTTTATAGCTGGCTGCAATAAAACTGGGCCGATATGGAGAAGATCTACTATTCTATCTCTATTACATGAATGGAGGAGACGTATTACAGCTTTTAGCAGCAGTAGAGCTGTATGTTCAAAATATTTGATCATTTTTGTATTATAGAGGAGTCAGTCACTGTGGGAATCTTAAAGCAAAGTACTTTAAATAATGATTGCTAGTTTATCTTTTGAAAGAAATAATAAATTATCCCAAGTCTGCAGTTCATTGATTATACTTTTATAATTAAAATACCAAATAAGTTATATTCAAATTATAAGTTATGTGAATAATGGTATATACATCATAAAAGCTTTATTTAAAAAATGAATTGCAGCCTGAATTTCACATTGAATTGAGCATAATTAATATGTAGCTTTAACTCAATCATTTGCTAGAGAATGAGTTTGACCAAAAGATGAAGTAGATCAAGTTAATGTTAATTCATGAGAACTGGAGTGAAAAAGTCCTTCCTTTCTGCTGGGCCTACCTAGTACAAAGGAAAGTTCTGTTGCTTCTAAAGCTACATAAATTACTGGAATTATAATCAAATTACCCAAATCTTTTGATTCTCTTGGTTCTGCTACATTTTTGACTATCTACCCATGTTTTTCAATTTATGTTGTATCCTTTTGAACCTTTTAAAATAGGGTCTCTTTGTTTTATGTTAAGACTTTTGCTTTTTTTGAATAATTTGGTGGTCATATAGTAAAAATCAAGAAAAGGGAAGAAACAGTAGATTATTTAAAGCACACCCAAGCAACAATCTTAGATACACAGGAAAGGGAAAGTGAGTGAGGCTTTAATATGTTTGAAAGGTTCAAGTTTGTCCAACTATGAGTGATTCTCATCCTCAACATTCTCTTAGCCAAGTTGAATAATAATTAATAGAAAACAGTTGGTCCTTTTATTTCCTTAAACAATTTGTGGTATTTTCCCATTATTTTGATATCCACCCAAGAACAGCTTTTATTCAGTGCTCTATACTCATGGTTGGTTGTATGTTATAGACTACCATGTAAACTATATTAGCATTTTGTCCTCCTTATTTCTATAAAAGATGATTAGATTTAGGAGTCTCAATTTCTTATAAAGGTGCTCATTAATTTTAGTTAGTTAATTTTAATTTTAGTAAATATTTTTTCTTAAGAAAATGAAAATTTGGGGTGTTTATTGCCGTCTGAGAAATATTTGAATTTTTCCTCACCGATTTCCTAAGAAAAGAAGCTTTTCTCTCTCTCCCCAGACCTTTTGAATCTGTCTCTTACTGCTCCCTTGTCAGTTTACCTAAAGATTAGATCTCATGTTACAATTTCTCCATTAACACTTCTTTGTTGTATGTTTTGTATACTAGGATCAGAATTCATTCTGTTTACCCTTTTCTAAAAGTAAATTTTGTACTTATGAGAAGATTGTAAAAACATATTAAGATTCTAAAAAATATGTCCACTTTATCTTATGGGAAATGTTTTTCTGTTGTTTTAATGAAAGTTGCTGGTATTTAAATTCTCAAATGAATTCTGAAGGGTCAGATTAATTTATTCTTTATGCCAGTTTTAGGATCAGTCACATATCACAAATGAAAATGAATTCAGTCATATAAGGATTGTCATGAGTGGACATTTTTAGCCATTCTATTTTTATGATTTTATATAGTCAGTTTCCCAGTCATGAAAATAGATTGTATTTACAAATAGTTGATTTTATCAGTTACTGAGTAAATCTGTCCAAATGTCCCTTGGCATCTATACCTTTCTCTTTCTTAAGTCAATCGTTAACTTGTCTGCTGTGCTATTTCAGAAGTTTCCACGTGGGCCTCCCTTACCTCGCCTCCCTTCTCCAGTCTATCCTACCCACAGATACCAGACTAGCAGTACCTAGAATATCTAAAGCAAATCTTTGTTGTTTGAAAACTGTTGCACCCACCTTACCATGTTGTTCCAGTTCTCAAACTGGTTTAAAGCCCTTCACAACATGGCTTCAACCTAGCTTTCCAGTCTTATTTCTTCCCTTCACAAACTCCATGGTTCAGTCAGGGTAATCCTGTGCTCCTCCCCACACATTACACCTTTCTGTAGGCTGGTCCTCCATGAGAATACGTTATAGTCTCCCTTTTTACATGAGGCCTTTCCATGCCCCTTGGCTGCTAGGGCCTCCTGAAAAATATATTGTTTTGTATTTACTGCTTATAAGTGCATATAGCTCCTTAAGGGCAAGGATTATTTTCATTTTTTATTTTCACATCGTCAGTGCATAGCACAGTGCTCTCTACATAGTAGCCAGTAAAGTCAAACATCATTAACTGTAACTAGTGTCATACTATTGCTATTGTATATAAATTGATAATTAAAATGTGAGCTAAAAATTATTTCCTAAATCATTTGGCAGATACTTAGTTTATTTTCAAGGCTTTTCCCTCCTATTTTTGTGGTGGTGGTGGTTTTTTATTTAATTTTCAGTAGCAATAAAAAGTTCTTGTAAAAACATTTTACTGACAAAAAAATGCTAAGAAAAAGTTTTTTATACATCACATAAAGGTATAATTAGTAATGCAAAATGATTAGATGAAACCGATTTGGGTCTGCATTTTTATTCTTATTGTTTTTCTTAGAAAAGTTCCAAAAGAATTTACATGTCTTAAGTAAAATTTCATAGAAAATGATTAACAGGAAAAAAATAATTTTCTTTTTCTCTTAAAATTAAAAGTTTTAACCGAGATTGGAGATATCACAAAGAAGAACGAGTATGGATTACCAGGGCACCAGGCATGGAACCAGCAATGAAAACCAATACATACGAGAGGGGAACATATTACTTCTTTGACTGTCTTAACTGGAGGAAAGTAGCTAAGGTATATTTTTTTCCTTGTGCAAATGTGTAAATGTATGAATCTAAGCTTTTTTTTTTTTAAACCTCCCTGTTTATCTGTTTATGTATATGTACCAATACATCCATTCCAATAATGTGCCAGATATTTAGCAAATCTTTTGTCTCCACTTCCTTGTGTGACTTTATTTTAGACTCCAGGAGGGAGCCTTGAAACAATTCATATCATCAATAGTTAGGAAAATGATTGAGCCTAGTAAAGAGATTTTGTAATTTTGCACAAGCCCTGGTAACATTTGAAATATATATATATTTTTTTTGTGACTACTGAATTGTAAAATAAAGATACCCTCTTGCAATCCCAAAGCCATGTATTCTTATATTATTACTTAAACAAATTGAGACTTAATGAAAATATATGCATATTTTTACACATCAACATTTTACTCATTCCAGTGAAAGTTATTTAAGTCTGTCTTTACCAACTGTTTTAAAAGAAAGAAATTAGATTAATCCAGAAGAATAAAACTATAGGTAAAACGCAGCATATTGGAGAAAAGGGCATATGGTTTCTCAAAACAGAATAAACAACAAACCCTCCCAGGACTTTTCCTAATAAAATCTATTGGAAGGTATGTACTTGTCCCAGATACCACATCATTTTCCTGTCTCAACCTAAAAAATTGGCTTTTGCTTTCACAAAATGCTATTATACTCAAATCCAGCATCATACAAAAGAATAAATTCTTCTATGCTAAATCCAAAATTGGGGATTTTCCTGAATGCAGATTCTTGATAATTCTAAGGGTTTAGAAATGCTGTTTTTTAAAGATTTGTCCTCTTAATGTCAAAGGCAAAGTGTCACCTCATTACTTATTACATTGATAGTGCATTTGCACAAGGTAAGAAAAGAATAACTTATGTCATGAAGCAGCATATCTTCAAGAAAAATCCATGATATTTCCTTGTACTATGTTTTATTAGAACTCTTTGCCTCGAGATTAGGAAGATAAATTCCAAAGAAACTGCTGCTAGTAAGTGGTCCTTTGTTTATGTATATTCTTTCTGTGTAGCCAGGGTAGAGCTATTTGGATTAAAGTGCTCATACTTGTGTCTGTGTCTCAAATAGGCATATTTGCCCAAATTTTCTATGAGTATTTTATGTGACTTTCCTCCCCAAATAGTGTTCATCTATGTGGTTTTTGGATTCTGTTAGAATGTATTGTGTCATACCAGTTTCTTTGTAATGTTTTTACGATTTGCAGGTGCATTCTTTATTATTACATCACTATGACCATACTATTGTAATGTTTGCTATTCACTGTATTATCAAATTCACACAGGATGAGTGAGAGGTTATCTAATAAAAATGTTTATAGTGCATCAAACTGACCACACATTGAATGTAGGTCCTTTTCTTATGTGTCATGTAAAGCTCCAGAAAATATTTATTAAGGAATGTGTAGGATAGACATAGTTAAAAAAAAAAAGTCTTACAAGTAATACTTGCTATTTAATTTCTTCTTTAATTCAAATACTAAGTAGTTTTCATTCATCTGAAGATTTTTCTTCCCACTCTAAGTAACAAAATAAATTGATTATACATTGGGGTTGCTCCTAGACTTTTTGAAACAATAATGTACTGCATATTGACATGATTAAAGAAATTTAATAAGTAGAATCAATTTTAATGTAAAAATATAAACAAAGTTGGACACTTGGTCATTTGGACTGGTATGGGGAAGATGTTCCAAATTTTCTGAATGCTGTGGCATTGTGGGTATTGTTCTTTTATTTTCTTTGATCAACATTGGTAAACTCACAGAAGCACAAGAACATTTTAAAATAATCTGTCATGATTGTAGTTCCACTGTCTGCATTATCATGGAGAACTTTTGCTAAGAAAAACCTTTAATCAAAGAATTTTGCTCACTTTTTCAGTTTTCTTTAAGGTTGTATAAATGACAAATAGGAAAACTTTTTTAAAGAAAAACCTAAAATGCCAGTAGTAATTTGGGATAGAAATATTTAGTAAATGATATGATCATTTTGAAAAAGAGGGATGTCTCACAAGATAACAACAAATATGAAACAAAAGTCTCTTTATTTTTAAAATAACATTTCATTCTCAAAACAGTGTGTGCTGAAGTGCTTTAAAAACTCTTAATGCTCCACAGATAATATAATGTGGTATTCAGCTATTTAATTCTTATTTTAAGGTTTTAGACAGTCTTTTACTGGTCATAGTCATGTGATACACAATATCAATTTGTTAAAATGTTAAATTATTCATTAGCATAATGCCAGGTTCAGAGATTCTCTACTATCTTTTCTTGCCATTTTTGAAGCCATTTTGCTAAATATTTGTGTTACACAATCTTTCTAGAGAGTAAAATTGTTATAAAATTGATGTTACTAATAAGTAAAATAGGAAATTACATAATTGGACAGTTCAGGCTAAAGGAATTTTTTTTTTCTTAAATAAGCAGATAGCAGTTTGGGCGAGTGGCAGATTCACTGCCATTATCCATATTTCAGTTGTCCATATCAACTTTAGCATAGAATTAAGACTTCATTCTCCTATGGAAGAAATTCCTCAGTTAGGTAAACACTTTGACAAAAAGGTTTTCATTGTTTTTCTTTAACAAATCTTATCTTCAATTTTATTTTTTTCATATTTGAATCTTTTAGAACATGTGGGAAAGGGATTAAACTTACTTTGCTTCACCTTGGAGAAGAGTTGGGATCTAAGGGAAAAATCTTCCTAACAGAGCTGTCCCTAGCATATTATAGAAGCATTATTCTTTTGAGGGAAGTAACTGAGCTCCTAGAACATTGAAAGGGGGATCTTGTAGATGGGGAGTCATCCTTTTGGTAAGGGTTGAATTTTATGATCTCTGAAGGCACTTTTCAACTATGTGATCCTATAATTCTAAGAATTTATTTCCTTCCCTTTGCATTTCCTTTCCAAAACTTGAGCTGTGTAATAGGGTAAAAAAGAATCATGAATAGAATAATTTTTTCCCCATTTCTTTGGAAATCTTTTGTAAAGTTGTTGCATTAGGAATATGCAACATAATCTTTACAGTATGATCATTTACTTTTACTTTGTTGTTAGTTAAGTTGACTTCATTTGTTCACATCAAAATATGAATCCTGAAATAGATTATTTTCAGCTTTAAGGAATTATCCAACAATTAAAACTTTTCTCATTGGCTTCTGTTTAACATTTTAAAGAAATGTGAGTCATTCCCAGGGTAACTGGCCTAGGAACCAGAAGACTTTGGTACCCAATAACTGCAAGCCATCAGCGATAAGCATTCTTAAACCTAGGAAATTAGACATGTTGTCACATCAAGCAGGTTGGCTTCTGCCTATGAAGTTTGGGGTACCCTTATTATTATACTTGTCAAGGAGAATGTATATAAAATACTTGGAACTCCTTGGAGGAGCAACTGTGATATTTGCACAGGGCCCAGCAGAGGTACTTAATGCTTTTTCCCTTCCCTTGTTAACAAGTTTAATGAAAATGTAAATACTCCTGTTTTTAGAACATAACCGAACAAGGCAATTTTCTCTTACAACAAACAATTCTCTTTAGATCTGTAGGAAGTGATTGGGTTAAAGTGTACTCAAAAATGTCCAGATATTTTTTTAAAAGACCTCTGTTTCTTTTAGAGGTAGGCCTGAGAGATTTGCACAAATGCATTTTCAAGTAAAATGTGGCAGTACATCTGAAGAAATTTTTTTAACTGATTCCTTATTTTACATACTCCAAGAAATTTCAGTTTTTTATATGGATTAATACTTAGGATTATAATATTTTGTGATAATTCAACAGTATATGTAACCCATATAAAATAAGAACAATTCTTTAGTCACAAGGGAAAGTTATTTGAAAAATCAGGTTTTTCAAAATACTCAAGCAGTTATTATTTCAATCTCATTTCATGCCTTTTAATAATCCTATAGTAATGACTTTACTGTACTTTATTCAATGGAACTGGTTCACCCCCCCCCCTTTGTTATATTACTTTGCCAAAATATGTATTATTTTATTTACTGCAATTTTTCATGAACCCTAACCCTTCTTATATTATTATTTTTACAAATGAGGATGGCTTGAGATAACATTCCATAGTTATTCTCATGAATAATTACTTTAATAAAAGTCTCTTTATATTCTAATTATGTAAGTGACTTCATAATTACTCAAATGTAGTCATTCAGTTATGAGAAACCTAAGGGAATATAGACCTGATATCTATGAGAAGTGAAATTCATAATCCTTCCTATCCCCCTTTTAAATCCTTAATGCTGAATGTGGGTATTACTATTATTATAGTCATCAAGGAGATCTTAGGTAAGATACTTTGAACTCCTTGGAACTTGTTCCAAACAGGAGGATCATATGTGATAGTTACCATTTAAATGACTTGTTTTTAAGAATACTAATGATCATGGAAAAATAAACCTTTTAGATCTTTGCCCTATTAAATGCTATAGACCAGAACGAAAAGGGTTTTTCGAAACTTAGGGCAACTTAACATAATCTCCTTATAAATAACATTATCATTAGAGATGCATACATGCAAGAAAAGTTTGACTCAGTTTTATAATCTCATATAAATAAGAATTACATTGTGGAGGATTAGTTTGAAATATAATAGGTTCATGCACACAGTTAGTTTAAACAGATTTTCCTTGAGGATATTAGAACTGGTCTATTTTAAATTCTAACACATATTTAACTATCCAAACTTGAAAATACACAATGCACACTATTTTCAAAGCCTTTCAACTCCTAGAAAGATGTTTTTTTTTTTTAAACAAATTTGATTTTAATGTTTTTAGTGTTATTTACTGCTAAGCAAATAGTATAATGTCTTCGGCTTAGTTACCCCAACTAGAGTACAGAGTCAACTTTCAGATGAAATTTACCACAACAGACCTTATTTTTAAACATCTGTCAACAAACTGGAAGAAAAGTTTAGCAGTTTAATTTTGGTTAATAGTTCCCTGCACAACAGAACATTTAAGATATATTTGTGAACTTTTGCAGTTAGGTCTTGAATTTTCATTTTAATTTCACAAATAGTAAAAATTTTTAAGGCAGTGGAAAGAGTCCAATCGAAATCAGACCTCTAAGTAAAGGTCTGCGTTTACCTCAGTCACTTCTTCGTTGTACTGTATTATGGAAGTGGTTTAAGTTTTTTGAGGCAACATAAAAACTGTAAGTGTCCTTAATTATTAAAACTTACATGCAGTTTAATAACAGGGTGATATAAATTAACCAAATTCAGACAATGGAATTCATAATTCTAGGAGATCTTTTCTGCAAAATAAAGACTGTTGGCCATATTTTAGTTTTGAAAATATGAAAAGTGGTAGTTTTTTGAGAATTGTAAATAAATCTTCAAGACAGAATATTTGTTTTTTAATGTAATACACATTTGATAGTGAGCATTCTAAAACCTGAACAAACCACTGTGTCTTTTCTTTTCAGGGCATGTGGTTTATAAAATGGGACGTCTGGAGACAGGGGAGATTTCATGGTTTTTCACAGGTCTTACTTAATGGTGTATAGATTTAAAGCAAATTAAAAAGTGACTTCTCATATGCTGAAGGGCATTTTTTGATATCCCATTTAAAATGTTTAGTAATTTAAATACCATAAACATTCATTCAGCATTTTGGCAGTTAAAATACAGTAAGCAAGTAGACCCTTTTGTATTGTTATTGTATTGCTATGAACATTTTTCATGTGTGGGGCAAGTAATGGTCAATTACAATTTGGATGATAGAAACCCTACTGAAACAAAGAAATAGGTCTTATCCATGCATTCTACAGAGCCACCTATTTTTCCCAACTGAAAGCCCTTTCTTCACATCGTTTTCCCCTCATTCATCAAATAGATACCATATACTCAACCTCTCTGCAAAGTGGCATTTTACTTGAGAGGAAATGGTAGATGAGTGGAGGTGAATGTTTTATTTTCTGTGTATAGCTAGAAATGCAGTTCTGGCAAAAAAGATGCAACCAAGAGGATTGCATAATAAAATCTTCTAAATATTAAATTTTTTCTGTTATAGGAGTTCCTTCTGGAATATGACAAATTAGAAGAAAGGCCTCATCTGCCATCATCCTTCAACTACAACCCTGCTCAGCAAGCCTTCTAAAGACTTCCCTTTTCTTGGGGTATGGCTGTCTCAGCACAATACTCAACATAACTGCAGAACTGATGTGGCTCAGGCACCCTGGTTTTAATTCCTTGAGGATCTGGCAATTGGCTCATGCAAAGGGTCACCATTTGAGGTCCTGCCTTACTAATTATGTGCTGCCCAACAACTAAATTTGTAATTGTTTTTCTCTAGTTTGAGCAGGGTCTGAATTTTTCCATTTTTTTTGGACAGCAGACATTGATCTGTAATGACAAAAAAGTACACTGACAAAGTTTACCACATAGTTTCCAAAATGTAAAAAAGAAAAAAAAAACCCAGAAAAAAAAAACAAAAAAAATCCCAAAAAATTAGACAACAAAATTTGCATTGTTCATTGTAGCACTATTGGTAATAAAAAAAAATGTTTGTGCATTTTTATGTGAAGATCCTTCTCGTATTTCATTTGGAAAGATGAGCAAGGTCTGCTTCCTTCATTTTACTTCTCCCTTCTGTTTTTGAAAGGCAGTTTTTCGCCAAGCTTAAATGCAAGAATATCTGACTGTTTAGAAGAAAGATATGGCCACAACCTCTGGATGGTTTCTAGGGTTGTGTTATTACTGAGCTTCATCTTTCCAGAATGAGCAAAACACTGTCCAGTCTTTGTTACGATTTTGTAATAAATGTGTACATTTTTTTTAAATTTTTGGACATCACATGAATAAAGGTATGTATGTACGAATGTGTATATATTATATATATGACATCTATTTTGGAAAATGTTTGCCCTGCTGTACCTCATTTTTAGGAGGTGTGCATGGATGCAATATATGAAAACGGGACATTCTGGAACTGCTGGTCAGGGGACTCCTTTGTCGCCCTGTGCACTAAAGGGCCAGATTTTCAGCAGCCAAGGACATCCATACCCAAGTGAATGTGATGGGACTTAAAGAAGTGAACTGAGACAATTCACTCTGGCTGTTTGAACAGCAGCGTTTCATAGGAAGAGAAAAAAAAAAAGATCAATCTTGTATTTTCTGACCACATAAAGGCTTCTTCTCTTTGTAATAAAGTAGAAAAGCTCTCCTCACTGCAGTGTGGACTTTGATTTGAGATTGTGAAGTCATTTCTTCAGCAATGAAAAGTGGAGAAAAAGAATACCTGTTGGAAGTTTTTAAAAATATCAAGGTATCTAGCAGTTAAGAGACTTAAAAAAGCAAGTCTTTTAACTGCTGAAAAATTCAATGAATTCATATACCATTTCACACATAGGTCAAAAAATAAAGTCTTAGTACCAGAAGAATAAAATGTAAAACTTGGAAAAAATATGGATCATTGTTGCATTTGACATAAAATACCCTGAACACTCTTGGGGGCTAAACAAAAAGAGTTTCCTTTAAAGTAATAACAATTTACTTTCAAGCAGATATTTTACCACCTTAAAATTCCATGGTTATTTATAGACTAAAGGTTTTTATTCACAAGTACTGGGAAGCCCAAACAAAATCATGAGAAAATTACTCTTCCATTTCACTGTGCAGTTTCACAATTTTTCCTTTTGTGAGTTCTTTCCCATCTAAAGATGTATTTTTAAATGCCTGAAGACTAAGAGTTGTTACTAAATCAAGAAAAAGACAGCAAAACAATGTGAGTTTATTTTTTTTTTTAATTCTAGGTTTTACGCCTATTTTTCTATGTAGAAAAACAGTTTGTTGTCATCTATCCAATGTTTTTAAATTAAACACAAATGACATTGCTCTTTTTATCTACCAGAGTTATAGCAACTTATCTTCAACATTTCTGCATATATTTTGGGATAAGAGAAAATGAACATTTTAAACCAAAGCAACTTCATGGCAGAAAAGTTAATTCATTCTTAAAACAGTACTTAAAATTTACCTATGGTGCAAATGATCTTCACAGGACCCAATACTTTATGACAAATGTAGTACAATTCTAGGCATCCGTTAAAAAAAAAATCAAGACTACATTATGAAGAATATGTTTAATTCATTGAAAAATATAATTCCTCCATGGTATCTAAAACCAGATGGGACACATGGGGCAATATGAGATCTTTGTTTTTCCTGAATACAAAATAGAACTTTCAGAAGCCACAACTTTACAACCACAATGGAAAAATTTGATCCTAATTCTTTTTTGATACTACAAAAAGAACTTTAAACAAATTTAATAGGTTTCACAAGGACCAAGTCAGGGCTGTTTTAAGCCATTAAGTTTTTAAATCTTAAAACTACACTAAGACTTTTGGGGCACCCAGTATCATATCAGGAGCAAGGTATGTGTGTGTGTGTGTGAAGATTTTCTCTTATCTAATCACCCTATAAAAATTTTCTAATGCAATTTTCTATTTAGTAGCTCTCTTTCAAAACAAAATAGATTGCCTACAAACAACCAAATATTTTACAATATATAAAGTTCAAAAGAAAATGTCTCGAAGTAAAATTCAGGTTGTGTTTTCTTAAACTGATGGAAATCTATAATTATTACATTACTTCTTTAGAGAAGGGATTTGAATGAGCATGCATCTGTGGCAGGCAGCAAATGCCCTGAAGCTGACATTATATTCCATATTATCATTCAGTTTAATCCTGTTAAAATCTTTAAATTTAAAAGATGTGTATATGTATTAACAACAATTTTTTACTCTAAATCTAATTAGATTTCTTTTTCCTTAAAAAAAATCTTAACCTCAAAATAGCTAACCTAAAATTAGAACCACCAAAAGCCTTTGTTTTACTTTATTTATAAAATTATTTATAAAATGATTTTCAGAAGTTTGACACTGCAAAATTGATTTTCCATGGCATGCCAAAACTAAGGGATTGTTCTTTTAAAATCGATTAGAACATAGAATGTTGAATATTCTACCCCTTTTTTCTGTCTCTGAAAATGCCTTTAACTTCAAATACATAAATTAATAGGCTCTATTCAAAAACAGGATGAACTATTTGCACTTTAAAATATTAAAATAATTTACTGAAGAGTAATAATTTCAGTTCATTAATTTTTTCTCTGTATTTTAAAGAAACCTTAAAGCTTGGTGTGTCCCCCCACTCTTCCTCCTCCTCTTTGCTACTTGAAAACATTAAATCCCTCCTCCTCTAAGTTTCTTTTCTTCCAACTCTTTCTATCCCCTCCCAGCACCTGTGTGGCAGTTAAACATAGGACTATATAAAGCTGGAAAGATGCCTTAAACAATTCCTTATTTGCTTAGTAGCACCAACATTATTGGGATTATACAAAACATTAGTCTGCCTAATAATCCATGGATCCTTTTTATGCCAAGAGGTGCCAGGAAAAAAGGCATCAGGGGATCAGATCACACGTACCAAGTGTTGTTTCTACTGGGTTGATGTCATCCTGGAGGGAGGATCTCAAGAAGTATGCCATAAGACTGTCCTTGACCTTGCCTTGTTCAGTGCTTTAGATGAAGGCACTCAAGGCTTGCTTACCAAATTTCTCAATGACTCAAAGCTGGAAGGTGTAGCTAACAGAATAGACAACAGGTTTAAGATTAACATTTACCTTGACATTAATACTATGAAGACCTTTCATAGGATTAATGTAAGTCTCACAATTAAGTTTAGATATTCAATTACATTAACTTTCAGGATGGGCAGAAACCTGGTTAACAGTTCCTGGGGGGCCAGAAAGCCATAGGAAGTATAGTTGACCATGAGCTCAACTATGAGCCAAGTGTGATTAAACTCCAAAAAGCTCACAATGTTAAACTTTATGAATATAGATATAGGAGAGGAAACATGGTCCAATGAAATAGAGCAGTGGGCTGGGATCTGGAAGACTTATTTAGTTCTGGTTTTGTCATCCATTTGAATGATCTTGGACAAGTCAAACCTTTGTAGTTTCTTATTTATTTCTTCATCTTGAAAATGAAGAGGTTGGAGTAGGCTGTTTCCCAGGTTGTGTTCCAAAAAACACTAGCAATATTTTTCCCCTCTAGGATACAAATATAAAATTATTTTAAAAGGCTTTGGGCACAATTTTTCATCCTGAAAAGTGGTTTAATTTATTTTCAATTTCTCGGATCCCTCTTGATTTCAGGTATTCCATTTCCCTAGTCACTCTGGATAAGCATTGACTTGTTCCATTTTGATACTTCAGTAGACTCTTTTACCTCAAGTTCTGATTCTACATTCTTTAGATTCCAGGATTGAATGATCCTACTGTAATCCTGGTGAGGAAATATTGGCAACGTGTCAGATTTTGATGAAGCAACCAGAGGATGACCGCAATAGTGATAGTTTTAGGAAATATTAAATACTTTACAGCCATTTGCAGGGACTGGAATTGTTGAGTCTAATAGATAACATTTATAAATTGCTTACTATGTATCAGGCATTATACTTAACTGCTTTGGTCCACACAATCCAGATGAAGAAATTTGAGGCAGCTGGAGCCAAATGACTTGCCCAAAGCCCCACAGAAAGTGTATAGAACTCGGGTTTTCTTGACTAAGGGAGACAATGGCTATCTTCAGATGTTTAAAGGCTTGTCCATGTATGTTTCCATTGCTTCAGAAAGCATTAGGGTCATAGATCTAGAATCAGGACCTCGAAGGCCATCGAGTCCAGCCCCCTCAATTTTCCAGGTAAGGAAATAGAATCTCTGGGATGTTAAGTGACTTGGGGTCATACATAGTATAAATGAAAGGTGGGCCATGTGCTTTCCTCTATACAAGTGTCCTTAAATTATAAGGAGGCAGGTTATATGACTCCTTGAAATGAGAGAAACTTTATATAATAATGTATGACTTTTCAGTCAACAAAATGTCATACACATTAAGCATTCTGTGCCGGGCCAAGTGGTGTTGAGGATACAAAGGTGTGTGTGAATGAACACACTCACACACACTCTCTCTGAGCTCACATTCTAAGAGGCAACGTGCATCAAACTATATTCATATAAAAGATCTTGGAGAAGGGACGGGGAAAGGAGAGGATTTCAGATTTGGAGAAGGCAGGCAGGCAGTGGAGGGACAGCCAATGGACCAGTGTAGCTGGATGATGAGAGTCCAGAGGGCAGCGAGGTGGAAAGGTAATTGGAACAGATGCTTCTGAGATTCAGGTACTGCCACAGTATTATAGTCCTGAATTCATTCTGATATAATCATTGAGTTTGAAAAAATGTACTTCCAAACATTCAAATACTCTTAAGGTACCTGTGTATTCAAATGAGGTTAAAAATGGATTCTGTAACTATTTCACTATAGTTTAAATTGCTTACTCCTTTTGATAGTAACTTGAGTTGTGAAGTCATGAAAAGAGGCCAAAATCCTTGTTATGCTTCTTTTCAAAGTAAAAGGCAGGGAATGGGCAACCTTTTTAAGAAAATGAGGTTCCCAATTATATCGGGCTTTAAGACAGGGATTCTTAAAATTGGGCCCAAGAACTTTACTTTTTTAAATTGATAAATGTATTTCCAAATGGTTTTCTTTACAAACCCATTTTATTTTCTTCTATGCATTTATAGCATTCTGAAGTGTTCATAGGCTTCACTGGACTGTAAAAAAAAAAGTTTAACACAAAGGTAAAGAATCTGCTTAAAGATTTACAGAGGGCTTTAAAAAAACTAGCCCTCAGCTAAACTCATTTTAAAAAATGAGAAACTGAGACAGAGCTAATAAATGGAACTATTACTTGAACCGAGGTCTCCTGACTCCAAGATCAGTAATTTTTTAAAAGCATCTTCCCTCTAATGAAACCATCATTTTAAAAACAGAAAACTAATAAGTAGGTCCCTTCCAGCTATGGTCTTAATGCAGACTCATTATCAGGATTACTAACATTCTATGAAATCTAGTTATCCATTCTAGTACCAAAAAAAAGTTTAAAAATCTACTTTCTTTATATTACTAGATTCTCAATAGATTTTAGAATGATTTAATCCCTTGAGCTATACCTTCAAAGAAATATCACCTGTTGTCCTCTGCACTGTTGATTAGTCTTGGAGCTCTTCTGTTGCTTTATTCTTCAAATCGTTAGAGTTCTTAAAGCCTGGGTCTTAAACCAGGGGTCCATCTGTAGATTGGAGAGAGGGGGAGGGAAATGAACTGGATGGGAAAAAAAGACTAGTTTTCAAAGACCTCTCACTGAAATTTAGCATTTCCTCCAACTGTTTAAAAACATTATTCTTGAGAAGAGGGTCTATGGACTTCCCCAGACTACCAAAAGGAGTCCAAGACAAAAACCGCACAGCCTGCTCCAGTGGTTCCACTGTGAATGGTATAGCCACAGAAATCCGACACTGGAGAAGTCTTAACTAGAACACTGCAAAGGCTGTTGTCACAGCTGGGCTAATTTGCCTTTTCTATTGATAGTGAGTTTTAACAATATTGTTTTCATGTTTTAAATCTATGTTGGGCAACTACATAATTATAGGTATTGGGAATAATGTGGGGTAAAATGTAAAAAAAATTATCAAGCAAAAATCCTTAATTATTTTAAATATTATCGTTCTGAAGATTGCAAGATTCGAACTGGAAGATATCTTGGGAGTCATGCAACCAACAACACCGTCATTTTTAGATTTGAGAGACTTGCCCAAGTCTGCTGAAGCAGTCAAGTGACAGGGCCAAGATTCAAATCCTTCAACACATGCTTAAGAAGCTAGCACTCATTCATGCTACTTCCATTGATTTAAATTGTTTTCTTCTACTCAGATATTTGTTTTATGAAAGTACTTTGACCTGAAAGAAATTTAGATAATTAGCTTTAGAATTATGGCATTCATACAGCATGCTTAAAAGAATTTTTATACCCTATGACTTTTCTCCCATAGTTCTTTTAAAGAGATTTAGAAGATAGCCCTCTCTCCCTCCCCCACCCCCCAATCAATCAGTTGGGTGGATTCTCTGTAGCAGATTCATGGGAGGTCACAGATGGGTTGGAATATGCATAAGTGAGATACCTACATCAATGAGATCACAAAATCCACTGATCTTTGGGAAACAATTAATTTTACTTATTTTATGGGGTTTTTTTACTCTACATTTGATTACTTAATGGTGGCCACTACATACTGTCAAATAATGAAATCTACAGGACTATGAAGTAACAATTTCCCCCACATTTCTTCAGAAAACAAAATTAGTCTTATTTCCACATTGTCTGGATAGTTAAGAATGACTAAAGATACTTGGTGCTTTTTCAGATGTACATCATGCCAGAATGTACCTCTTGACCATTTTTGAACAACTGTCCAACCTAATGGTTTCTAAAATTTGTGCCTCTAAAATGATGATAAGTTGTTTGGGTTTTATCTCAAGCTATTCTTGATGTTCTTGCTTTTAAGACAGTTTCACATTGCTTCCACCTATTCCACAAGGACACAGGAAAAATTGGCAATATAAAATATTTTGAAAGTTTTAAAAAATAAATATGGTCTCATATTAAGTCCAAGGGCAATGATCTCAATAATGTCTGTCTAGTGTTATTAGTTTTCTAACAAAAGATTGAAAGGACTTATTTAAAATTTAAGGTTATTTTGCAGAATCATAGAGATCAACAAAAATTTACATGAGGAAAAAAGATATAATTTCATGCTTCATTCTTCCTCTGTACAAAAATAAAAAGATTTGGGGCAGCCAGTATGTTTAGTTTTGAAGCTACCTTTAAGTCTGTTACATGGTGAACATTTATTTTAAGATGTGGTTTCAAGTACCATATGTAATTCAGTTGCATGGCAGGCAAGCTGTTTTAGAAGGGAAAAGCGAACTGTTAAATATTTCCTATTAAAGAAAAATTATGCAATAGCTTTATAATAGTCTTTAAAATACTCATCAGTAATCATATCAGATTTATTAGTCATGTACCTCAATTTCCCTTTGAAATTCAAAACAAATCTTATGTATCTCATTATATTTCAGATTCATATAGTAAATGAATTTAGTCATTATTTAGAATCTATGCTTTCATATATAAACCATTATGTAGTTCAATACATGCCCTGGCATAATCAATTAATAAGCAACAAAACTCAGCTTGGGGAAATGTCACTTGTCAGCTTATCCTGAGGAGGATTCCCTGTGATTTTATCAGTGTAGGTTACATCCTGGATGAGATAATGGTCTACTAATTCAGATCAGCACCTTCTCTGCATTTCGAGTCCCTGGGTTAAGGGGCCTGGCTCATTACCAGGGTCTTGTCAAGAGAGGGAACTTGAACCCAAGTCTTCCTGGTTCTGAGGCCAGCTCACTATCCACCATGCTGGCTAGAGCTCTTCCTTACATAATGCTGGATTACCCTTTGATCTTTTTGTTATCATTTTGAGCTCAAAATCACATCATTGATCATTTTGTCCAACTGCCACTTTATATGTGGAAACTGAAGCTAGAATTGACTTGTAGTGTTACGGTTCTCGGGGTCATCGGAACCCTTCTTTGTTGCTATCTGGGGACACTGTGTACTCCTATCCTCAGAGATGATCCTTGGAGATGCTGAACAAGACAATTTGAGTCTTTGCTTTCCTCACTTCTACACTGAAGAGGTTAGGCTACATAATCTTTTCCAGATCTTAACATTTTTCGAAGGATTTTTTTTGTGAACAAAAAATACAAAAAAACGACTTAAGCAGGATTTCATGTCCAGAGGACCTGGTTCCAATTTGCTACTCACTACCTGTGAGGCCTTCTGGAAAAGTGCCTTCGCTTCCCTCTATCTCAGTTTTCTCATTTGTAAGATGAGGGGGAAGGCTTAGATGGCTTCCAAGGCTCCCTTCCAGTGCTGAAAATCATGATCCTATGACTTGTCTTCTGCCAGGTAAGCAAACGCTTATACTGATGTTCTGCATCAGAAATACAGGTTGTGTGATCTCTGTAAGGAATGGGTTTTGCAAGAAGACTGAGCAGAGGGCCAGGAGTGGGCTGCTGTTTTCCTGGCTCCCTTAAGCCAGCTTCTTATTTTGTTGAAAGGCAGTTCCTAGTTATTAAGTGTTAAGGTGAACCCAGCATAAGTGGAAGGAATCAAACCAACACAGAATAATTTTTTGGTTCCTGGAAATAAACTTAAATGAATACTGAAGAATAAATTTTGAGTTCAGTTACAGCAAAAATCAAATAAACTTAGTTTGCTAGATTATAAGGAGTTTATTAACATATAGGACATGGAACGTAACTGCTTGCCTCATTTAAAAAACCTTAATATTTTATATGTAATTAGCACATTCGCTTGAGTATATATATTTTTTCAATAATTGTAACAAACTCCTGTTCTAGACATGGGGGGGACCTCTACTGATGATATCAGATGCTTTGAAGTACTTAAAATATTATCATAACAAACTCACTTGACTTTTGAAAGCAAAATGCTCTGTGTATTCTTTATTTAAGCAATATAATTTTTCTAAATAAATGTCTAGAAATAGCAGGAAGTTGTTTGATACTTTGTTATACTGCTGATGACATTTACGAAAAGAGGATAAAGAACTTGGAAGGAAGGTTTCTTCTGAATGATAAAGGCAGGGAATTTGTTTAAGTAGAACAAATATAGAAGAGCATACACACTTATAGAAAAGGAAAAGGGCCAATTCCTGGGACTCAGCATGCTGGAAACATTTATGCTATTTAACTATCAGTATCTAAAAGTTAACCCAAAATTGGAAAACTCAAAATTAAAATTTCTCCAGCTAGAATAATATCCAGTATAATTTGCTGAAACAAAGGGGGGAAAAAGAGAAAGAAAACATGTATTTTGTTTTTTCTTGTCAGATTATATTGGAAAATAAAAGCATATATTATTTTGCTCATAAAAAAATCAAAGATAATACTATGAACTTTGAATACTAGTTAAGATCATTGAACATTCCTGAAGATGGTTTCCAGCATTTGTAAAAAATGTTATGCAATGTTTTAAAAGATCTGCAGAATGAAAACATAGATATTTTGGGGGTGATAGAAAAAGAAAAGTTTGATATGTATTAACTTCCAATTTTATTTGTAGGAACTCTCTACCAATATATCTTTTATATCATCTAAAGAGTCTTGGAACTGAATATCACTGCAAAAGTCAAATGGCACAGAAAGAGTAGGTGATATCATTCAAATACCTCATTTGCTCCTATGCAATTTACCACTCATAGAAAGAGCCAAAACCTATTCAGAAAGTTTTAACTAAAAATGTTGATGAAACAATTATTTTTTCATTTTTCCATTTGCTGGATTTATGCATGTAGTATTACATGCCCCCCAAAATTTTCATTAGCAAGAACAAAAAACCCATCAAGGTGCCACTTTATCAGTACTCTACCAACAAATTTTCTGATTCTTTTCTAGTACCAGCATACCAAAATATTCTGTAATTCTTCCCTATACCATATAATCCTGCAACAGAATTCCTCATCTTATTTTTTTTTACATTTTTGGATTGTAGTAGCATCAGTCGCCTTATTTTCCTGTAGAATATTGAAAATAAATTGCAATGTTTTGAGATTTGTTTTAATATTGTAGACCTATCGTTTATGGAAGCAAATAGCTTCTTTAAAAATGCTTACTTTATTTCCTAATAACAACTCTAAAACAGAAGGGAAAGGGCTAGGCAAATGAAGTTAAGTGACTTAGCCTGGGTCACAAGTTAGGAAATATCTAAGACTAGATTTAAATCCAGGTCCTCCCAACTCCAGATTTTGGTACACTATCCACTGTGCCACTAGCTGCTCCAAGCAAATGATCTGACTTGATAATAATTCCACTAAAAATATGAACTAGTAAAGGCCACTAAACAAAATCAGCAACTTATAGGAAAGTAGTTCCAACTTTTTGGTTTTTGTTTTAATCTATGGTATCTTTATTTACTAGCTGAAGAGTGACTTCATCAGTTTTATTGTCTACTAAAACATACAAATAAGCATATATGTGCTAAAGCATGAGAAATAAGCCATGGTTTCTGACCTTCTTCTCTAGACTCTGGGTATTTTTTTTTGGCTATTTTCCATTCCTTGAATGTTCTCCCTCCACATCTCCGACTCCTCACTTCCTTTAAGTGCCAACTTCTAACCAAGAAGTCTTTCCTAGGCCCTCTATCTATCATCTCCATTTTATCCCGTATCAATTTCACTTGTACATAGTTGTTCATCTGTTGTCTTCCCCTTTTGACTGAAAGCTCCTAGAGGGCAGGGCCTCTTTTGCATCCTCATCACTTAGCAGTGTCTGGCACACAGTAGGAGCTTAATAAATGCTTACTGACTCACAAACTACACAGAAGGGGTGAAGACAAGAAGAATTTAATGGTGATAATCATACCTGAACCTTAGAAACAGAGTAATTAACAATCTTGTCCCAACCTAGAAGGGTAGGATTTAAGTAATCTCTTAAAAATTGTGTTTTTAATGAATCTTATTAATCAATTAATTCCAAAAATTTAATAATTCTTGGTAATTAAACCCTACAATTTTAATTAGTATTTGGAGAAAGGATAATTTCCCCCCCATGTACAGTATTATGTCTACTTCCCAGAGAAAATATCCTAAAAGTTGTCTTTACTTTCTTGAAGATTTAGAATATAAAATGGTTATTGAAAGAGGGTTTAAAATTTTAGGTTGCTCCCTTCTGGAAAATTAAGTGGTAATTTAAAGTGGGGCTCAGTGGATAGAATGTAAGGTCTGGAGTCAAGAAGACTCCTCTTCCTGGGTTCAAATATAACCTCTAACACTTACTAGCTTTGTGATCCTGGACAAGTCACTTAGCCTCTTTTGCTTCAGTTTCCCCATCTGTAAAATTATCTGGAGAAGGAAATGGCAAATCTCTGCCCAAAAAAATCTCTGCCAAATGGGGTCAGGAAGAGGAAGGGAAAGTTGGACATGATTCTACAATAAGGTAGGTACTATTGTTTTCTCCATTTTATATATGATGAACCTGGGGTAGAAAGGGGTTAAGTTCCTTGCCTAGGGTCAGATGCTTTTGAACCTAGATCTTTGGGATTCCAAGGCTGGTGCTCTATACACAACACTACTTCCTACAAAGAAAGAGAACAGAATATTCTAAAGAAAAAAACAGCTTTTATAACACCAAAGGGAATGTTTATTTATCAGAAAGCATTATGATTCTGACAAAAGTGATTTTTCAAGACAATGATTCATTCAGAGAAAACAATCTGGGTCACAGAATTTAGGACTCATTAGACATAGTTCAATTCATACCAGAAGAGAATCCCCACTAAAATATACCAGATAAGTGGTCATTCAGGACCTAAAGCCCTCCAATGGATGAACCCACCACATCCCAAAGCAGTCTATTGCATTTCTTGACTGTTCCCATAATCAAGTCAAGCCTAAATTGCTTCTTTGCAGTTTCCACCAATTGTTCTTGGATCTGCCCTGGGGGCCAAACAGAGCAAATCTAATCAAGCCTCTACAAGCATCCTTCAAATAGCTAAAGATAACTATCATCCCTCCTGAGTCTTTTCTTCCAAGGACCTTCCTAAACTGTAGTGCCAAGAACGGAATACAATATTCTAGATGTGAACTGACCAGGGCAGGGTACCAAAGAACCATCATCGCCATTCTCCTTAGTTCTAGAAGCTATGCTTCTTGCTGGAGCTACTATATTACATTGCTGTTCACCAAATCCCACTGATCTGTTTTCAAGACACTGTTGCCTAGTCATGCTTCCTTTCTCCTGTACTTATGAAGCTGATTACATGAACCCAATGCAACTCTTTGTTTATGCCTACTGAGTTTCATCTTTCATTGCATCATTCCACCTAATGGTCTAGCTTTTGAAAAATACATGGGGATGGGGGTGGGGGGCAGCTAGTGGCTCAGTACATTAAGAGTCAAGCTCTAGCCTCAGATACTTCCCAGCTGTGTGACCCTGGGCAAGTCACTTAACCCCCATTGCCAATACACAGTATTGATTCCAAGATGGAAGGTAAGGGTTTAAAAAGAAAATAGTTTGGGTCCCTGATGGTAATGGAATACATGAGCTTCCCTCCAATCACCTGTAAAAATGCCAGACTGCCATGGGATTTCAAGTTTGTCTCCATAAAAATGTTCAACGGCCCAAGACCCATCATAGATCTCCAAGCTTCTACCAAGGCCTCCAGCCAAGATAACTCTGAACTGTTAATAAGAATATTCTTTTGAGTCAACCATTCAAAATCCATGGAACTGGATTATTCCCTAGTCTCTCTCCATCTTTCCCATAAGACTATCAAAAGCTACTTTACAAAATTCCTTAATTCCAGCCAGTCATCTCTTATCCAATTGCTACAGCCTTCTAATTGGTCTCCCTGTCTCAAATCTCCCCTCTCCAATTCATCCTCCACACACTGGCCAAAGCTGTTCTCTGAAAGCTATAAGTCTGTCTATTCCCTGGTAAAGTGGCCTCTAGGATTAAATATGTGAAGTTCTGGTGGGCTTTTAAAACTTCACAATCAGGCCTCATACTGCAATTCCATTTTAATTATATGTATATCACTGCCCTTCCTGTTCTCTACAGCTAAGCCAAAAGACCCTTCTGGTTGCTCTTCATACCTCTCATCTCTTAGCTGACCTTTCTCCAAACCTAGAAAGCTCTCCTTTCTTACCAGGCTCAAGCTTGTTCTCTCACCTGCTACTGCCCTTAGCTCCATAAACTCCCTTGTATATCTGTTTTATAAATGCTAACAAATATACATACTGTCTCCCTAAATAGAATTGAAGCTCTTCTGTATTCCCTACCACCTGCCACACAACAGGCACTTAATGATTTTTGGTTGATTTGCTTTGCTAAACTCTAAGGAAACAATGCCTTTGCCTTGGTCTATCAAAAGAGGAAACAAGTTGAGGGTGGCATGACCCTCCAAATGAAGATATATGGGTCATTTGTGATTGCTCCTTTTCTAGAAGTTCACCAACCATCACTTTAATCTTCCATTCTAGAATTTTCTCTGAAATTGAGGTAAAATTCATTTGCCTGGTTTGTCTGCTGTTCTCTTCTTGAACTGCATGTGCAAGTCAAGAAGTCACTTTGCGACATCACTGGTAGGTCCACTTTTCTCTTTTTTTGGAAGTCAAGCCCTGCAAAACCTCTACCTCTTCCCAAGACCTTTCAAACAGCATTGACAGCAGCTTGGCCAACACACCTGCCAGTTATTCAGTACCTGAGGATGTACTTCATCTGGGCAGCGACTTCAATTCATCAAGGGCAACTAGGTGCTCTCCCACTAGGTCCACATTTACCTTGGCTATCAACTCCCTGTCAGCCATTCTGGGTGTCACTTCCAGTGCAAAGGTCATTCTGAGCAAGGGGGAGGGGGGAAACAGAAGAAAAATGAGAATTGAGCAGCACCATTTTCTCTCACTATATTATTTGTTATTTTCTTGTTCACTAGCCTGCAATCTACTTTGCATTTAGTGAGGTTGTCTAACATTTCAATCTTTGCTGCAACCAAAAAAGTGCTTAGAGCTGGAAAGCTGGGAGGTTGCCCACCTCTCAGAAGTGTGAAGATTCGCGGGTAAAATTTGAGAGCCAGAAAACAAAATGCAAGAATCAGGATCATAATGACTCAAGGAGTGATCGTAAGAAATTCCAAGTTCATTTGTCCTTTAGGAGATCAAGATCATAAAAATGTGAATGTCTATGCAAAGATTTATGAGCTGATGGTACTTGGAGGAGGTGCCTCTGAATAGAGATCAGGCCCTAACTTGAATCTTTGCTATGAGAACCTACCTCCTCCTCACCAACGAAAAATGCTGGTGGTTTACAGAACAGAAAGGGGTCCATCTTGGACTAACAACAACAACAACAACAGCAACAAATGGGGAAGAAATCGTATACACAGGGACTGAAAAATCTGGAAGGGACGATGCCAAAGGTCATCTAGCTTAATCCATCCCTTTACGGATCACCAGGGAACCGAGGTTCGCGGCGGTAGTGCCACTCCAAAGGTCACAAGGCTAAGACAAACGAGACAAGGTTTTGAATGCCCGTCTTCCTGGCTCCAAGTTCAGCATTCTTTCCACTACAATACGGTGCTTCTCTAGATGAGTAAAAAAAACCCAAAAGATCCCACAAGAGGAAGGAGATTTGGAGTGCGAGTAGAGAACTTTGGCCCGCCTCCCCCAAAGTCCTTCTGTGGATCCCAGAGTTTCCGGGACGCCAAAACCAGCAGCCCCAAGGTCTTAAGCGGCTCCTCAGCTTGGGGGCAGATCCTAAAGGAGAAAGAAGTCAGGTGCCCGGGAGCCCCGTAGGAAAACTCTCTCCCCTCCCCCCCTTCCCGCCACCCCCGTTCCCTGCTCCCCACCACGTCCACACCTTTGGGCGCCCCGAGGGGGCGATTACTTTGGCGGCTGGGGCATCCCCCGGACTCCCCGCGGCAAGAATGATTGGATTTCCACCAGCAGAAGGGCCCCGGTCCCCACCCCCCGCTGCGAAGGGAGGCGGAACGACGAGCCCCCGCCGGCTAATTCCAAGCCGACCCAGGTCCACAGGCATCCTCAGCCCCCGAGGCTCTGCCGCCAGCAAGAGGAAGAGACGCAGTCGGCGGCGGCCTCGTGGACCCACGACGCGCGAGCGTGCGCAGATGGCGGCCGTTTAGAACGCCCGTGGGGGCGGGGACGGGGACGGGGCTAGCTCGCGCCGAGACCGTTACTCCCCGGAGGGCGGGGGCGGGGACGGAGGCCGGGGGGGAGGGCCCCGTTGGCTGGCTCGGGATTGGATGGCTCCAGGTGCGCTCTCTCGGTCGCGCTCTCTCTCCCCGAAGTGTGAGGAGGCTTTGGGGGGTCTTTGCCCAGGGCTGGTCAGCCAGTACCTCCATTTCCCCCAATCTCTCTGTCTCTGCCGAGGGGAGAGGAAGAAGGGTTAGTGCTTCTTTGCCTCTTTTCCCCCGCTGGGGCCTTGTCCCTTCTGTTCGCCTCAGCCCCGGGAATTCCAGCCTTTCCCTTTTATCCCGACTCTTCGGACACTATTAAAAAAGTACTCATTGGTGCTTCCAGGGTCTGAGGAGGGAGAGGAGAGGGAGGGTTAAAAACTGCTGGGTGGGGGGAATGCTCCCTCTTTCCCACCCTTTGTGCCTCAGCCCCTGCTAGGGAAGCACTGGGGAGGGGAAGCGCGAGAGCTTCCAGTGTGCCCTTCGGCCTCGGCTCCCCCAGTCCCCCCGCCCGGGGCAGCCTCGATCTCGGCAGGGAGGGGCCGGGGGGAATCTGGGAGCCGCTCGGGAGTAATGGGAAACACCCGGCGAGGGGCGGGGGAGGGGGAAGGAGGGGCAGGGAGCGCAGAACGCGCGCCGGGCTGCGCGGCCGCCTCCAGCTCCTCTAGTCTGGCCTCGGAGCGGTGCGGAGCGCAGGGGGCTCCCACGCGGGGGCTCGGCTGGCCGGGCTCGCTCCCCTGCGGGCGGCGGGCGCTCCCGCTGGCAGGAGCCCGGCTAGCTCCCTTTGTTCTTTCTCTTCCCCCTCACCTCCCACTCCCCTCCTGTCTCGTGGTGGCGGCTCCTCCCGCCGGAGGCTGTCGGGCTGCTCTGGAGAAGGGGAGGGGGGAGGGGAGGGGGAGGAGGAAGGCGCTCGGGCTCCCGGGGCGTCGGGGGCGATGGCGAAGATCAGGGTGGCTTACGAGTACACGGAAGCGGAGGACAAAAGCATCCGGCTAGGGTTGTTCCTCATCATCTCGGGCATCGTGTCGCTCTTCATCTTCGGTTTCTGCTGGCTCAGTCCCGCCCTGCAGGACCTGCAAGCTAAGGCGGCCAACTGCACGGTTCTGTCGGTGCAGCAAATAGCCGAGGTGTTCGAGTGCACCTTCACCTGTGGCGCCGACTGCCGCGGCACCTCGCAGTACCCCTGCGTCCAGGTCTATGTCAACAACTCCGAGTCCCACTCCCGGGCGCTGCTGCACCGCGACGAGCACCAGCTGTTAACCAACCCCAAGGTAGGCATGGCCCCCCGGGAGCGGGAGGGCCACCTGGATGCCTGCGGCCGAGGGCGGGGGCCAGCCCAGGCCCAGCGTGCCTTAGGTGTATGGATGGGAGGGGAGGCGATGGCCCCAGAAGCAGTGAGTCTGTAGACTCGGCTCTTGCTGCAGAAGGATGAGGGCTGAAGCTACTGCCGCGACTCGCGGGCTTTCTGCCCAGAGCTTTGCGAGCTCCCGGGATTCCGAGAACTGCACCTCACACCGGCCTCCCTCCCCCTCGACCCGTTGGCAGTCCAGCTCCTGGAAGAGGCAGCGGCGGCTCGCGGCTCGCGGCCGAGAAACCAGCGCTTCGCCTCAAAGTTAACTTTTCTTTCGTCCTGGTTGAAACCCGGTAGTCGAAGCCGCCGCTATGCACTTCCCCGCCTCTTAGCAGCTCCACTGTCCGCGGACCAGGCGCAGCGCTGGCCGGGGACTGACGGACATTGGGGCTCTCGGGAGCTATCCGGAGTACGGGTGGGCAAAGAGGCCCCGATTCCTGGTCTGGTAAGCCTGAGAGAGTCCGGCAACCCGCCGGTGGGGGCTGCTCTAGTAGGGGCGGGATGCAATTTTTTTTTTAATTTTAAAATATTTTATTTTATTTTAAAGAATTATTAAATAAAAGAATTTTTAAAAATTCTTTAAAATACTAGAAAAAGTCAAACGAAATCTACTGAACTTACTTTCCCTAGAAACTTTAACCGCTTAATTGAAAAATCAATCAATAAACTCATATTTGGTGCCTACTCTGCCTCATACTGTACTAGAATATAAAGAATGAAACAGTTTAGGGATATTTCTTTAAAATGCAAATCTAGGCCTTTTCCACTGCTGCTTTAATGAAAAATCAATAAATCAACAAGCATTTATTAAGTGCCTACTATGCTAGTCGATTAAAAAAAAAATCCTTAATCTCTTAAGAGCTTGAATTCAAATAGAGGATTTGGGACTTGCGGTCTGAGAAGTGCTAGAGGATCTGTTTATAAAATGCAGGGTCCTTAGTTTGGGAACTAATGGGGCTTTGTAGTTCTCCTGGAACTACCAGAAAGAGTTTTCTCCTTTTCTATCTTTTCTTTCTTCTGCCATACACAATAAAGGAAAGGATGGATGTTGCCAAAAGTACTCAAGATTTTTTCTAAGTCATCGTGATGCCTAACTCCATGATTAAAGGAAAGATGATTCAGAGAGGATACAACCTTCCAAAAAAAATTAAAAAAAAAATTCACCCATTAGTATGAAAAGCAAAATTAAGGTCTATCAATTTAATCTACTGGTTTAAAGTTTTTTGGTCTGCATTTAAGGGAGTGTTCCACTTGTTTTGGCATTTCGATTAGTTATCTTTCATTATTGAGGAGAATTTTGAGAGGTGGTTTCATTGAGTATTAAAAACTGAACAGTACTTTATGTGTACTAAGGGAATCTTTACCTGTGAAAGCCCTGTATTAGACTTTATATACCTGGTTTGAAATGTAACCTAGGAATCTTTTCTCCTAAATGATCTCGAAGAAAACAAAGCTGTTTTCACCGCTTTTAGAAATGTAGATTTCAGAAACAAAGCAAAATTCTTGGAGAGGTTAGAGGAAATATAATATTTTAACTTGCTGAGAGGCACTGATGACTGGAAGTATTGCACATTTACCTACTTCATTCTTCATTGTGCAAAAATGCTTTTCAAAGTATTCGAAGCATCATTTTTAGGAGTGAACCAAGATCCCCTCCAAAGTACCAGAAGAGTAATAGTATTTGGAAAGTATATTGAAGGTTACTATTTATGTTCTAAATAATTTTTGAATCTTAAGCTTATAGAATTTCAGAGTTAGAAGAACATCTGTTCCATACTTTCACTTAAAAAATAGAAACATATTTAGGGAAGCTCTGTTATCTTTAGGAGATAATTTCTCATACAGTAACCAAGGCAGTAAACTATTGCTAATAACTTAAGACAGAATAATTACAAATTATTAAGTCCTATAAAATACCTTGGACAAAGACTTCATCAGAATTTCAAGACAAGTTTTGAAAAATCTGGCAGAAAAAAATTGGAAGCATTAGTAGATAGGTTTAAAATTACTTGGAAGCAAATACTTTATGTAATACTTAGATTTGATTTCATCTGCCAAGAGTCTGTTTCCTTACAGTGCCAATTCTGATGCTGGCAAGATAGATTTTGAAGGAGTACCTGAACAAAATAACGTTTTAAAAGAAGCTTTATTAGAATATAGGAGATAAAAAGGTCTTGGGGGGGAAAAATGTGTGTGTGTGTATGTGTATATATATATATGCTATATTTGCAGTGTGTATTCATATCTTTGTGTATATATATAAACATAAACACCTATATCCACACATTTGGAAAAATAAAAGAAATTCAGTTCAAGTTTGATGGAGATCGTCTTAGTCAAAGGCAGCATTAGTGGAACTTTATCCAAATTATTAGCAATTTGCAATATTAATAGAATAGAACTTTATGCTCAAGTAGTAGTCTTTCCATTTCAGATTAGTATGAGCCACTATTGATAGAAAAGTAGATGAGTAAATGTACTGGGGCAGTGCCATGTACAGAAGCAGGACATTTAGGTAAGAATTGCCTTTTTTTTTTTAAATTCCTGACCTGTTATATCACTGGTGTTAGGGGGCTCCTGATAAGGAAATTCCACTCCTCTACTAATTTGGGTCAGCTAGTGCCCTGCCACTTAAATTCATTACAGGTCTCTTCTCTAAGACACTAAGAGGTTAAATTACTTGCCCAGAAAAAAATCATATAAAATAATATTCCCAATTTGCCCTTGCCACCAAGAAGTTCCTCTTTCCTAAATTTATCCTTCCCTAATCTACTTCTTGAATTTTCCCCTAATGACCTCTATAAGTCCCTAAGCCACCCCCCCATTCCTTTTCCAGAATGCATAAGAAGCATCCCTACCTCCAAAAACTGGGGAGACCTCCTAGTAATTCATGATTCCTTTTTTCATTATCAATCCCCACCAGAATCAAAATTGAATAAACCATCACTCAAAAAAATTAGGCCAAGTATTTAAAAGATTTTTTTTTCTCCTTCATTTTCTCCCCAAACCCAGACTCCACAAATCACTTTATTCATTACAACAAAAGTTAGGAAAAACTGGAAGAGTTTACAAAGAACATATAACCACTAAAATCATGTATTACTAAAAACACTGATGTTTCTGAGTCATCTAACTTTTAAAGGAGGTTTAGTTAAAGCATCTTTTTTGATTCATGTTCTTACTGATTTTATGGACAAGGAAATTAACAGATGTCATTCCTTTATCAATTGCAGTGTTGGTTAACCCTTTTATTACTTATAGACAAATTACCTTTTTTGTAAGCTTCCCCTTTGCCATCTTTGTGATAACATTCTTCTGAATTACCTTCCTGGGCTGTTGAACAAGTCTGTACTTAAGGGGATATAAATGCATTTTGACATCAGTTTTTTTTTTTAACCATAATTGAGAAATTAAATGGGGGGGGGGATTAAAGCATTTGAAAGTTAAAGAGAACTGATTTCTGGGTTTTTTCCTAAATGTTTTAACTTATTTATACCACTGCTTCCTTCTATTAACACAGATAATTGAGAGTTCAGTCAAATATATTTGAATGAAAACAAATATGTAAAGTACTCTTCCTCACTATAGACCACCTGCAGATAAGTGGTGCAGTGGCTAGAGCTTGGGGACTTGGAGGTCTGAGTTCCTTTTGCCTCTCAAGCTTAGTTGTATGACCCATGGCAAAGTCATTTGGCCTCTCTGTGCCTCGGTTTCTTAATCTGTAAAATAAGGGTATTTATAACAGCTACATCATAGGATCACTGTAAAGATAAAATAAGTTAACTTAAGTGAAATGCTTTGCAAATTTTAAAATGCTATATGAATGCTACTTGTTATTAAAGATTTAGAAGAATTGGGGAGAAGAGTGAGGTACTAAAGATACTGTGAATGAGAGAAAATAAAGTAAGGGGAGGGTAAAACAGGTAAAAAGGACTAAAAATGACTCTGGGCAATTTAGATTTAAGTTTTGGATAGCCAAAGTTAAGAGGTCTCCAAGAGCTGTCATTTATAATTCACCAAGTTTCCAAAACTTTCTTCCCTTCTCTATCACTTACTCTGATGGATTGTTTAGTTCTATTTTGTTCTACAACAAATAACTGCCTCTGGAGCTCACAGGTCCTGAATTTAGCTTCATTAGGCCCAGGGGTGAGCCTAAGATCTCTCTAACTTGTGCTTTTTAAATGCTTTTTTTGAATGGTGGTGGCTCCCAAAACAGTAGTATTGAGGCCAAAATTTCTTGTCTCTAATAGCTTTTCAAATCTTATTTTTTTAAATTGAGTATGTTAAATAATTCTTTGTCTTAAATATTAAAAACTTTTGCTGAATTTTTACAAGAAACCTTGAATCTGCCAAAAAGATCTACCTTCATGTTTGTCTGTATAAGTTTTTGAAATAAATATATAACTTTGTCTCATTTTTCTTTAACTTCTATCCTTAGGTAGAATGTATACAAGTCACTATCACTTGAAAGTCCCCTGAAAAATAGGGGGCTTTTTGAAAGAATAATGATACTAAATTCTATTTCTTTGGTAATTGATCTAGTGATTGCTTAGATATAAGCTAATTATGTTATGAACCATAAAGTACATTGATTTGAATTACTGTGTGTTATTGTTATTATTAAATGAATCTTAGACTCTTAAAACATAGTTCCATAACTAATGATTAAATGAATGAAATTAACCACTGATTTTCCATGTATATACACCTTGTCTGTAGTTTTATTTGAAGAATATTTATATTTCCACTGTTGTTATCAAGTTTTATGCAGATTTTAATATTTTCATGTGTAATGACATAGATTTTATTTACTTAGAATGTATAATTAATAAGTGAACAATTAAGGTTTTGCTTACTTAAGTAGTTTTACAAACTTTATAGTTTTTTTGTAGAATTTTATTTTCAATTGAGCTAGATAAATTGTATATTAATCATCTGGTTAAATTCTACTTACTCAAAAGTACAGTCATGAACAGAATAGTTATAAATATTATAAATATGCTAAGCCACTTCTTATTCTCTACTTGGGTTATCTGTAGGTCATATGCCAATCCTACTAAATCAATTGATGAAAAAGATTTTCTTTGAGTTTTCATAATTTGTATTTGGCAGAAATGAACATATATATAACCTTATTTAAACTCATTTAATAGCAATATTCTTAATTGCAGACAATTTTCTACATAAAATAATTTCCTTTTGTGAATAGTATTTCTGAAAATAATTGAATTTAAATAATTTACTTTGTTTTATTACTTGCTCAAATAGCAAGGTCTGACAAGTGTAAAAATATCAGATAGCAATTGTACTTTCTATGACATTATTCCTATTGATGTAGCAAAAATGGACTAGGGAACCTGGATCCAGGGCTTGATCTTATTTTGCTAGTTATTTCCGATCTAACAATATTATAGTAAAGCAATTTATATTACCATAGGACTATCAACAAAGAAAATTAGTATAGGGGCTTATTCACTTAACTTCTAGAAAATAAAAGATTAATCATTGATTATTCCAAATATAATCAGTTTAATTGTTCTTTTATATGCCATCAACATATATTATTTACCAAAGCAGTTATGAACTGTATTTGAAAACCACCCAAGAACTAATAGAAATTAATAGTTACTCCGTAAAATCTTCAGTTCTTATACAGTCTTTATATCTCATGCAGTGCCAGCACAGTACCTTACATACATGGGGTCATCAATAAATATTTGTTGAATGAATGAATATTGATACTATTGACACTAATAGAAACTATATTTCCCTTAGTCTACCTCATTTTTATTTGATAGAAACCTAGAATAAAACTTTTGAAGTTATCCTTGAATATGTAGGAAGTCGTAGATTAGAACTTGAAAGGACTTACAGTTGAAAAAGTGATGGTAAGAAAGGAAAACAGATTTATTCAGGGATACAGTTTGTAAGAGAGCTGAGATTCAAACCCAGATTCTCGGTCTGAATCCAGCATCTTTGCCATGGTGTCATGCTGCCAAAGAGTTAGAATATCTCTCCCATACATCATTCCTTTTGTGTTCTCATTGAATTATTTCAGTGGTCTATTAAGTATGTTGTTTTGGAAACCTCAAAGTATCTTAGAAATAAGAATCGTTTATGGCATTATAGCTCTTCATATGTTTATAGATTTAGAGCTGGAGTGCAAGCTACCTTTGGAAATTTTATATTCTTCAAAATCTGGTTCCTTTCTAGCCTTGTATATTTCTCCCCACCCCCACCCTCTAACTTTCCAATCTATCCATATTGGCCCACTTGCTATTTTCACACAGGATGCTCCATTTCCCATTTCTGTCTTTCTTCTGGCTTGTTCTCCATGCGAAGTATGTACTTTCCCTCATCTGCATCTCTTGGAATCTCTGGTTTCCTTCACAACTCAGCTTAAAGCACTACCTTCCACATGAAGCCAGATCCCTCCCAGCTGCTAGTATCTCTATCCCCAAACTACTTTATATTCATTTTCATATATTTTATATAATTATAAAGGTATATATTGTTTCCTTTGTTAGAATGTAAGTTCTTTTGAGACTAGAGCCTTTCACTTTTTTGTCTTTATGTCCCTAGTACTGATCACAATACCTGACATGTTAGATGTATTAAAAAATAGTCATTAATTGCCTGATTTTCTTTGAGGATCACTCACTATCCCTCAGAAATAACATCCTCCTTGAGTTCCTATAGCACTTATTCTCTCTACCACTTATTTTGTACTTAATCTGTGCAATTTTATGCTCTTTTAAAAAATATAATCCCCGCCTTAACTAAGTGTCTGGATTACAGAGACGATGTCTACTATCACAAAATTGTGATATTAGAAGGAAACTTAGCAAATCTCTATTCTAGATTAGCCCCATCTTTTCATAGAGGAGAAAACACACCTGGAGATAAGAAATGGCTTGTTGGAGGCCATTCCAGCCCTTTTTTTCTAGATCCAGTGCATATTTCATGATTGTGTATCTCTTTGTGATGATAATATTTTGACCTAACTTATGTGCCCTTGTTGATTCTGTGTTCTTCGACTGGTCACAAATTTTTGGTGCCTCATTTTTTTTTTGTATTTAAAGATTGAAGGGGCTGTACTTAATGATCTCAAGGTATTCCCCTAGCACTAAAATTCTATGATTCTATGATAAAAGATACAGGTTTGAACTTCATTTTGAATTCATCAAATAGCAGGGTATTGATGTAGGTCAGTGATGGACAATCTTTTGGAACTTTTTAGGGACCCTGTGCCTATGCCCCATCTCCCTACATTGGGGGAGTGGGGGCCTGGCTCTAGCTGGGTTGTGTGAGGGTGGGGGCATCCACATTCTGTGGCCACAGAGACCTAGGTTTCTGCATCCGGGGACAGACAGAGTGAGGGGGCTTATGCCCAAGCCCAGTGGGAACGCCCAGGCATGGAGGTGGCACAGAGACCTGGTGCCCCATTCCCTGTGTTGGGAGGGGTGGGATGGGGCTGGGTGCCCACAGAGAGGTCTCCTTGTGCCATTTTTGGCACATATGCCATAGATTCACCATCCTGGATGTAGGTTTTTCCTTCTTTCTATTCAAGCAAAAATGACTAATGCATTTTCTTCTCATTATGAAAACTAATTTGCTTTGAATTAACCCACAATTAAAGATTAAACCCTTAAAGTGATCAATGTGAGTAGCATTTGAAATTGTTGGAAGGGAATCTGAGCAAACTATTGTATTATTAGTGAGACTAGTTAGTGAGGCAACAGTGAGCTTCCATAAACTCAAGTTAGTAATATTCAAGTTAATTATATTTCTTCAACTCTTTGAACTAATTAAAAACTAATCATTTTCTGAGAAGTAGGTACACACACTTTGAAAGAATTAAAATTGCATGTTCCAATAAAGGGCCACAGAGAGGCACATATTAGGAGGGGGTGGTTACAATACCAATGAGGATTGCACACGTCATAAGGAATTTCATCAAAGAAACAGCTAATTAGAGATTAAGTGGCTAATCATGTAATAAGGGCACAGGATAACAACACTTGTTCCACTGCATCCCCAGAGAAGGGCCAGAGAAAGTCTCTTGGCACATTAGATGGATAGAGTGGATGGTTTCTTGGAGAAGACTGACAAATTACATGGAATGAGTCTGCAGAAATAAATGGTAATCTGTACCATTAAAGAGAGTTAACACACTGATAACATCATAGATCACAGCCCTGAGGCATGAAAAAATTAAGGGTTTGAGCTTAATTATGTTTCAAATGGCTTCCTTTGGTCACTTAGGCCTATAACAACTACCATGTAATCACTTTGGGAAGACACATAATTAATATTCAAACAAAGGAGGAAATTGAGAAATAGAAAATGAATAGCATCAATATATGCCATTTAAAAGTTTTAGGGATTGAAATTCCAGCCAATAGAAAAGTATATTTTCAGAAAAACACCAATACTAGGCTATCACTTATAGGGACATGTTGATAAGACAGTGATAATAAAAAAAAAACAACTTTTATCATAGTATTATTTAACATTAGCTTATTTATATCTTAAAAATAGAATTATATTTCATATTCAGATGTCATAGAACATGTCAGAGTTCATGTTACATCAACATAACCTTCAGGAAGCCAGGTTTACCTTTGTACTACAACATAGCATCAGGTTAAGACTTGTTGAAATTTCATCATTACACCATATTTGCCTTTTTTAAAAAATGCTACTATGTATGGTTTATATAGTCCCAAGAATGAGAAGCTTAGCTTCAGTCAATAAAGGTTTAAGTGTCTATAATCACTTGTAGGACCAATAGATGGAAATCCTACTTGAGGAAGTAAACCATATCAACCTTTACATTCTATTACTGAAATCTAAAGACAGAAGGAAGTTGAAGCTAAGGAGAAGGTGACTCACAGATTTTCCTTGGAGAGGAGTTGGTTTTATTGTGCATCCAGAAATAGCAAGAAATATTTCATGGGACACTTGGGCATTTCATCATAAACATTTGCCAAAAGACCTCCATGAAAATAACTAGCTGATAAGCCACAAGAACAATTTCAGAAAATGGAGAGATTCTATGAAGAACTGTATAAAACCCTAAAATTTAAATTAACATATACTTTGGCACTTGGAAGCTTCAATGTAAAGATCTGAATGGGGAGAGTTACAAAAAATATATTTGACAATGTCATTAGTCCATCTCACACCTACCAAATTGGCAGATAGACCAGTTAAGGAAGGTGATAAATGATGGAGGAGATGTGGCAAAACTGGGACACTAATGCATTGTTGGTGAACTTGTAAAATGATCCAATTCTTTTTTTTTAAAACCTTTACCTTCCATCTTATTGGCTCCAAGGCAGAAGAGTGGTATGGGCTAGGCAATGTGATTTGCCCAGGGTCACACAGCTGGGAAGTGTCTGAGACCAGATTTGAACCTCGGACCTCCTGTCTCTAGGCCTGGCTCTCAATCCACTGAGCTACCCAGCTGTCCCCTCCAATTATTCTTAATGGCAATTTGAAACTATGCCCAAAGGGCTATAAAATTGCATACCTTTTGATCCTTTAATAACACTACTGGGTCTGGGTACCAAAAAGATCATAAGAAAGAGGAAAGGTATTATTTGTACAGAAATGCAATAGCTCTTTTTGTGGTGGCAAAGAAATGGAAAGTAAGGGGATGTCCATTAATTGAGGAATAGCTGAACGAATGTGGTATATGTGGTACTGGAATACATTGTGCTAGAAGAAATTATAAGCAGGATGATTTCAGGAAAAGCTGAAAGGATCTTCATGAACTGCTGCAGAGTGAAATAGGCAGAACTGGGAGAACATTGTATTTAGTAACTGCAATCTCGTATGATGATTAACTGTGAAAAACTTAGCCACTCTTAGCAAAACAGTGATCTGGGACAATTCTGAAGGACTTATGACAAAGAATATTATCCACCTCTAGAAAAAAAACTGTTCGAGTCAGAATGCAAATCAAAGCATAATATTTTTCATTTTAGTTTATTTACCTTTTTGTGTGTGTGTGGGAGGGATCTCAATGTTATGAGTGTGCTCTTACAACAGTATGTCTTGCCTGATAATACATATATAATCCATATCAAATTGCTTACCATCTTTGAGAGTAGGGAGGGAAAGGAAGGAGGGAGACAATTTGGATCTTAAAATTTCATAAAGCATATGCTGAAATGTTGTTATTTATGATTGGGAAAATAAATCTTTGAATTAAAAAAGAACAAAAGTTTATTTTAAAAAAAAATGTGGTTGGGAAGCAATAAATGAGAGAGACCAAGTCTTTTAGATCATATGGAAACCTCATGTCTATATATCATGAATCCTTTAAAAAGAGTAAAGTTGCATTAGATATGATAAGCACTAAGTAACATCACAAAATTGGAACTGATTGTATTTTAACTGACAAGAAATGACTGGTTACCAATGTATGAGATTTTTCATCTTTTTTTTTTTCTGAATCTATTCTCTGTGTATAGTCAGGCTACTAAGAGTGATGAGAGCCTGAACTAAGGTGGCAACTTTGTGAGTAACGAGAAGAGGACAGATTCAAGGTAGAAATGGCAAGGTTTTTCAGTTCATTGGGTAAAGGGATGGAGGATTGAATTAAATGATAGTAAGATAAAGATAAAGAGTTTCAGAAGTAGAAAACTGTGGAATTCAGCATATTAACAATAGAGTTGAAATTGGAAAGGGAGAATAATGACAGCAGAAGAGAAATAATGGACTGAGAAAATACAGATCGATAGAGCATTTGGAGATTATGATGAAAATTAAGAATATGTTTAGGTGGAGTAAGGCACAGGAATAGATGAAATAAGAGATTATGATGAGTCAGTCAATAAGCATTAAATCTCTACTAGATGACAAGGGCATGCTCAGCACAAAGAAAGACAAAAGATAGTCCCTGCCCTCAAGGAGCTTCCAATCTAAGCATCATTGGATTTGGGGATCATTGAAGTAGAATCCTCATGGGTGGTGGTAAGATCTAGCATGTGATCATCTTTGCCTGTGGTAAGGAATATTCTACTAAGGGCATAAGAAAGTAAGTTGAAGAAGAGGAAAGTTGGGATATTGGAAGGAGAATGAAAGTATAAAAAAATAAATTGGTAAAAACAAAGACAATGAGCAAAATTGTAAACTCCATGAGAAAGGTGGGAGAATGATTTGGAGACCAGTAGACAGCAACCACTATGTCCAGAATTAGGCAATAAATGTTGATAGAATGGATTTCAGAGGGGAAGCATGCATTCCAAAACATGATAGATTCAAATTTCTAAAAAATGAACATGTAAACACATCACTCAACCCTTCTGCCTCAAATGACAGCTATATCTTGCCTAATAAAACTCCTTATAAGTTTACCTTATGTTATCCAAGTGTACTTACTTAATAGAATAATGGGATTTCAAAGTATTTAAAGATTTATTTAGAATTGAAAGTTACATACTTAAAAAATGATATTTTTTTAAAAGGTGATTTCCTTAGATTTTAGCCAGTTAGGCTATTGTGAAGATGTATTTTGCAGATGTACTCCCAAGATACTAATGTGATTAGAAATTAGGAAATATGGCTATTGCCAAATGAAAAATAAGAAAGGTTAGATGAAGAGTGTAAAAGTTTCTCCTGAGAAAATCCTTATTGTTCCTGACAAGCAAGGGCAATGTTCCCATAAATAAGTCCAACTGAAATTGCATCGATGGCACCAAAGATTGACCACCTAGCCAAATAAGGTTCTAAAGGATAGCCAAGAAGCTTTTAATTCACTGTATAGAGAATGTTCTAGAAAAACAAATGAACATAACATCACTTCACTCCTGTGCAGCAGGAACCTTCATTTTTTCAAAGGAGACAGTTTCCATTCCAGTTCAAGCAGATTGGCACCAGAGAATTCAATTGCTAGTAGTGTGGCATTTTGATGCAGTTAATCTTTGCTATTCTGTTTTGCTAACGTGGCATTTATTTCCAGGTGTCTTCCTGTGAACACTCAGGGAATCCATCTTTCAAGTTTTATTCCCAAATTATGGATCTATAAAGGTAATAGTAAGTGGAAAGTCACTAATTGTGGCCTCCAAAACAAAGATAGGCAACAAAGGATTTTTGAGGAGTTTGGAAGAAACAAAAGATTTAGAGGAAGAAAAGGGGTGGGGGAAAGCTGACATTCTACTACTTCTGTCATTCTATTTTTGTTGTAATAGATGGAGAGTCAGCCTCACAGTCAGAAAGGCCTGTGTACCAGACCCCTCCCATAATACATACAAATACTATGTACCCTAGTAATTTAGTCAATTTTTCAGTCTTCTGGACAACTAAATGCCATTCTGCATTGTTTAAAGGAGTTTTCCTCACCAGAAGTTCTCTGTGCCAATGAAATCATGGGTCCAGGCCCTTTTCCCTCTTTCTTCCATGCTGGGCTACTATTTGCCAATAGAATTAAATGTCAGAATTATCCTTCTGCTGCTCTTTCCTCATGATGCCTCTCCAGAATCCTGTCTAAAGCTGTAGACATTGGAAGATCAGGTGCTTGCTAACCATTGTGAGTTCCAGGATCTTTGTAATTCTCATTTTGTCAATTAATTCACATCAGTAAAACTTCCTCAGGAAGTAACAAAAATTGTGCCAATGTCTGTTCCTTTATCAGCATATTATTCTCTTGTGTTCCTTCCCATCTTCTCCTTACTCATGGAGATCTAGCTTTGCCCAGTTGACACTGAAGTGCTGGTTATCCTTGATGGCACTGGCTGAACCTTCTCCTCTAGATTACATTCATCCTGGAGCTAGTGTTGGAATACTTCTTACTCCCCCTACCACATCCAGATCCTCTCTTTCCCACTATCACTCAGCATCCTTTATATATACTTAGGAGATCCAACCCTGAGATGGAAAGACAAATGTGTTTTATTTTCAATGCTATGTTATCTTTAGAAATTTGGGAGTGTATTTGAGGTAAAGTGTTGTAGTGGAAAAATGACCGACTTGATGCATACCATTGTTTGACCAAGGCATTTACACAAGTTGCTGATCTTCCTCTAAAGAGAGCTTCCATACCAGGGAGTTCCCTACTATTAATAATGAAAATATCACCTTTGAAGGTTGTTATAATATTAAAACTATGGCTGCCAAGGAATTTACTTATGAAATTCCTAAAATGAAACACTCAAGTCAGAATGGAATTTATGGTAGCTTAATCACAATGGGGTAAAGAAAAAGGGAGAGGGAGAGAAGTAGAGAGGAGAAAAGGGAAAGGGGTTACTCAACCTCTGGCAGGGAGCCAGAGGGAGTTTAGGCCCAAAGGGCCAAGGTAGAGAAGGAAACAGTCCTTGACTCACATGACGGATCTGAAGGGAAGCTGTCTGTGGGTCTCCACCTTGCTCAAGCTTCTAGCATGAACTGACGTCTAGCCCTGTCCTCAGGAAGTGAGCGAATTTCAGAGGCTGCTTTCTCTGTCACTTCCTGTGCCTCACAAGTGCCAATGGTGGCTCAAGCGTGGCTTAGGACAGCCCAGGTGGGCAGTTAGTTATTTCTGATTTGTCATTGACTAGCACATGCCCATGTAGTGTGGGTGTGCACAATTTTGGGTGCTAGACCAAGCAAGATGGAGATTTTAAAATTCACAATCTCCCCTGATGATGATTGGGGCACTAGTCTCCCCAGTTGATCACTAAACATGAGCGTACTACACCCCAAAAAATTCTAACTGCCAGTGTATACAAAATTTTTGCCCTCTAAGAGGAAAACTATAATAGTTGTAGATATAGGGAAATAGAGGAGAGAGAAAGACAGCAAACCAATGTTTTGCAGGACGCATTGACAAAAGCCAATTAGGGGGCAGTCCCCTTTGGCATAAGAGTGTACATTCAAAAAAAATGTTCAATCAACCGCACCCCAAGGTCCATTCTGGATCTTCCTGTAGTGAAAAGGTTTAGATATCTTTCTGCAAACAGTTCATTCTCTGGATTCAGTTAGTTAGCAAGCTTCTTCTCTTAAGATCTATCTCGAACAAAATTTAAATCTTGGATTTTATGAAATACAATCCCCCCTGAAGAAAGTGTGGAAAAAATACTGAGTCCAGCTGGGGATGCAAGGTTCAGTTGTAGGGGTGTGTGAGTTAATTCAAAAGGAAAACAAAAACAAAATAGAAAACAAAAAAAAAACAAAAGAAAAAAGGGAAAAATTAAGGGAAAAATATAAACCCTTTATATATACATATACTTATATTAAAGAATTCAAAATCAGTATCAAAATATCAAAAATCTATGCATACAAAATTTTTAGAAAGCAAGAATAACATTTTCTCACAGGCCCCTGTATTAGGGTCCAGTTAAGTAATTTCTAATCCCACAAGTCTATAGCACAGAATGTTGCAAATTTTACTTACCCATTTGCAGCCAAGGCTACGGGAAGTTGCCATACTATAGGAGAGAAAAAAGGACCAGATTTTTATTTATTTATTTTTATATATATATATATATGGGGAAGTGGCATTCCCTCATCTGATTTTACCTTCATTCTCTGGGATGGAGGGAGCCAGGATTATTGGTTTTGTTCTTTTTTTTTCTCTTATCCTCAAATTATTGTAATCTTTAAATTGATAATGTTTTTATGATCCTTTGGGGAAGGACTTCTTCCCAGAGGATCAAATGGGGGGAATGTAAAATTGAGATTTGAACTCTGGACTCCATTCCCCAGGAGTCCTTGCTAGCTCCCAGAATACCCTCTAATCTCACTGAATTCTCACCTGGGATGAGAGCAAAATTTTATTTAAAGGGTCTTCCCCGTAGGCAGGGCTCTCTTACTTCCTGTCTCCGCTCTGGTAAACAGACGGCGTCTCATGATGTGAGTGAAATTTTGGGGGCACGTGCCTTTTCTTACTTGTATATTCTTAAATCCTTAACCTCTAAAAAATATAATACTCCTTGCAGAGAGAAATTAATTTCTATCTGCCCCAGTCTCCCCTAAATTTTAATCTTTACACTACTTTGATTAATCTCAGGTCTAGACTATTTCCCTTCTTGCCCCAATTTAAGCTTATTTAATTTATATTATCTTTTGGAAAGAATACAAACAATCAGAATAACTCCTGGGCTTTGATATTGTGTGAAAATTCCTTAGCATATTTCCATTCTGTATAGTACTAGCAAATATATATATATATATAGTATAGTATAGTATAGTATAGTATAGTATAGTATAGTATAGTATAGTATAGTATAGTATAGTATAGATATTTATTTATGATAGGACAAAGCTTCCCCTACCCACCCAATTGGCCTCAATTTCCCTGAAGCAACTTTCATCCCCACCTCCATATCCCTCCCAACATACTGGAGGTCTAGGACTAAGCTAGAGGAAAGAGGAGTGGGGAAAGAAAAGCTTTGTCAGGAAAGTACATTTGTCATAGTTTCAGCAAATTGGGACAAGAGGAGGTGGCCTTTGTGGCTCATATTGTAGTTGAGTTGGGGAGAGAAACCTGCATAAATGAAGGAGGAAGCCTGATTGGTTAGGAACACTGCCTGGCTCTTTGTCACAAGACCCTTTCTGATTGTGTTTGGGAAGTCCTTTCTGTGGAATAGACTGAGGTATCCTCTAAAGCTTTTCTCTATTTGGATCATTCTGAGGAGGCTACAGAGTGCAAAGGAAGGCATTTCCATATTATTCGTTTTTGTAATGAAGTAATCTTTTAAAACAAAATTTCCAAACCATATCCCCATATAAACAAGTAATACATCCTATGTTTTCTTCTGCATTACTACCATAGTTTTTTCTCTTGATGTGGTTGACATTCTTTCTCATAAATTCCTTGGGATTGTCTTGGATCATTGCATTGCTATTAGTAGCAAAGTCTATTACATTTGATTGTCCTACAATGTTTCAGTTTCTTTGTATAATATCCTCCTGGTTCTGCTTATTTCACTCTGCATTAGTTCTTTCAAGTGTTTATAGAAATCAAGCAATTCATCATTCCTTATAGCACAATAGTATTACATCACCATCATATACAACAATTTCTTTAGCCAATCAAGCCAATTAGCCAATCAAGGGACATCCCTTCATTTTCCAATTTTTTGCCACCACAAAAAGTGCAGTGAAATGAGTATTTTCGTACTTCAGGGTTGTTTTGATTTGCATTTCTCTAATCAGAAGGGATTTAGAACACTTTTTCATATGATTATTGATAGTTTTTATTTCTTTACCTGAAAACTGCCTATTCATATCCCTTGATCATTTGCTAATTGTGGAATGGCTTGATTTCTTGTAAATTTGACTTAGTTCCTTATATATTTGAGAAATTAGACTTTTGCAAGAAAGTTATTTCTAATCCAAGTGATTCTCAGCTTGTCCCCAGATGGGTACTTTCTTAACTCAGGACAAAAACTTTGTCCCTGCTTATCAGGAGCTTCATCTTTATGCCTCTGACTGCCCAGGTCAGATATCCAACATCCCAGAAGCTATGTCTGTGACAAATCAATGCAACCCTAGAAAGGAGAAGGGCCCTCATCAAATGATTTCTTGGTTTCAATCTTAATGAAGATTTATCTGATAAGAATACACTCTTTGTGGACATAGTTTTGATGGAGACCCTTAGGTTCTGCCTTCTCTGATGCAGAGTTGCCTTGGTCTCAAGGTTCTTGCTTCTTTAGAGGGCTCCATACATACTAGAGAAGTAGCTCCGTTCCATGATCAGTTGACAGGATTCCTTTCCTCTGGAATGATTTGTGGAATTCCTTCTCAGAAAGAGTTTTGCTGGGAGGTCTCTTGTTTTCTAATGGCATGGAAGAAATGAAACTATTGTTATTTAGCTATGATAGGTGTGTATTTGGAAGAAAGGAGATTTTTAACTGACTTGGTGGTAATTCTGAGTCACTAGATGAGAGTGAGATTAGCCTCTAAGGGAGCAAAGGTGTATCATTTTCCTGATGATGCATTTCTCAGTATGGTATAGGCTTGGGCAAGTGTTTTAGGAAATGCTGAGTTAATTGTGGTAAAGAGAAAACCTTTGTATCAATATCAACTTGGATACATGTTAAGAGCAGGTTGCATGCAAGAGGTTTATGATCTTTTAGTCCCTTTATTTCAGATGACTCTGACTTACGATGGAGAATTAACAGCTGTACCAAAAGTGTCCCTGATATGATTCTGATATTACTGAAGCCCCTCTTGTTCATCATTACCACCTCATATCAGGTGAAGAAATCTGTGACTAGTAGAGAGGGATCATCAATAATGCTGTGGCTCTGATGTTCTTGTCACTGTTCTGGTTTATCATCACCATCTTGCATTAGTATACGCACTGTTCATTACAGAGATTTGACATCACCTATATCATGAACCAGTAAAAAACCAAAACAAAACATGAGATTTGGCCCTTCTGAATGGAAGAGGAAAGGCTTAGGATTATTTGGTTTTCCTCCATATTTTTGGTTAGTGTTGTTTGTCTCTATTTCCCGTTTTCTCTTTGTGCTGACCATGATAGGAGGACTGTTGAGTAAAAGACTTGAGACTTCCTGCGGGGTGAGGAAAGGCCTAGAGTTATTGCTTTTGTTCTTTACATTTGGGTGGGAAGGGAGTTTCTGTTTTTCCCCTTTTGTACTGGCCCATGATAGAAGGACTGTCTCTATAAACCTTATAAGCCCTATAAACATTTAAAGAATAGAATGTTCTTAGAACAGAAATGTTAAACTCATAATCTGCAAAACTCTCAAATGTAGCCCAAACCAGACTGAAGTGTAATGAGGGAATGTTTAACAAAATAATTTAAAATATAGCACAAAAAATAAATAAAATAAAAATATGGCACAACATCGACAAAATAAATTTGTGGTTTTCTTAATCAATATGAAACCTATAGGGATATATTTCTGTTTGAGTTTGACACCACTATTCTGGAACAACTTTAGGACCTTGACGCCATGGGGTGGTATGTAATAAGACAAAGCTTCTCCCAGGACCTAATTGACTCCAGCAATCAGATTTGATAGGTGACTGAGACCATAGGAGTCACTATACCCCGATGACCTACTGACCAGGCAAGTTTATAGGTATAGATGGGGCTACATCCAAAAAACTAAGTACTGTTGTGTCCTTGTTTGTTCTTGCTGTTTTAGGGCAAAGCAAGCCTTCTTTGTTCTTTGTTAAATGACTTATGAGTACCTCATTTCATCCTGGCATTGAAAACTAAACTAAGAGGACGCTATATTATAGCCTTGACTCTCAACATCTTCTATTAATTTACGAATGTTTTAAGAGCAAGAATCATATTTCATTTATCTCTTTTGAAATCTCAGTGTACACAGCCTTACACTGCATTTTATACATGGTTGATCCTCAGTATAAAAATGTCTACATGTTTTGCTTGGAAATATCTGTACAAAAGTCACTTGTTCTAACTATCCTTATTTAAACTGTTTTTCATTTACTTTCTTGGTAAATACACAAAACATTGTCTATATCTAATTTGCAACAGAGTAAGAAATACATACAAGAAGGGAATAGCAAGGTAGCTCAGTGGCTTGAGAGCCAGGCCTAAAAATGGGAAGTGTTGGGTTCAAATGTGACCTTAGACACTTCCTAGCTATATGACCCTTGGCAAGTCATTTAACCCCCATTGCCTATCCCTTATTACTCTCCTCCCTTGGCACCAATATCCAGCATTGATTCTAAATCTCAAAGTAAGGGTTTTAAAAAAAGAAATATATACAAGAAGGGATAGTCTTATCAAAGGATATAAAGAGACAGTTTTTTAAATTAATAGAATTTGACCATAAGTATTCCAGCCTGCTCCCCCCTCCCACATCACAGAAGACATGCAGGAAACATACTCATATAGATTATGTCTTTCATATTAGTAATGATGTAGAATCTCTTTTCATATACCTATATGTGACTTTGATTTCTTCATCTGAAAATTGTTTGTATCTTTTGCCCATTTTTTAACTGGAGATGGCTCTTATTCTTATAAATTTGGCAGAGTTCTCTATATAGTTTAGATATGAGACCTCTATCCAAAAAGTCATCTCTGATTTTTTTCCCTCATTTTCTGCTTTTCTTCTAATCTTGGCAACACTGTACAAAAACTTTTCAATTTAATGTAATGTAAATTATCCATTTTACATTTCACAATGCTCTCTATCCCTCTTATTAACCCATAAATTCCTCTCCTATCCATAAATCTGTTTCCTGTTCTTCTGATTTATGATATCTCCTCTTATGTCTAGAACATGTATCTATTTTTATTTTTATCTTACTGAATAAGATATTAATCTATACCTAGTTTCTGCCAAACAACTTTCCTATTGTCCCAACAATTTTTATGATTTTTTATCTCCCAAACCTGTATCTATGTTTTATTTGTCAAATACAAGTTTACTATAATCTCTTAATACTATTTGTTATATGTCTGGCCTGTTCCATTGATCTACCTTTCTATTTCTTGGTCAGTACCAGATAGTTTTAATAATTACTGTGTTATATTATGATTTGAAATCTTGTATTGCTAGACCTCCTTCCTTTACCTTTTTTAAAATTAATTCCTTTGATATCCTTAATCTTTTGTTCTTCCAAATGAATTTTGTTATTTTTTCTAACTCAATAAAAACTTTTTTTGATAATTTAATTAGCATGGCACTGAACAAGTAAATTAGTTTAGTTAGGAATGTCATTTCAGTTATATTGGCTCTGCCCATCCATAAGCAATTAGCATTTCTCCATTTTTTAGATCTGTCTCTATTTGTGTAAAAAGAGTTTTACAGTTATGTTATGTAGTTCCTGGGTCTGTTTTTTTCAGGTATACTCCCAAATATTTTATTGAGTCTGTGGTTATTTTAAATGTGATATCTCTATTTCTTGCAGGACTTTGTTAGAAATGTATAAAAAATGCTGATGATTGATGTGGGTTTAATTTATATGCTGCTACTTTGCTAAAATTATTGATAATTTGGACTAACTTTTTAGTTGAATATCTAAGATTTTCCACATATATGTCATATCATCTGCAAACAGAAATAATTTTATTACCTTAAAGAGACAATTTTAAAAGGAAAAAATACAAGCTATCAATTGCCTTATAAAAATAGTATAAATCACTAATAATTAGAAAAATGTAAATTAAGGCAACTATGTAATTTCACCTTAAAGTTAACCAACAAGAAAAATTACAAATGTTTTAGGGGCTGTGGGAATATAGACACATTGATGAACTATTGTTGAGGTTGTAAATTGATCCAGAAATTCTACAAAGCAAATAGGAACTATCCTCTGAATGTACACTTTACTATGCCTGGGCTCTAGTGATGAATAAGAAAAGGACTTATATTTACAAAAAATAAAATGGATAGCAGCCCTTTTTATAGTAGCATAGAACTGGAAACTTAAGTATTCATTAATTGAGAATGTCTGAATAAATCATGATATATGCAAGTAAGGCTTTTTGAGGATGAGGATAAGCATTATTTCTAAGCAATGAAGAAGGAGCCAATAAATAGGAAAAGAGAATGGGAATGGTAGTGGAAACAATCTGTTAGAAAAGACTGGGAGAGGTTGTGATCAAAGGTACACAGAGAAGAGTAGGCCTTGTCAAGGAGAAAGGCTATTTCTTCATGAGACCATAGTGCAGGAAGAGCTAGTGAAGGATGACATGGAACCTTTCTGAGAATCTAGCTTATTAGAGACATGTCTAGAAGAAGGTATGTTTTAAGAAAATCCTTTGAGATGATATATTCAGAGGCCAAGTATCATCCCATAGACAATGCACTGTGAAAAAGTATTCTATTGATTTCATGGTCTAATAATACAGAACAGAAAATAGTAATGTGAGTATAGCTATGTGCCTAAAGTGTATCTGAAAGGCATTATGCAGAAAGGGTGATATATAGGAAAATATGATATATGATGGTTCTTAAAAAAGGAAATAGGAATGAGGTTAAGCCTATTTTGCCTCCATTTCTGACTGGCAGTCCCCTGCTGGATCACAGAACCATAGATTTAGAGCTGGAAGGGATATTAGGGGTTATCTAGTCCAGAAAACTAATGTCTAGGAAGAAGAGACTTGCTCAAGATTATATAAGAAATACATAGCAAAACCACTTTTCAAACCAATAACACTGCTTCTCAGAGAGAGATGTTGTATCTTTGTTTTCCTATGATATTGTTATGAATTGTTCATGGTGGCACCTCTATTCCTGTGAATTAATGGATGTCATGTACATTTCTATAATTGCTTTAACCTGAAAATTTGAAATAAAATTTAATTTTTGTTGTAACCAAAATTAATTAGACCCACATGTTTGTGAAAGTTCACTCTACTAAAATTTTGGATCTCATTCATATCTTGTAATGTTATGCAAAGTATTAATTCCATTTCCTATATTCTGTTTTGCTAGTGCTCATATATCCCTCCCTGTGAAAGAGAAAATCAGAAGAATTTGGAAAGCGTCATGAGTTGGCAACAGTACTGGGAAGATGAAATTGGTTCTCAGCCATTCACTTGCTATTTTAATCAGTATCAGAGGTAAGTTCACACCAATGTGTTCTGGTCTGAACATTTCTATCACCTGTTCTTTCATCCCTGACCCTCACTTGTGCCCATCCTTGCTTACTTTCAAAGACGTACCAAGCATGTTGATTTTGTGAGAAGTGAGTATTCTGTTTAGTGACACAGATCCTAAACTCTCCTTGACTGGACAAGCCGTAATTAAGAGTTACTTCAGCTGAAAGAAATCATTGCCCTGCAATCCACATGATGCCTCTCAATGAGCCTCTGAAGTTAGCCAGACTAGCCCACAGATTATAAATATAGTCTGTCATTGTACCCATATTTGAAACTTTTGCATCTCAGAAGGACTTGACAAACTTTGTGTTCTGCTGGGATAGTCTTCATGGGTGTAAGACTTTAATGGCAGAGTGTATATATACCTGATATTTTCATTATTAACATCAATTGATGATGCCTTTTAGTTTAAGTAACTTAATGGTGCAGTGGATAGAGTGCGAGGGGGGCCTGGAGTTAGGAAGGCATAAAATCAAATCTAGCCATACACTTACTTATTGTATAACCCTAGGCAAGTCACTTAATCTGAGTTTTCCTCAGTTTCCTCAACTATAAAATAGCACCTAATTCAAGGTGTTATTGTGAGGATAGCATGAGATAATACCTGTATAGCACTTTGCAACCCTTAAAGCACTATAGTACTGCTTATTACTATTATAACAAATTGCTTTATTATTTGTTTTGACTTTTACTGAAGTAGAATGATCACTGGATATGGTGGCAATTTGGACAGGTTGTATTATGTTTTGGAACTCAGGGCTTCACCACAAAACTGAAGGGCCCAATGGTCCAGCTCTCAATCTAAAATCTCTGATAATTATTAATACTATTTTAGTTTCTAGAAAATTAATCACACTTCTTAAAAATAATTTCATTAGTAGTAGAGCTTTGACAGACACACTACTTATCTTTTTTTTGTCCAGGAACTACTTTTCATTTCTATTAGAAAAAGTAGTCTAGAGATGCAAAAGTGACCGATTTCTGCCTGGAAAGAATTCACATTTTCTTTTTGAGGCGGTCAAATGCTTATACATTTTGTTATAAAAAACTGATACTCTTTAATAAATAGAAATACCTTTCTGTGGATCAGATCTATAGTGAGTGAATTAAATTAGAGATAGCTTCTATTTCTTATTCTTCCAGGTTAGAACATATCCTTTTCTATAAGCAAAATGTGGCCACAAAAAGAAAAGGCATTTCTTTACTAAGAAAAGAGAGATGGCCTTAACTCCAGGGCTCCACTGTCTGGTAACAGCAACAAATGATAAATGAATTCCAGGTTGAATTGTGTCTTATGGTAGCTCCTTCTACTTTGGGGTCTGCAAATGTTAGAAAACTTTTCTTATCATTTAGCCAAAATTTGCATCTCTTCAACTTTTACCCATAATTCCTATCCTGAATCTGTTTCTCTTTTCTCTCCTCTCATTTGGAGACTCACACCTTCCAAGGGCCTAATTATTATCTCTCTGCAGATGACTCACAGATCTATATATCCAGTCAGATTTCCAGCTTCATTGCCACCTCAACTACCTATTGGATACTGCCTTCTCTCCATTTTCTAAACTTACCTTTTCTGGCAAAAGGATCACCTTTATTTCCTTTTCCTTGGGTCATAACCTCGACCACTCCTTACTATGCTTCACGCCACATCTCTAGTCAGTTACCTAATTTTGTCATTTCTGCTTCCATAATATCTCTTAGATTCAACCTCTTTTTTCCACTCACACAGCCCTCATCACAACTTACCAGGACTATCATACAGGCCTCCTAATTGGCCTCCTTTCCTCAAGTCTTCCAACTGCAATTCATCCTCCTCATGGAGGTTCACCACCCATCCTCTCCATCTCCAGCCTTTGCACCAGCTGCCCCCTATGCCTTGAACTAACTGCTTTTTTTTATCTTTGCCCCAAAGAATGCTACCCTTCCTTCAAGATGAAACTCCAATACCACCTTCTACATGAATCTTTTCTTGATTCTCCAAACTGCTAGCCTCTACTCTTCTTTTCTATCTTGTATTTATTCTTTATATGCTTACCTATATACTGGTCTCTCCTGTTCCCCAAGTGTTAGGATTGTTTCATTCTTTGTCTTTGTACTTCCAGCTCCCAGCACAGTACCTAACATAAAGAAGCTTCTTCAAAAATGCTTGTCAATTGATAACTGACTACTGTATGATTGATTATTTTGACTGATTATTGATTAACTGACTACTCCTAGTTCAATTCAATAAACATTTATTAGATGTCTGCTTTGTGACACTATGTTAAATGCTAGGAGTGAATGCAAAGATCAAAATTATACCATCCCTGACCTGAATACAGATAAGTAAATACAAAAGAAATAGAAAGTTATTTCAGGCAGGGCATAAGCACTTACAGCAGTGTAACTCAGGAAATGCTTCTTGCAGGAGGTAACTTTTCAAGCTTGAGAGATGGCATCCTGTACAAAGATATAGAGCCTGAAAGTGGAGAACATCAAGCAAACTGGATTGGCTGGAAGGGACAGAGTATAAGGAGTAATGTGTTATCATCATGGAAAATTAGGATAAAGACATTGTAAAGGACTTTACCTGCCAAATGGAGGAGTTTGCATTTCATCCTACCAGCACTATTGTTTCTTGAGCAGGTGGTGACATGATCAGACCTGTGTTGTAAGAATATCAGTAGAGCAACTCTGTGGGAAATGGGTAGGAAGGGGAAGGCTGGATAAGGGAGGCTCTTGAATCAGTGTACTCTCTTATGACATTGGCCCTTTGTCCACACTGAATATTCCTCTCATCAGTTGAGCCAGACCTGAGCAAGGATGGTGGTGACTATGTGAGTGGACAGAAGAAGGGGTACTAGAAAGCTTGTGGAGGTAGAATGGATAAGATGAATTGTATCTGAGGGAAAGCAAAGAATCAAGGCAGACTGCTAGATTGTGAGCCTGCGGGACTAAATGAATGGAAGTTCCCTTGAAGACATGTAGAAGTTAAGAGAAGAAAGGGATTTCAGGGAAAAGATAAATCAATTTGTTTGGAGTGTACCGAGTTTGACATGGAAATGCCCTGCAGGCAGTTGGTGATACAGAACTGGATCCCAAGAAAGAGATGAAGACTAGAAAAAGGGAAACTTTGTCCTTGTGGCCAGGGAGAAAAATTTTAATATCTTTCCCCCATGACAGCTTTTCATATGTGTTCAAGGGAGAAATCATGTGATCATTACTTTAGGCTAAATATCTCGTGGCTCATTTCAGTGTGTTCCAACCATTCTGTTTGGTCTCCTTTGTAGCTCATCAATGTCTTATCTAAAATGAGATTGCCCTAAAGTGAACATAGTACTTCAGATGCGTCTGTGGGCCAAGGAGCAGTGATGGAGCAGATAAATAGCTAATAGGGCAAGCATAGATAGAAGCAAGAGTAGACATTGAGTCAACATGTATGTAGGAAGTAGGAAAAGCACACACGTTGGGAGACAGAGGAAACTAGCTGTCTGGAAAAGAATAAACCAGCAAGCATAAAACATCAGAACCCCATGTCACAGTGCCAGCAACAGAGAGAAACAGAGAATTGCTAACAAGTAGCAAGAGTAACATTTGATACTGAAATGATCACTTTCTGGTAAAGGGTTGCTTCTGTACTTCGTATTCACGACAAGAACTGCTTTCAGAGCTAGAGTGGGTATGAACTCATAGAGGTTGATAAGGAAGTTTCTATAGATATTAGTAGGAGAATGAGGTTTTAGGTATAATCATAGTAAATAAGACCTTAATTACAAAGTTATTTAGTATGATTTTCTGAGATTTATCTTAAAGGAATTAATTCTGACCACTAATGAGGGGATAACTGATTGATAAAAGAGAAATGACAGGAACCTTAAAAGGTACCATCTTCGTGCTTCCAATAGCAAAGAATGAAAATAATGGGCATACATAGTCATTAATGAGGAAAAATTAATGAAGAGGAGTAAGTGAGGCTTGCTCAATGTGATATCCTGTTTAGACTCCAGGTAATACAAATGTCTTACAGTAAAAATCTTAATTTGGTCCTAAACCCCATTTCTCTTCTCCCTCAAATGAGAGATGTCCGCTAGGCACCCTTTGTCTTTAGCATTTATTTACTGCTTTGATTAATTCCTTTACCCTCCAAATACACTGAGTTATTTTAGAGTGAGGCCAAAAGGCTTTGGACATTAGCTATGTTATGGCATTCAGCTATTGTCTAACAGACTAGAGAAATTGAAGGTTATACACTGTTGGACAAATCTTGCCATCCTGAAGGTTTCTAGAGTACCTCATAATCAATAAGCATTTATTAATTAACCTAGAACATACTAGATACTGAAATAGGTGCTGGATGTACAAATTTAAAAAAAGAAAACAATCCATACTCAAATACTTTTATAAAGAACCTAGAAAACTCTTTTCTCCAATCTGAGATTCATTGTGACTGTCTAAGGAGGACACCTGATTCATCCAGTTGAGGAGTAGTCACCCTCTAATGCCCTATTTGGTCCGCTTCTAATCTTGATTTGGAAGCTTATTGGGAAGATTCCTGGTAGCTACCTGAGTGCAGGACTGCCTCTGTCAGAACTAGACCTTTCAAACAAAATGATTATCTCTGCAGAATAATTGACAAGAATTTTTGAAAGATCATGAAAGAGGTACCATAGGCCTAGAGAGGGGGCAGATGTACCAGTTTTCAAAAAAGAAAGAAAGAAAAGAAAAGGGAAGAGAATTAAATCTCCAAACTATAGGCCAATGAATTTGGCTTCCATTCCTGGGGAAATTCCAGAACATATTGAAAGAAAGCTTTGTGTGCATTTAGAAAAATTCACAATAATAACTTAAAGCCAGCATTAAGAATAGGTCATACTGAGTTTATCTCATTCCTCTTTTGTATCTAGATGAATAAATCTTTGAATTCTTAAAAACTAGTATACTTATACTTTGACCAGGAATTTGAAAAAATCTATCATGTTATCCTTGTGGATAAGATGAAAAGATCATTCTAGTTCATAGTGCAGCTAGAGGAACTCAGACATGGAATAACCAGACCTGAAGTGTCTTCAGTAATGACTTACACTTATTATCAACTTGGAGGGAGGTGCCAGGGAATTTTTCTTGGTCCTATCCTATTCAATATTTTTATGAAAGGCCTGGATGATGATATAAAAGGCAAATTTGTCACATCTGTAAATGACATGTTAAAAAGGATAGCTAAAACATTAGATGACAGTTACAAATCCAGACAAGATCTCAAACTATAATGTTGCATCTATTAAGATAGGATTGAGTAGGGATAAATATAGTGTCCCACTTTTGCTAAAAAATCAACTTCACAAACACAATAGGTATATGTAGCTATATTTATGTTTTATATAAAGCAAACTTTTGGCATGTTATAACTATTCATAGTTATGGGAGTTTTGGGTTCCTCTGTTCAACTAGAAGCTGGATAATCACATCTTAGAGCTTTTATGGAATCAAGTATGTTGTGAATTTCATGACCTTCCAAATTTCAGGTACTTTGAATCTATAAAAATGTTCAGCTGGGGATCTATTATTCATCTGAGATATTTATAAAATACTTTGTAGACCTTAAATCACTATATAAATGTTAGCTATTATTATTATTATTATTATTATTTATATCCTCAGCTATCCCCTCAGCCTAGCACATGTACATACTGTTACAAGGGAATCACTTTAAAAGACTGATATATATTAATTTAAGGTCGCCAAGGAATCAGCTATGTAATTCCTAAATGAAAAACTCAAGTCAGCCGTCAGCCTTTTTTTTTTAGTTTAATTACAATAGGAGCAAGAAAGGAATTAGAGATATATATAGAGAGAGAAAGGGGAGAGAAGGGAATAGGGCTTAAATACCCCTTCTGTTTAGGCTGGGCCAAAAGGCCCAAGCCCTTAGATAGCTGGGGCAAAGAAAAGAGATCAGTCCCTTTCACTCACGTGTCCAAAATGGAGAAACAGTCTCAGAGGCCCCCACCTTCAGCTTCCTTCCGAGCAAGCTTCCTCAGAGCCCAGGAACCACACCGACCAAAAACTCAATCCTCCCCCCCTCTCGAGTCTCCAGCCCTCCTATCTTTAAGGACACCATCCAAGTTGCCTCCCCTCAGTCCTCACATCTACCAATCACTCTTCATCAATTTCCCTGTCAATGGAGGCTCTCGCTTAACCCAGGACCGCCCAGAGGTTTCTGGCTTTTGCACATGTCTGTTGAAGGTCATATTTTCAAATAATTAAATCTTTACTCCTTTGTTCCAGCCCTTTCTAAATCCTGTTAACTTGAGTATGGTAGAGATTGGAATAATTAAATTTTGATCTAGGCTGCAGCCCTTACTCAATCCTATTAGGACTGAATAGGGTGGAGTATCTCCATTGTATCAATTCTAAAATCAATCAAGACTCAAAGAAATTCCTGTTCTATGCTCAAGCATAGGTCAAAGTCCTTTCCATTGTTCAGCAAAGGGTTTCTGTCCTAAAGTAATCTTAAGAAGGGAAGAGAAGGAACCTCCCATGCCAATGGAGTTCCCATTCCAATAGACTATCAGTAAGAAATTTTCCAAGTATGAAATATCCCAATGGTGAAATTTTCAACAATTATAAGTCTAAGGAAATTTGAGGTTTACAATACTGGGATAGTAAGAGACTCTATATATCTACTTTATCTAAGTTAGAGGCTTCAGGCCAGATGAAACATATCCAAGTATTTTTAAAGAACTTGTGTCTATGACTACAGAACTATCTTTGATAATCTTTTGGGAATCATGGAGAACAGCAGGAGTGCCAGAAGGCCAGAGAGAGCCAATACTTTGATTTTATACTGGCTGGCACACAGTGATTGCTTAAAAATACTTGTTTCAAAATAGAACAGGTAGATTTTGGAAACCAGAGATTAGCAAGCTTAATGTCAATCCCCTCAAGATTCTAGGGTAAATTCTAAGATGGAGTCTGTATTAATAATTTTGCTAAAAAATAGTAATGCCAAACCTTATTTTTTTAAATAGATTGTCTAGCAGATGAGGGGAATACTACAGATATGCATCACAACTTCAGAGAGGCACTTGATAGTCTCTTATGAAATCTTTGTGTAAAAGATAAAGAAATGTGGATTGTATAATAACAGCCAATGTGTATTACATACACACATCACTGCAGGCTTCAAAAATTTAGCACCTAGCAAAGTATGACCTAGTGGCTAGACTTAACATTAGAAGCTCACTATCTTTCAAGAACTGATAGACAATAAATACCCATATTACAAATACAGACCTCAAAATACTTTTGAGAAATCAATCAATAAATGGTAAATGAATTGGAGCATAATACCACTCAGACATAGAATGAACCCATAACAACCTAAGGACATTCTTTTTTTAAAAGATGCCACCAAATGCTCATAATCTCCAACACCTGGAAAATGAATAGGAGCAAGAGAATGACTTATTCCAGGACTGTTTCTATCTGACTCACATCAAGCAAGATGAAAAGAATACTTTTTATATGATAATTACAACACTCATAGTAGCAATAGCAAGCATGAATAATAACAGGCAGGCTGAGTATACTATGATGGATATAGACTATGCTTCAGAGGTAAGGAGAATAAGCTTCAAGTCTTACATGTGACACACATTAGTTATGTGATCTTCAGCAAATAGTCTAATCCCTTCATGCCCCAGGAAAATCTCTAAGATTACCAGTTGTAGAGAATGAGCTCGTTTGGATTGGTATAAATTTGTCACCTAGAACTGCCTACACTGCTGAGCTTATAGGTCCAGTGAAAGAAATAACAAGAATACCTGTATACTACCAACACAAATGTCAGGAACAACTGATACATTGTAAAATGTAGCATTTCTCGTGGGGATGGTTTAAATCTGTTATGATTTAGGCTACTCCTTCCTATCCATCATGATCTCTTATGAATTGAACCTAATATGGCTTTCAATTCAAAAGTGAGTCACGTAGACCTACTATATTAATCAATTGATATACATACATGACATTGAGCCAGATGGCTCTACCTCTTACGGAAATTGTCTTCAGTTATAGCAAAATGTCATTTGAACTCGATAAATACAGAGTGCTTAATGTATGCCAGGAACAAAGTTTTTGAGTCAAAATGTCAAAGTCAATTTGAACCAACAGACAAAGATCATATTTATAAATTCATAATTCTTCTCCAGACAAGACACATCAAACATAAGGTTATGAAAGAAAAAGCTATAATGATGCTTGCCAAAACTCTTCTGGTATCCTAAGTCTTCCAGAAGAGACAGAGGGCATTTCTAGAGAGAAATCCGTGCCCTGAAGGAGGAGTGAGTCTCAGGAAAACTCATCCAAAAAAAAGGTAACAGAGGGTAAAGTGACTGAAAACTCAGCCTCCTGTTTACCACCCTAGCAATCACTAGAACACTTTGTATCTTCTACAGATTTGGTAATCACGCCTAGCATATCTTCGTTCAAGTCACTAATTGAGACAAAGCCAAGGACCAAGATCTTGCATATAACTAAGGAACTTTACTCATTTATTTCAATTTGTTCGTTAATCAATACTCGTTCTAAGTATTTGAATCATATCTAAGAATGTATCTTGAATTCTGCCTTGGACATATACTAAGGGCGAATCATTTATACTCTTTCAACCTCGGTTTCTTCCTCTGTAAAATGGAGAAAATTACGAGATTCAAAAAATTTTTATGGAGACAAAGAACAAGGTACAGAAATAGAAGGGGACAGTGAAAGCAAAGGAAACACATGCAAAGTCCAGAAGAAAAATATGGATTGGACACAGATTCTGGAAGAACACAAAAAAGACTCCAAAAATCAATTAATGGAGGCTGAGAAAAAGTGGGAAAGAGAAATGAAGTGATGTAAGAAGAAACAGGTCAAGGAGAACCAAAAACTAATAGAGGAAAATCAGAATTGACCATCTAGAAACTAGTGATTTCTGAGAAACCAAGAAACAATAAAGCCGAATCAAAGGAATGAAAAAAACAATGGAAAACAGGATAATGCTGGGGTTATGAACATGGTACACTGAAAACACAGTGGTTCTTTCAGTAAAAATAGGGAAGTTTGGGAGGGGGACATATTAAAGAGAGAAGATGGTACAGTGGCTACCATATTGATTACCTTCTTAATAGGTAGGGAAGGGGTAGAGTGAGGGACAGAATTTGGAACTCAAAATTTATTCTTTTTTATGTTGTATTTTTATTTATTTTGTTAAATATTTCTCATTATATTTTAGTCTAGTTTCCTCTAACCTCCCACCCTGATAAAGTTGAATCTGATGTCTTTGCTAAAGGCACTCCTCTAAGTTGCATAGGACTTGTTAAACTATATTAGCATAGAGAGTTTCTTTCCTTCAGAGTTCTTGTGCTAAAGAAACCATGGGTCTAGTTCCCTACCTTCCCTTTCCTCCCATACTCCCTACTACCCCTCCCTATACCCTGAGATAAGTAATCCAATACAGATTTTACATGTGCAATCATGTAAAACATTTTCCATAGACATTTTGTGGAAGAGATCAAAAAGGGAAAAAAAAATGAGTACAGTAAAATATATAGTATGTTTTGATATACATTCAGACTCCATCAGTTCTTTCTCTTAAGGAAGATGACATTTTTTATCACAAATCTCTAGGATTGTCTTGGATCATTGTATTGCTGAGAATAACTAGGTCATTACAAATGTTCATCAAAATATTGATGTTACTTTCTACAGTGTTGTTCTCGTTCTGTTCACTTAACTTTGCATCAGTTCATATAAATCTTTTCAGGGTTTTTTTTTTAATCATCCTGCTTGTCATTTCTTATATCATAGTAGTATTACATTGCAATCATATACTACAATTGTTCAGCCATTCTCCAAATATCCAATTCTTTGCCATCACATAAGGAGATGCTACTAATATTTTTGTACAAATATGTCCTTGCTTTCCTTGTCCCCATCCTGCCTGTTTTTAAAAAATCTCTTTCAGATACAGACCTTATAGTGACATTGTTAGATCAAAAGGTATGCAGTTTTATATTCCTTTGGACATAATTCTAATTTGCTCTCCAGAATGGTTAGATCAGTTCACAATCCCACCAACAGTGCATTAGTCTCCCAATTTTCCCATATCCCCTCCAACTTTCATCCATTTCCTTTTCTGTTATTTTAGCCTATCCAATAGATGTAAGGTGGAATCTCAATTATTTAATTTGCACTTCTCCTATAAGTAGTGATTTAGAGCATTTTTATATGATTATAGATAGCTTTGATTTCTTCATTTGAAAACTGCTTGTTCATATCCATCGATCACTTATCAACTGGGAATAACTTATCTTCTTATAAATTTGATTACCTCTGTGGGTTTTAAAATTAATAATAACTAAGTATTATATTTTATAAAGTTTTATTAATAATAACTAAAACAAAAGAACTACCTGACTTCAGCCTGGTCTCAGGTCCAAGAGTCCAAAAGGGAGGAGTTATAGCCACTTAAATATAATCACGCACGATGTGGGGACACAGGAAAATGAAATTTTGGTAAATACTAAGGGACTTCTGGGGGATGAAGTCCAAAGGCTCAAAATCTCCAGTTACACATATCTCCCTATGATCCTATTGGGAAACCAGTTTCCCCAAAAGGATCATGGAAACATAATCAACTTAAAAATTGCAATAATTTGTGGATAAAAGGAAAAGAGAACAAAACCAATGATTACTAGGTTGACAAAAAGTCAATTTGGGGGTAGTCCCCTTTGGCATAAGAGTATACATTCAAAACAAAGGCATTTCAACCCCCTATAATTCAATTCACATCCCAAAATTCACTCTGGATCTTCTGGTGCAGCATGTGGTCTCTGCAGGGATCTATCTTCATGGGGGATTCTGGATTCTGGGAGGTAGCAAGTTTCTTATCCTAAAATTGCTCAAATTTAAATCAAAGTTCACAACAATAACTTGGCCCCCCTGAGATGAATAATAACAAACATAGGGATCACTCAGGGATGTATGGCTGAGTTATGAGGTATATGAATCAATTTGCAAAAGAAAATCCAAATAAAAAAGAAAAATAACTTGTGGGTATAATACAAAATGTAAAAGTCTTCTGTCTAAAAGAATCTAAGTAAAGGAAAAACAAATCTATAACAGGTCCTTGAATCAGGGCCCAATTAAAATGATTTAAGCAATTATGCACTTACCCAATCAGTAGCCAGGACTACTGAAAATTTGCTACACCATTTAAGACAGAAAAGGGACTAGATTATAGGAGCCAGGTAGGAGCCAAAAGTAGGTGTTTGATAGAATGTGGCTCAGAGGAAGTCCAGCCTCTGACATATGTCAAAACAGCCGCAACGTGGAACCCCAAACAAATTCAAGTTCTCTTGTCTTGGCTCAAAATTACATCAATCCCACTGGAATCTGGTCTCTTTGACCTTGTGCTCCATAGGCATTATGCAGGTGCTCTGTGCTTCTTTAGTACTGTATAGTAGCTCTTTTGTGTATTCCCTTCTTCTGGAATCAGACAGAAAGGAAAGTTCCATAATTCTTTTAAACAATCAATGGCATCATTTTTATAGTGAAAGCTTTTGGGGCATGCACTAATATTAGAACAAATGTATTTAAACCATATATTACTGCAAAATAAAAAAAATTAAAGAAAAATCTTCTCAATACTGGTGACGTGCTTCAAATACAAAAAGGAGAGAGAAAATTAAACTCAGATACTGTATTGCACATGCAAGGAAAAAAAATTAAAGTTTTTTTTAAAAAAGTTTTAGAAATCAAAATATATATAGCTTAAAATCAGTGACATACTATATCAGCCATGTGTGAGTACAAATGATTTACAGAATAAAACATAACAACTGATAGCACATTCAAAGATGTACCAAAGTCCCCAAAATTCACAATAGCTCAGTTAATTACAATAGCAAACAAAACCACTATCATATTTTACATGAATTGCTGTATGACATTTAAAAAACCTATGAACTGATGGATATTTATCAAAATTTTTATAGATGTAGCAAATAGTCAGGGTGGGGCAGGAGCGCAGGCACACCCCACCACCCAACCCTCATGGTGGGCAGCAACCAGGCAACCTTGGCAAACATATTTTTAAACAAAGTAAAACTTACTTGGGTCTAGAACATCATCAAGAAATATAGATTGTTCTGCTGGAAGTAAATTAAAATGAAGAGTTTTTCAGGGGCTTTTTTTTTTTCCAGCTTCCTGATTCAGAGAAACACCTTGGTAGGAACATTTCTTTGTTTCTCTACCTTTTATATAGCATTTTTAAAAATATAAATTTAAAAAAACTTCCATTCAGAAACCACTAGTTCGTTAAAATTATTTCTGAAGACCCCTTAGAATCACCATTAAATTCTTAGCTTATTAAATTCTCTAAAGGTTGTTAGCCAGGTTGAGTCCATCCATCATTTATGTGATAATTAACATGAAAAATGGGGAAAAAACTTTATGGGCTTTTACAATATTTTGTTCAGTAGCCATAAGGGAAAGGTAACAGAATATATCTAATACTTAAAACACAGTAGATTAAAATGATTCAGTGTAACAAAACAGTATCGATTAAATTAAAACAGATAAACTTAAAAATAAATTTAAACCTTAAAGCAATGAGTAAATATAATAATATAATCCAAAGAGAAGGTGCAGACAGGCAGTGCAGTCAAAATCCTTTTCATCAATCCTAATAGATTTGTTCACTATTATAGGAGGAGAATAAACTCAAAATAGTTAGTAATAAGCTTCCAGATCTCTTTTAAAGTTTCCTTCCCCTCCCCCCATATTTATTATCCATTTAGATTTCATTTGTCAGAGGTCTGAATTTCCTCATAGAAGCACAGGGCAGAATCTCCACCCTGCATGTTGATCGCAGTTAGGACCTTTAGAACTATGTCAAAATATTTCAGGTTGGTTTGTAGTATAAGCACCCTGGCTTATGGCATATTCTTGAGCAGAAGGAAATAAGGTGGGAAATCTCCAATAAAAATAAAAAGTCCCAGGAAAAGAATTAAGCAGATCCAAACTGCACTTTTTAGCTCTACCAACTCAAACTGTTGTTTCAGAGTTCCTACCATGCTTAGCAATAGCATTTTTCCTGAAAGACACTGAATGGAGTTTGTTTAAAGGGTAAACAGAAAGAAGGGAAACCTTGAGGGAAAACAATAGCTTATTTGCATATGAGAGGAAAAAATACTTCATGGTGTTTTGGATCAAGAGAAAGAAAGGGAAAAAAAAATCAGGCTTATTCCCCAAAACTGACTTTAAATCTACAGATTTGGAACTAACTGCCCTCCCTGTGAAAAACCTTTAGTAACAGCCTTCTAAACTAGGAGTCCAGGATCAACTTAAAAAAAATCTGCTTGAAAATTAGGTGTGGGGTTCTTTTTTCCACACTGAAAACTGGCTATGGCAGGCTAGAAACACACACAGGTGGAGTGTGCAAAGGAATTTTTATACATCACCCTCTGTGGGGGAAAAAATGGCTGGGATTGGTAGGCTCTTGTGATGAGTCTGGTCTTAGGCAAGAGGAGGCTCCAAGCTGGGTGGAGAGTTGTGAGGAAATGCTGGCCAAGCAGATGGACAAGAGAAACAGCAGGCGGCAGGCGGCAGGGGGGTCAGGAGTGCTGGCACACCCCACCACCAGACCCTGGTGGAGGGCAGCGACCGGGCAAACCTATTATCTTTACTGTAAGGCTATCTGCTCAAAATCTTTTTTGAGAAATCATAATCCTTTTGTGGTAAGCCAAAACTGCGGGTTTTAAAATTAATAATCAATAACTATTATATTTTATAAAGTTTTATTAATGATAATTAAAACAGAAGAACTGCCTGACTTCAGCCTAAGTGCAGATCCATGAGAGAAAGAGGGAGGAGTTACAGCCATTTAAATACAATCACGCAATATGTGGGTATGCAGGAAAATGGAATTTTGCAAAATACTAAGGGACTTCTGGGGGATGAAGTCCAAAGACTCAAAATCTTCATTTATATAGTTTCCTATATATTTGAGAAATCAGACCTTTATCAGGGATATTTGCTATAAAATTTTTTTCTCCATTTTTCTATTTTCCTTCTAATTTTGGTTGCATTGGTTTTGTTTGTGAAAAACCTTTTTGTTTAATGTTTATTGTCCTGCAAAACACTTCCATATTGGCATTGTTGTAAGAACAAACTAATACATAATGCAAACCCCAAAATAAAACCATAAATACACTAATGTGAAAGATAACTACAACAGTTCTTTCTCTAGAGATGAATAGCATTCACTGTCACATCTTTCAGGATTGTCCCAGGTCATTATGTTGCTGAGAGCAGCCAAGTTTTCATAGATAATCATTGTACAGTATTGCTGTTATTGTGTACAGTGTTCTCCCAGTTCTGGTTATTTTGTTCCTACAGATTTTTCCAATTTTTTTCTGAAATCATTTTGCTTATCATTGCTTACAGCACAATTGTATTTCATCACCAACCTGTATCACAATTTGTTCAGACATCCCCACTGCAGAAAGAAGAGCCACTATAAATATTTTTGTACAGTAGGTCCTTTCCCATTTTTGCAAAGCCTATTTAATTTAATAGAATCAAAATGATCTCTTTTACATTTTGTAATGATCTCTGTATCTTGTTTGGTTAAGATGTAATAACCCCATGAAAAATCTTAGTGTACGTAATGGGATTGATATGTTGAAAAATTCACAGCCCCGAATACAAACAGACAATGAACAAAAAGCAGCTAGGAGCATTTGGTACATACCATACATACCTCTGGCACAGCTGCTAATCACCATCACCAGTTAGGCTTATCTATAATTAGGTAACTATGAGATCATAAACCTCTTGCATACAACTTGTCACCAGGACCTGATTAAATCTGTACCATTCCCTACTCAATTCTTTGGCCCACCTTTTTGAACCATCCCTTCTGTAGGGCCAAATCAGGGAGAAGAAACCAAATCTTTGATCTTGGAATCCTCCACTTGTTTTTTTCTGTGGAAACTTAATAAAAACTCTATCTTTATCCAGGGACTCAAGTCACTCATTTGGATAAGATCATATCTCCAGGTAAATTCACATTGACCATAGTTATGCAAAGACAATTTAACCTACCCTATATTGTTAAAAATCAAGGGGGACAGCTGGGTAGCTCAGTGGATTGAGAGCCAGGCCTAGAGATGGAAGGTCCTAAGTTCAAATCTGGCCTCAGACACTTCCCAGCTGTGTGACCCTGGGCAAGTCACTTCACCCCCATTGCCTATCCCCTACCACTCTTTTGCCTTGGAACCAATACACAGTATTGATTCCAAGATGGAAGATAAGGGTTTAAAAAAAATCAAGGTACCTACTTCTTGGTTCCCTAAGCCCTGCTTGCAGAGAATCTTGTATGGGGAAAAGAGATCAGCCATGTGAAGGAAACTTGAGCCATTTCCCCAGAATGTGTGGAGTTTCTCAAGAAAGAAGAGGCTTTGAGGCCTGGGCAACTCAACAAAGATGGAATAAAAAAGAGATGATGAGGGTCAAGTAGAACTTTATGTGGAAGCTATTTGTGCTTGGATTAGTCTTCTAAGAGGCAAGATACAAGAAAACATTCAACTAGAGAGCTCTCTCCTTTTGGGGTAGTGCCAATTCATTACAGATATAGCATCTTAGTGGTGGGACACTTAACTCCAGTAGTCGGGGGCATGATGATAAAGCTGCTAATATGAATAAACCCTTTCCCCAATTTGAAGGAAACAGACTAGTAGTTTGCTGATCACAGGTAGATTGAGGGCCATACAAGATGGGCACAAGGGACATCGTTGGGCTAGTGGAAGAGAATGGACATTGAGACTACAACTAGAGACCTCAACTTCTATCAAAGTCACAAGTTGTTCATTAGTGTTGTCTGTTTTTTCAGTTACATCCGACTCTTCATGACCCTTTTTGGGATTTTCTTGGCAGATATATTGGTATAATTTGCTATTTCCTTCTCTGGCCCATTTTACAGATGAGGAAATTAATCAAACAGCTAATGTCTGAGGCCAGATTTGAACTCAGAAAGATGAATCTTCCTAATTCAAGGCCTGGCACTCTATCTGCTCTACTCCTTAGCTGCCTCATAATACTGGCATCAGTTATCAGTTAGTGCTCATAATGCTGCTCAATCCCTGGGTCTAGTGTCATTGTTCACTCTTCTGGGTCCTCCCCTGGTGCTGCTGCTGGTGCCTATGACACAGCCTGCCTTGCTTGGATCTGTGCTGCATGATGGAGCCCACTCTGCTTTAGCCTGAATTACTACCCATTCTGATAAAACCTATGCTGCTTCTTGTGCTTGCTCTGCTAGATTTCTTTTCCACAAGAATAACATGAAAGACTTCTATCAAACAAATGCTCTACTAAAATTTAGGTCAATTATATCCATAGTACTCCCCTCATTTTGTTGAGAAATTCTTTTGAAAAAGAGGGTAGGAGAAGTGTAACTTAGTGGTTCAGTGGATAGAGAGCCAGGCCTGGAAAGGGGAGGTCTTGGGTTCAAATATTACCCCAGATATTTCCTAGCTGTGTGACCCTGGGCAAGTCTCTTGACCCCATTTTCCTAGCCCTTACCATCCTTCTGCCTTGAAACTAAAGTATCAATTCTAAGACAGAAGGTAAGGGGTTTTGTTTGTTTGGGGGGGGTGTTTTATAAGGGGTGGAGTGGAGAAGAATTAGATTTAGCATCAGAAGATCTGAGTCTAAGGCATAACTCTATTACTTAACTAATTATGTGACCCTGGGTATGTTACCTAATATTTCTCAATCTCAGTTTTCTAATCTGTAAAATAAAAGTAATTACTTTCAATTTCCTACTAACCTTATTCATAGGAGAACCCTATTTATGTAGATAATTTCCATGTCTATATATTTTGTTTTTTCCCTGAGCTACAATCACAAATTTCCCATTCGACATTTTAAATTGGATGTCCTATAGACACCTCAAACTCAACACAACCAAAACAGAACTTGTTATTTCTGCCCACAAATCTACTCCTCTTATTAACTGCACCATAACTGATAGGAGGGAAGGAAGGAAGGAAGGAAGGAAGGAAGGAAGGAAGGAAGGAAGGAAGGAAGGAAGGAAGGAAGGAAGGAAGGAAGGAAGGAAGGAAGGAAGGAAGGATGGATGGATGGATGGATGGATGGATGGATGGATTCATATAGAGCAAAAATCACTGACTTTGGAGTCAGAGTTCTTAGATCTAAAACCAGTCCAAGATGCTTATGACCTTGATTAGCTTGTGTTAAGTCACTTCAGCTCTCTTGGTCTTAGCTTCTTGATTTATAAAATATGGGATTAGGGAGCACAGCAAAAAATTAGATGGCTTTAGGTCTCTTATAGTTATATAGATCCATGATCACACCATCAGCATTCTAGTCTCTCAGGTTTGTTACCTCTGTATCCTCTTTGACTCCCCCAACATATCTAATCAGCTGCCAAATCTTATCATCTCTACCTTCACAATATCTCTTGTATATGCCCCATATACTTCTTACACAATCAATACTATAGTCAAAAACTTAATACGTATTAACTCTCACCTTCATTACTGTAACAACCTTCTAATTATAATTAGACTCCTTACTTCAAGAATCTCTCTTTCAATCTATCCTCCAAACAGCTTTAAAGGGATTTTTTTTTTTGGATAAAGTAACTATAAAACAAGAATAACTATTTACTGTATCTCTGTGATTCCTGATGTTATAGGACATGATGGATAAACAAAGCAAATAAACCTGCTCCTTTACCCGAATAATCATTTTTTTAAATGCAAGGATCCTACAGCTCAGCTATGAGAGCATGACCCTTCCCACCAGGACAAATATTCTTTATAATCACAATGATCATTCATGGAACTAAATTTGACAGTAAAAAAAAAAAGATTCTGCATCCTTTTAAAATTTAATTTCCCCCCAATTACATGTAAAAGCAATTTCCAGTGTTTGAGAATATTGAGTCTTGAATTCTCTCCCTCTCAGCATCCTCCCTTCCCCCAGCCACCCCTTAAGATATTAGGCAATCTCTTACAGTCTTTACATGTGCAATCATTTGAAACTATTTTTTAAAATATTAATCAATTTGTGGAAGGAAATGTGAATTAAAAAAATTTTTAAAAAGTGAAAAAAGTTTAGTTTGAATTCACACTATTAGTTCTTTTTCTCTGGAAGTAGATGGCATTTTTTTTTCATGAGCCTTGGGATTGTTTTGGGTCATTGTATTGCTGAGGATAGCTAAGTTTTTCACAGTCGTTAACTGTACAGTGTGCCTGTCATTGTACAACATTCTCCTGGTTCAGCTTATTTCACTCTACTTCAGTTCATATAAGTCTTTCCAGGTTTTTCTGAGATCATCCTGTTAGGCATTTCTTATAGCATAATAGCATTCCATTACAATCATGTACTATAATTTTCTCAGCCATTCCCTAATTGTAGGCTATCCACTAATTGTCCAATTCTTTGTCAGCACAAAAAAGAGCTGTTTTAAATATTTTTAATATAGTTCCTGCTCCTTTTTATTTTATCCAAACCTAGTAAAAGTATTGATTTGTTAAAAGATATATATTGTTTTATAGTACTTTGGGCATAGGTCCAAATTGCTCTCCTGAATGATTGAATCAGTTACGACTAACTCCTCCAGCAGTATATCTGTGCTTCAATTTTCTGATATCCCCTCCAAGTTTTATTTCCCTTTTCTGTCATAATAACAAGTCTGATAGATGTGGAGTGGTACCTCAGAGTTTGTTTTAATTTGCATTTCTCTAATTAATAGTGATTTAGTACATTTTTACATGACTAAAAAGAATTTTAATTACTTGGTCTGAGAATTGCCTGTTTATATAGCCTTTGACCATTTATCAATTGGGGAATGACATATTTGATTCATTTCTCTTATGTGTAGGAGAAATGAGGCCTTTATTAGAGAGACTTGTAAAAAATTTTGTATCATTATGATTGTTGTGTATTACTCTCCATCCTCTTTCTCCCCATTCAGTTTATGACCACAATGTCCCTTAATTTTCCCTCTTTTCAATTAGCCCTACTCCCCTTCTCATCCCTTTCCCCGCTTACTTTCCTATTGGGTAATGTAGATTTCTATGCCCAATTGATTGTGTATGTTCTTCCCTCACTGAGCCAGTTCTGATGAGAGTAAGGTTCTTGTGTTCCTCTCCCCTTTCCCCCATCTTCCCCTCCACTGTCAAAGCTATTTCATGCCTTTTTTATGTGAGACAATTTAACCCATTCTGTTTTTTTCCCTCTCCCCTCCTCTCAGTGCAGTCTTTTTTCTAATGCCTTAATTTAATTCTTTATATTATCCAATCATATGTAACTCACACCTTTGCCCTTTGTCTACATATACTCCTAATTGCCTCAATAATGATGAAGTTATTTTAGAATTATAAGAATCATCTCCCCATGTAGGGATATACACAGTTTAATCTTGCTGAATGCCTTTTGAGTTCTCTTTCCTGTTTACTTTTTTATACTTCTTTTGAGTCTTGTATTTGAGAGTCAGATTTACTATTCAATTCTGTTTTTTTCTTCAGGAATGTGTGAAAGTCCTCCATTTCATTGAATACCCATTTTTTCCCCTGATGATTTTAATGCTTACTTTTGCTGCATGACTCTTGGTTGAAGTCCTAGCTCCTTTACCCTCTGGAATATCACATTCCATGCCCTCTGCAAAGCTGCTAAATCTTGCGCTATCCTGACTTTGGTTCCACGATATTTGAATTCTTTTTCTTTGTGGCTTCTTGCAATATTTTCTCCTTGACTTGGGAGTTCTGGAATTTGGCTATAATATCCCTGAGAGTTATTACCCTTTTGGGATCTCTTTCAGGAAGTGATTGGTAAATTCTTTCAATTTCTATTTTACTCTCTGGTTCTAGAACATCAGGGCAGTTTTCCTTGCTAAGTTCATGAAAGATGATATCTAGGGGGCAACTGGGTATCTCAGTGGATTTAGAGCCAGGCCTAGAGATGGGAGGTCCTTGATTTAAATCTGGCCTTAGACACTTCCTAGTTTTGTGACCCTGGGAAAGTCACTTGACCCCCATTGTCTAGCCCTTACCACTCTTTTGCCTTAGAACCAATACACTGTATTGATTCTAAGATAGAAGGTCTGGGTTAAAAAAAGATGATATCCAATTTATTTTTTTTTGATAATGACTTTTAGATAGTCCAATAATTCTCAAATTATGTCTCATTTTCCAAGTCAGTTATTTTTCTAATGAAATATTTCACATTTTTCTTCCATTTTTTCATTCTTTTAACTTTCTTTGATTATTTCTTGATATATCATGGAGTCATTAGCTTCCACTTGCCCACTTCTAATTTTTGAGACATAATATTCTTTAGTGAGTTTTTGTATTTCCTTTTCTATTTGGCCAATTCCACTTTGTAAAGAATTCTTTTCCTTGGTGAATATTTATATCCCCTTTTCCATAAGGCCAATTCTGTTGTGTTTTTTTTTTAAGGAATTTTTCTCTTCATTGGATTTCTGTTCCTGTTTTACCAAGTAAAATATTGTTCTTTAAGGTATTCATTTCTTCAGTATTTTTTTGTGCCTTATTTTCTTTCTTTTTTTTTAATATATTTTATTTGATCATTTACAAGCATTATTCGTTAAAGACATAGATCATTTTCTTTTCCTCCCCCCCCCCACCCCCCATAGCCGACACGTAAGTCCACTGGGCATTAGATGTTTTCTTGATTTGAACCCATTGCTTTGTTGATAGTATTTGCATTAGAGTGTTCATTTAGAGTCTATCCTCAGTATTCAGGCAGTTGCTTTTTCTCGGTGTTTCCACTCCCATAGTTTATCCTTTGCTTATGAATGGTGTTTTTTTCTCCTGGATCCCTGCAGATTGTTCAGGGACATTACACTGCCACTAATGGAGAAGTCCATTATGTTCGATTATACCACAGTGTATTAGTCTCTGTGTACAATGTTCTCCTGGTTCTGCTCCTCTCGCTCTGCATCACTTCCTGGAGGTTGTTCCAGTCTCCATGGAACTTCTCCACTTTATTATTCCTTTGAGCACAATAGTATTCCATCACCAACATATACCACAGTTTGTTCAGCCATTCCCCAATTGATGGGCATCCCCTCGTTTTCCAGTTTTGGGCCACCACAAAGAGCGCAGCTATGAATATTTTTGTACAAGTCTTTGTGTCCATTATCTCTTTGGGGTACAGACCCAGCAGTGCTATGGCTGGGTCAAAGGGTAGATATTCTTTTGTCGCCCTTTGGGCATAGTTCCAAATTGCCCTCCAGAATGGTTGGATCAGTTCACAGCTCCACCAGCAATGAATTAATGTCCCTACTTTGCCACATCCCCTCCAGCATTCGTTACTTTCCTTTGCTGTTATGTTAGCCAATCTGCTAGGTGTGAGGTGATACCTCAGAGTTGTTTTGATTTGCATCTCTCTGATTATAAGAGATTTAGAACACTTCTTCATGTGCTTGTTAATAGTTTTGATTTCTTTATCTGAGAACTGCCTATCCATGTCCCTTGCCCATTTATCAATTGGAGAATGGCTTGATTTTTTGTACAATTGATTTAGCTCATTATAAATATGAGTAATTAAACCTTTGTCAGAGGTTTCTATGAAGATTTTTTCCCAATTTGTTGTTTCCCTTCTGATTTTAGTTACATTGGTTTTGTTTGTACAAAAGCTTTTTAGTTTGATGTAGTCAAAATTATTTATTTTACATTTTGTGATTCTTTCTATATCTTGCTTGGTTTTAAAGCCTTTCCCCTCCCAAAGGTCTGACATGTATACTATTCTGTGTTTACCCAGTTTACTTATGGTTTCCTTCTTTATGTTTAAGTCACTCACCCATTTTGAATTTATCTTGGTGTAGGGTGTGAGGTGTTGATCTATTCCTAGTCTCTCCCACACTGTCTTCCAATTTTCCCAGCAGTTTTTATCGAATAGTGGATTTTTGTCACAAAAGCTGGGATCTTTGGGTTTATCGTATACTGTCTTGCTGAGGTCGCTTTCCCCCAGTCTATTCCACTGATCTTCCTTTCTGTTCCTTAGCCAGTACCAAATTGTTTTGATGACTGCTGCTTTGTAATATAGTTTTAGGTCAGGGACTGCAAGGCCCCCATCATATGTGTTTTTTTTCATTATTTCCCTGGATATCCTTGATCTTTTGTTCTTCCAAATGAACTTTGTTATGGTTTTTTCTAAATCAGTGAAGAAGTATTTTGGTAGTTCAATGGGTATGGCACTAAATAGATAAATCAGTTTGGGTAGGATGGTCATTTTTATTATATTGGCTCGTCCTATCCATGAGCAGTTAATGTTTTTCCAATTGCTCAAGTCTAGTTTTAGTTGTGTGGAGAGTGTTTTGTAGTTGTGTTCATATAGTTCCTGTGTTTGTCTCGGGAGATAGATTCCTAGGTATTTTATTTTGTCTAAGGTGATTTTGAATGGGATTTCTCTTTCTAGTTCTTGCTGCTGAGCTGTGTTGGAGATATATAGAAAAGCTGATGATTTATGTGGGTTTATTTTGTATCCTGCAACTTTGCTAAAGTTGTTGATTATTTCAATTAGCTTTTTGGTTGAATCTCTAGGATTCTTTAAGTAGACCATCATGTCATCCGCAAAGAGTGATAACTTGGTCTCCTCCTTGCCTATTTTGATGCCTTCAATTCCTTTATCTTCTCTAATTGCTACTGCTAGTGTTTCTAGTACAATGTCAAATAGTAGAGGTGATAATGGGCATCCTTGTTTCACTCCTGATCTTATTGGGAATGCATCTAGTTTATCCCCATTGCAGATGATATTAGCTGTTGGTTTTAGATATATACTGTTTATTATTTTTAGGAATGACCCTTCTATTCCTATGCTTTCTAGTGTTTTTAATAGGAATGGGTGTTGTATTTTATCAAAGGCTTTTTCTGCATCTATTGAAATAATCATGTGGTTCTTGCTAGTTTGCTTGTTGATGTGGTCAATTATGTGGATGGTTTTCCTAATGTTGAACCAGCCCTGCATCCCTGGTATGAATCCTACTTGATCATGGTGAATGATCCTTCTGATCACTTGCTGGAGTCTTTTTGCTAGTATCCTATTTAAGATTTTTGCATCTATATTCATTAGGGAGATTGGCCTATAGTTTTCTTTCTCTGTTTTTGACCTGCCTGGTTTTGGAATCAGTACCATGTTTGTGTCGTAAAAGGAGTTTGGTAGAACTCCCTCTTTGCTTATTATGTCAAATAGTTTGTATAGTATTGGGATTAACTGTTCTCTGAATGTTTGATAGAATTCACAGGTGAATCCATCAGGCCCTGGGGATTTTTTCTTAGGAAGTTCTTTGATGGCTTGTTGGATTTCAATTTCTGATATGGGATTATTTAGGAATTCTATTTCCTCTTCTGTTAGTCTAGGCAGTTTGTATTTTTGTATATATTCATCCATTTCTCCTAAATTGGTGTATTTATTGCCATATAATTGGGCAAAGTAATTTTTAATGATTGCCTTAATTTCCTCTTCATCGGAGGTGCTGTCCCCCTTTTCATCTTTAATGCTCTGAATTTGCTTTTCTTCCTTCCTTTTTTTAATTAGATTGACCAGTACTTTGTCTATTCTGTTTGTTTTTTCAAAGTACCAGCTTCTTGTCTTATTTATTAAATCAATAGTTCTATCACTTTCTATTTTATTAATTTCTCCCTTAATTTTTAGGATTTCTAATTTGGTTTTCTGCTGGGGGTTTTTAATTTGATCGCTTTCGAGTTTTTTCATTTGCATTTCCAATTGATTGATCTCTGCTCTCCCTTGTTTGTTAATATAAGCATTCAGGGATATGAATTTACCTCTGATTACCGCTTTGGCTGCATCCCAAAAGGTTTGAAAGGATGTTTCGCCATTGTCATTTTCCTCGATGAAATTATTAATTGTTTCTATGATTTCTTCTTTAACTAAACGGTTTTGGAGTATCATATTGTTTAATTTCCAATTGGTTTTAGATTTGGTTTTCCATGTACCATTACCAATCATTATTTTTATTGCCTTGTGATCTCAGAAGGCTGCATTCATTATTTCTGCTTTTTTGCATTTGTGTGCTATGTTTCTGTGACCTAATGTATGGTCAATTTTTGTGAATGTGCCATGTGGTGCTGAGAAGAAGGTGTATTCCTTTTTATCCCTATTTGTTTTTCTCCATATGTCTATTAATTCTAATTTTTCTAAGATTTCATTCACTTCTTTTACCTCTTTCTTATTTATTTTTTGATTTGATTTATCTAAATTTGATAATGGTTGGTTTAAGTCTCCCACTAGTATGGTTTTATTGTCTATTTCTTCCTTCAATTCTCCTAGTTTCTCCATTAGAAATTTGGGTGCTATATTATTTGGTGCATACATGTTGATTAATGATATTTCCTCATTGTCTAGAGTCCCTTTTAACAAAATATAATTACCTTCCCTATCCCTTTTGATCAGGTCTATTTTTGCATTGGCTTTATCAGATATCATGATTACCACTCCTGCCTTCTTTCTATCAGTTGAGGCCCAGAAGGTCTTACTCCATCCTTTAATTCTGACCTTGTGGGTGTCAACCCGCCTCATGTGTGTTTCTTGAAGACAACATATGGTAGGGTTTTGGATTCTAATCCATTCTGCTATTCGTCTACGTTTTATGGGTGAGTTCATCCCATTCATGTTCAAAGTTATGATTGTCATTTGTGGACTCCCTGGCATTTTGATTGCCTTCCCTAATTCTAACCTTTTCTTCTTTGGCTCTACCTTTTAGTCTAGTGATTTACTTTGAATCAGTCCCCCTTGTCCCCTCCCTTGATGTTTCCCTTTTTAGTCCCTACCTTTTTCTTCCCTCTCCTCCCCCCTCTCTTTCCCTCCCTTTTTGTTCTCCCTCTCCCCCTCCCCCCCTTGGTTTTCCCTTCTCCTTACCCTTGTTGGGTAAGATAGAATTCAAGATCCCAATGGATCTGGATGTTTTTCCCTCTCAGAGTTGATTTCCCTGAGATTGAGGTTTAAGTAACCCCCCCCCCACCTCTTCCTCTCCTTCTTATAGGAGTTTTCTTCCCCTCCCCTTCCCATGTGAATCTTTGTGTGAGAATGATTATTCTATTTGGTCTTTCTTTACCCCCTATTTATACATTACATTTTCCCCACATATTAGTATACATAGATTGATATAAATGTAGTCCTTATAGAAGAGAGTTTGAGTAAAAGAAGAAGATAACATTTTCCCCTTTCCTTAATATTTACCTTTTCAGGTATTCCTTGCTCTTTGATTTTCGGTATCAAACTTTCCACAGAGCTCTGGTCTTTTCTTTGCAAAAAGTTGGAAGTCTTCTATTTTGTTGAATGCCCATACTTTCCCTTGGAAGTATATAGTCAGTTTTGCTGGGTAGCTGATTCTTGGTTGGAGACCCAGCTCTCTTGCCTTTCTGAAGATCATGTTCCATGCCTTACGATCATTCAGAGTAGAACTTGCAAGGTCTTGTGTGACCCTGATTGGCATTCCTTTATATCTAAATTGTCTTTTTCTGGCTTCCTGTAGGATTTTTTCTTTTGTTTGATAGCTTTGGAATTTGGCAATTACATTCCTGGGAGTTGTCTTTTGGGGGTTTAGTGTAGAAGGTGTTCTGTGAGCTCTGTCAGTGGCTGTATTGCCCCCTTGTTCTAGAATCTCTGGGCAATTTTCTTTGATTATATCTTGTATCACCATGTCCAGTTTGGTGTTTATTTCTTGCTTTTCTGGGAGTCCAATTATTCTTAAATTATCCCTTCTCCCTCTATTTTCCAGATCTATCACCTTGTCGGTGAGATATTTTATGTTCTCTTCTAATTTCTTGGTATTTTGGCTTTGCTTTATTAATTCTTGCTCTTTTACACGATCGTTGTCTTCCAGCTGCCTGATTCTGGCCTTTAAAGCCTGGTTTTCCTTTTCAGTTTCATCATACCGGTTTTGTAGATGTGTGAATTTCTTTTGCATTATTTCCAACTTTTCCTCCCAGAAGGCTTCCATCTTTTTGGTCATTTTTGATTCAAATTCTTCATAGGTTTATGGAGAGTTTCCATTTCCTTTGGAAGGTTTTGGAGCATTTTCTTGTATATTATCTTCTATCTGCTCTGTATTTTGTATTTTGGCTCCATAGAATGTGTCCAAAGTCGCCCCTTTCTTCTTATTTTTCTTGGTATTTTGGGGCTTCTGTGCTTCTGTGGAGTTTGCCATCTCTGAATGTGGAGGATTAGCTTTTCTTATCTCTGTCTGGTTTTCAGAGGCTTTAGTCCTGGGCAGATGGTTCTATGAGCTTTCTCTGGGTTAAACTGAATATGCCTCACTGGAACTGGAATGGAAGGGTCGGACCACGTTGCTTTCCGGAAGTTGACTTCAGAATCGCTGGCCATGAGGCTGTTTCGTTGGGGGGGGGGGGGGGGGATGGGCTGCAGCTTCCCCAAGCTCCAAGGGCAGGGACTTTCACTGAGACTTGGATAGCAGGATCCAGCCCATGAGGCTGTCTTGCTCCAGGCAGTGACTTTCACTGGGACTCGGATAGAAGGCCCTGAGGGTTGTTGTTCCGAGGACCCTGCTCTCTGAGCCGGGCCAGGCTTCGGCTTCCTGGAGCCTTGGACTCTGCGCTCCTACCCCTTAGGTCCGAGTGATCTCGGGTTCTGGCTTTTGAGGGGAGCCGTACCTTTTGATCTGGGTCCAGGTCCAGGAGGAGGGTTCCCAGGGTCTGTGCTGTTGATCGTTCTGAATTTCGGAGCCTTAGGAGCTTATAGTTTGAGATCGGTCGGGAAGGGTTTTCGGGAGATCTGAACTTTAGCTTTCTCTAAGCCGCCATCTTAACCGGAAGTACTGTGCCTTATTTTCTAATGTGACAAGGGAATCACTTTAAAAGACTGATATATATTAATTTAAGGTCGCCAAGGAATTCAGCTATGTAATTCCTAAATGAAAACTCAAGTCAGCAGTAAATCTTTTATGGAGTTTAATTACAATAGGAGTAAGAAAGGAATTAGAGATAGAGAGAGAGAAAAAGGGAGAGAAGAGAATAGGGCTTAAATACCCCTTCTGTTTAGGCTGGGCCAAAAGGCCCAAGCCCTTAGATAGCTGGGGCAAAGAAAAAAGATCAGTCCCTATTACTCACGTGACCAAAATGGAGAAACAGTCTCAGAGGCCCCCACTTTCAGCTTCCTTCAGAGCAAGCTTCTCAGAGCCCACACGAACCACACCGACCAACTTCTCAACCACCTCCCCGAGTCTTCAGACACCCCTATCTTTAAGGAAACCATCCAAGTTGCCTCCCCTCAGTCCTCACATCTACCAATCACCTGTCCATCAATTTCCCTGTCAATGGAGGCTCTAGCTTAACCCAGGACCGCCCAGAGGTCTTCTGGCTTTTGCACATGTCTGTTGAAGGTCATATTTTCAAATAATTTTTTTATTTGAATTTTTTTTATATATATTTTAAATATATTTTTTATATATTTTAAATATATTTTTTAAATATTTATTTAAATCTTTGATCCTTTGCTACAGCCCTTTCTAAATCCTATTAACCTGAGTAGGGTAGAGATTGGAATAATTAAATTTTGATCTAGGCTGCAGCCCTTACTCAATCCTGTTAGGACTGAATAGGGTGGAGATTGATTCCAAGTATCTCCATTGTATCAATTCTAAAATCAATCATGACTCAAAGAAATTCCTGTTCTATGCTTAAGCATAGGTCAAAGTCCTTTCCATTGTTCAGCAAAAGGTTTCTGTCCTAATGTAATCTTAAGAAGGGAAGAGAAGGAACCTCCCATGCCAATGGGGTTCCCATTCCAATAGACTATCAGTAAGAAATTTTCCAAGTATGAAATATCCCAATGGTGAAATTTCCAACATTTATAAGTCTAAGGAATTTTGAGGTTTACACTAAGCTGTTGACCCTTTTTTCACAATTTTCCTGTATTTCATTTTTTCCCTAATTTTTCTTCTACCTCTCTTATTTGGTTTTTAAAGTCCTTTTAAAGCTCTTCCATTAACTGTTTTGGGACTTGAAAGCAATTCATATTTTTCTTGGAGGTTTTGGAAGTAGCAGTATTAACTTTGTTACCTTTTCTGAGTTTATGTTTTGGTCTACCTATCACTTGATAACTTTCTATGTTGAATTTCTTGTTGTTTGCTCATTTTCCAGCCTTTTTCTTTTAATTTTTAAAAAAAAAGCTGTTAAAGTTGGATTCTAACTGTGGTGAAGGGAGCATTGTTCCAACCTTCAGTTTCTTTGTGCAGCTGCCTTTAGAGCTGGTTTTATGTTCAATCTGCTTTCAGTTCTTTTAAGGAGAGATATGTTTAATTTCTCCCAGCCCATGCTCTGGACCGTGAGTAACCCCCAAGCACTCTATTCACCCTTGGAACTGTGACCAAGGTCCCCTGTTCTCCTGTGGCCACAAGTGCTGATGTGTGCTAGTGCTCCTCCTTACTGTGAAACCTCACTCTAGGATAGTTACCTAGATTTGCATGTACGCAGTGCAACAAGTCTTACACTCAAAGCCAGCAAAGGGACCTCTGAAATCTCCTCCTGAGCAGTTGTCCAAACCCCCCCTCCTCCCTCCCACCCCTCAGGCACCTCACCCTTACTATCTGTGTCTGAGAGCTCTGAAAGTCTTTGCTCCACAGCAGCTGCACCCAGGGCCCATTGCTAGGACTCTACCTGCTTATGCTGTTCCTGAATTCATTCTGAGTCATTATATCAGAGGTTTTTTGAAGGTAATTTGGTAGAAGTCAGATGGATTCATCATCTTGGCTCTACCACTCTAAGATTCTGCAGCTTTTAGTACTCCCTCCCATCTAGTTTTTAGTTGACAAAGATTTAAAGATGTATTCCAGGGTTATTTGTTTGTATTAGAGGGGTTAAGACTTTCAGTTTAGAGAGGGGGAAAGAGAAGAGAACCTCCTTTCTCAAAGTGGGGTTCAGGGGAGACAGCTGATGTTAAGAGTTGGCTCAAAGAGAGAAGGGTTTTGAAGATTTTCCCCCTTTTGCCTTCCCTCCTTAGGTAAGACTGCTCTCCCAGATTCTTCTGTCCCTCTCATTCTCCCCCCCCTCCCCCCAACTACTCAAGACCAAAGGGTCTCCCCTTGATCTGTTCACTCATACACAGCTTGGGGAAAAGATAACTATTTTAATGTCAACTCAATTAGGATAATACAAAGGAATAACTAACAGGGAAAGAATGGGAGAGGAAAATGGGGAAAGGGGGTCCCTGTCTATCTAAAATCCTTTTCCCTCCCTCCTCAAGTTTGGGGGGGAACTCAGGCCTTGGCAACCTGAGCCCCCTGAGAGAAAGTCAGGCTGACTCATCCTGGGTTTGGCCCCTTGGCCACAGTTCAGACTCAGGGAAACAGGAGCTGAAGTAAAGTCTGACAGAGATTCAAAATGCCTTTTCTCAGGTTTTCCTCCTCTGGGTCCCTTCAGTTGGGAAGTGTTGGGAGGAAAGATTTCCAGTCATAAGCAGGAAAAAGTGGGTAACCCTCAGGAGAAAGTCTTTTTCAACCTTCTCTCTTTGGCTTCTCCTGACAGAGCAACTCCTCTACCAGCCAGAGGTTTCTCCTCCTCCAGATTCCAAACTCCTGGGACCCCTCCCATGTTGAGGTGATCAGTTCCACTCTTCAGCCTGGCCAGCCTCTGTCACAAAGAGAAGTTGCTATCATTTAGATTTATGGATGTAGTACCAGATATTGGGTGCTCAGGACCATTTAACATAATTTCTTAGAGGCCTTCAGTTATTTCCTGTTCCTAATTCATTTTGAATCTTCTTAAAAATTGATAGTTGCCTCTTAATGGCTGACCCTTTTTGGCTAGCCTACAACTTTAGTTGTTGTTTAGTCTACAAAAGTAAAATTGTTGTTATCTAAATACTAAGTCATTCCCAGAACATCAACCATCTAGCTTCCAGGGAAAAAAAAATAAACCTTATCTAGTATTTTGTTTCAAGGATTCAGACTCCTAGGAAAATATAATCAAACTACATTAGAAGCTGACCAGGTAACCAGGTAGCATTACATTATGATCATCACTTGAATAAATGCTTTCTTAAGCCACATTCAATACTAAAATAAGCCAAACCAGTTTAAAGTATCATCTATCACCTTAAAAGCAATAACAAAACTTTTGGGCCTTACTGTCAGTAAGAAATAAGTTTAAGGAAATCCTTCTAAAAATCAGATAGAAACAATAGCCATCTTCTGAGACCATGGTCTCTCTTGTCTTGATTTTGCAATCTAAAAGATTAACCAAAACTGTTATTAAGGTCAAGAAGAGCTTTCATATTTTTCTTAGCTGTTACCCATGAGTGGCAGCCTTTGTGTAGGCTGCTCCTCCCTTATTGTTTCCTGCCAGCAGTGCTGGTAACTCTTGGAGATGTCTGTGCAAGGGTCCCCAGAGGTGTCACCCTACTGGAGCTCCTTGGCAAGCCAATGGCTAAAACCAGTTTATTTGTGCTTCATGTTGGTACAAGCCTCTAAATCACCCCAGCTTCATGACCTCAAGATTTATGAAGTAGCGTGTGAATGGGAGTGAAGGTGCCAGATGTTGAAAATAATCCAAAGATGTTAATTGACAAAGCTTGATTGGAGCAAGGTTGAAAGGGTAAGGGATTTGAGTGTATAGGGTGTACTTGAACTGTCAGTAAGGCACTCCAATAGGGAAGGGAAGGGAGTGTAGCCAATGCTGATTTTCAAATGTAGGTCTGAACCTGTCAGCTCCTCCCCACCCTGCCACTCAGCAAACCCTAGTGATTCCCTGATCCCTTTAAGAATCCCTGCTAGAAAGCACCTCAAGGGATTAGGAAGTCCTGGAAGAGCCCAGAAACCTGGAGGGTGATAGTGTGCAATGCGTTAACTTGAAGGTGGGTATTTCAGGAAATAAGTAGATATGGGAAGTGAATAACTCACACCTAAGTGATTATTGCAATAGACTGCCAGTTGTTCTGCTTGCTACAAATCTCTCCCCACTACAATTCATTCTCAGCTGAGGCATCAAAATAATTTTGCATGAGTCTGACTCCATTCTGTTCTATCACTTTAAATCCAGTGGTGGCATAGTGGGAATGTATATCATTGTTGGCTCCCTGTCACTTCTGGAATCAAAGACACAGTCCTCTCGTATTCCAAGCCCTTCACCACCTCTCCCCCTTCCCCCCTTTCTAGTGCTTTTATTCATGTTTCCTTCTATGTATTCTGCAGTCCAGTGGCAGTGACCTTGCTGCTGTGTGCACAAGACACTATCTTCTGACTTTTCCCTAGCTGTCCTTCATGCGTAGAATATTCTTCATCTCTATCTCTTGGCTTCTTTCCAGGCCCAGCCAAAATCTCCCCTTCTGTAGGAAGCCTTTCCCAAATCCCTCTAAATTCTAATGTCTTCCCTCTATTGTTTCCTTTAGTCCTAGACCAAATTTGTTTGTACAGAGTTGTTCACATGTTATTTTCCCCATTAGACTGTGGCTCTGTTTAAATATCTTTGTATTCCTTGTGTTCAGGCCAGTGCCAGGCACATAGTAGGCCTTTACCCCATGATGATTGACTGAATGGTATAAACGGCTTTGCTTGACATTTAAAAAACAATATCCTGGCTTTTCCAGACTCACCATATGGTCTATCTCTATGGGCCTTCTTGCTGTTCCTCCCACAAGACCATCCATTCTCTTTCTGTGGGTCTGATGCTGGTCTTTCTTTATACTTGGGATGCTCTCCTCCCTCCCTATTTCTTGGAATCCCTGGTTTCCTTCAAAGTTCAGTTTTAAGGACCAGTTGCAGAAATCCTTTTCTAGTTCTCACAGCTGCTAGTTCCTTCCCCTAGAAGATCACTGTGTGTCTATCTGCTTTGTATGTATCTTGAGTATACCTAGAAATAATCGTGTTACCCTCAACCTGGTTTAACCTCTCTGCCAAGATAGTTTAACTGGTGGTGGCCACTACACATTCCACAGCTTCTTGGAGCTACAAGTGAGAATTGGGTGAAAGATAGACACCAAAGGGAGATGGCAATCCTCATTCTAGAAGTGCTAGATCTCCCAAAACACCCCCAGAATCCCAGGCCTCAAAGCTGTCAGTGAGTTGGGAGGATGTGTACCCCAAGCATATGAAAACTCCCGCAGTGGAATGGAGGAATGAGAGTGATTTGTTGCAGCAGAGAGGCAGGTTCTGTGAAATGCTTAGAGCTTAGTCAGACATCAAAGATTCCAAGATTGCGTCCTGGACCATCACCAGTCATCCTGACTTTTGTATTGCTATTGGACTTGAATGACCATGAAAGAGAGAATGAAATTGTTGACTTTGTGCACTTCTGCTTCACTTAAATCCAATTCATACATGATTCAAGATATAACACCGTGATGTCATTGGTCTTTGAAAATGAAGGATGAAAAACAGCAAATATCCATGTAGTCTCTCCTATTAGAATATAGGATCCTTCAAGACAAAGAGTGTTTTGTCATTGTGTTTGTACCTTCACTTCTTGGCACAGTGCCTATCACAGAATAGATGCCGACTAGATGCTCATTCATTGATTAATTGATTAGGCTTGGAATCAGGAAGACTTAAGATTCAGATCCCATCCTGACACTCACTGTGTGACCCTGGGCAAGCTACCTAAACTTTTAAGTTTTCTGGGCTTATCTGTGAAGTCAAAGACTGATCATGAATGATGGAGAAAATGCCTACAATAAAGAGCTTCCTACATTGAAATCACAGATCCTCTACATAACAAGGCACTGTGCTAGACACTGAGAATCAAGAAGGCGGACTCAAGATTTACAATATATTAGCAGCATCAAATTAAAAAGGAAGATTGCTAGGGTAGACATACTGACAATAGTAAGAAGTGACAGCTGACAACCTTATGGATGAATAATAAAACTGAAAAACTATCACAAGCACAAGAAGTAAAAAAAAAAAATAGCTTGGGACTATTTAGTTCAAGGGTAAATAAATAGTCTTATATTTCAAGAGAGCCCGAAGTCATTACGATTACATTTCTTAGAGTAATAATATTGATAATTATTGATTAATAATATATTATATCACATGTAATATAATATAATAATGAAGTAATAATTGATAATAATAAATTAATACTATTAATAAATAAAATTTCCCAATTTTAAATATCAAAAAATGCATTATATGCATACACATATTGTTGTTGTTGAATCATTTCAGTTGTGTCTGACTCTTCATAACCCCATTTTGGTTTCCTTATATAGAAAATATAAATTTCCTCCCATAAAAGAGTATTTGTGCCTTTCAGGTTATTTGAATGGTTCATTTTTTGCTGAAAAGCTCTGTATCTTGAGTTGATAATTTGTTCTTTTTTTCCAAACTGATGTAACCAACTACCATACTTTCCACCAAGCTATTCTAAAATCCATTAATGTGCTCTTTAACCATGGTGGTAAACCTATGGCACACATGCCAGGGGGCACTTTGAGCCCTCTCTGTGGGCATGAACACCATTGCCCGAACCCCAAGTTTGCCAGAGTTCATTACTGGAAATCCAGTTCCCCTTTACCTGAGGGCATTTCTCACATCACCTGCCTCTAAAAGGTTTGCCATCACTGCTCTATAACAAGCATTGCTTCTAGAAGATCCCTACACATACTGCTTTGGAGGTGGGTCTTCATAATTCATTTATATCTTAGCCTTCATTTATCAGAAATTAGTTTATCAGATTAGGTAATTAATATCTTATAAGGGAGTCTGACTGTGAGATTAAGTTATTGACAAGAGAAGGAAGAGGGAGAATAACCATGACAAAGCCTCAGAGAAAGACAATAATTGTATTTGAGTGTTTATTCTTGAGTATAATCCATTAGATTATAAACTCTTTGGTGGTGGAGGTGGGGGGGAGGGTCTGCCTTCTGCCTCTTTTTTAACTCTCCAATGCTTAGCACTGTGCCTGGCATATAGTAGGCACTTAATAAGTATTCATTGAATTTAATTAAATGAACTATTTCTTTGAGAAGGTTGGGCCCATGAGGAGCAGTGTGAAGAAGGCTAGTCCAGGAGTTTAGACCTTTACTAGTTTATGGGTTGCACTTTTAGGAGCCACTCTTCAGATGGTGGTTATAGGAAGAGTTCTGTCCTCTACCCTCGAGCCCTCCATTCAGAGGAAAAAATGTTTTACCAAGACTGATGCAGTCTTGCAGAATGATGGGTTTCCTGATGATGAGATATCTTGAGGTCATGATGGAATTCTATCTAAAGGAATATAGTTGGTAGGAATGGGAGGAGAGAGGCAGGAGGCAGATGCACAAACACACACATATACATACACATGCAGCATGTGATCAAAGCAAGGAAGATATCTAGAAAATGCTAATATTTAAATATTAAATGGTTTCCCCCAAAGAAACCAAAGGATGTCCTTTCAGATCTCTTTAGAATTAGAATTATAATAGGGCAAGGATTAGAAGAGAAAGTCTTTAAGAAAATATAGCTTTCTAAGGAGAGAACTCTTTTCCCTTACCAGGAATTGTCTTTCTAAACAGACATGTTATGGTCAGTTTGGTAAGAATTTGCTCCCCAAATTTCCAGTGTTAGCTATGCTGTGGAAAGACCCCTCTATTATTCTTTTTTATTTTTTCATGGAGTGAGACACTGAGCTATCTGGCAATCTTCCCAAGATGGACATTGTTAGGGATCAGTTTTTTGTCTTGTGAACAGCAACCAGACTGGCTTCCTTCCAGATCCTTGATTTAAGGTAGGGTGAGTGCCAGGACAGCAGCCAATATTTTTATCATAACCAATGTTGACTTATACTTGCTGCCAAGTGCAGTTTCTTCCCACTGCTAACTTTAGACATCAGTGCTGGGCTCTGGCATAAGTTACAGATGTTCCTTGCTTGTGTGAACAGTAGAAATGTTTTTCTTATGTAGCCAGTGTCATTGAGGAAAAAACCCTCATAGGATAATAGCACACTGGCTTGTTATCCCATTGCATATAGAGAAAATTTACTTCTAAGATGAATCTATGGGGGCTGAATAGAGTAGCAAACTTCTCTGTCACCTCTCCTTGTCATGATGCCTCCTTATTTCTGGCCAACTACTGTGAGTTTGAGTCTGGCCTAAGTTATCCCCAGAATTGGGTTCTTGGAAAGCTAGCCTAATTCTTGGGCTGTCCTAGTTATTCAATTGAATCTAAGATCTCTAGTATGACCTGAACATAAAATAGTGTATAGCCACTTTAAGGTTAATAGAAAGAACTATCATATGGTACAGGTTAAAAAGAGTACTGGACTAGGAACCAGGATCTATTCCTATTTCTGTCATTGACTATACCTGTGTAACTTCCTGTCAGGGTCACTTATAACCTCTCAGAACCTCAGATTTACTTTATAAGATGGTGGGGGGAGGGGTTGGCTTAGATTTCTAGTGTCTATCTCTACTTCCAAGTTTATATAATATTAGTCTAAGAAGCCCTAGGCCAGGTCAAAACACTTAAGAACTACTTCAGATTATATGACAATCATTGATTCCTTCTCAGTGTAAAGGATAATTTTAGCATTGTCACCTAAACTATGTTAATTATTTGGTCGCCATGGATATTCTAAATATTAAAAAAAATATAACCAAGTCAGCTGGAAATTTATGGTGATTTAATTGATATAGTGGAAAGAAATTAAGATGAAGGAAGAAGGAAAGGGTGTAGGATTTCTCTTGCCTGGCTAGTGCCAGGAGGAAGACCAGAGGCTCTAGGAAGGTATGTATGGGTTTGGAGAGGAAGGAGGAAGGAATTGGCCTGAACTCCAAAAAGGGCTCAGTCAAGATGCCTGAACATGCATCAGCTCAAGGGCAAACTCACCGCCAAACCCAGACAAATAGCTGCCACCATGCCAAGATGTCAGAACGCTTAGCATGCTGCCAGCCAGAGTCGCCTCTCCGGGGAAAGAGGGAGAGCAGAGGAAATGACGTGCCTTATATAGACAGTTTTATGTCACTTTCCTGCATCTTATCTGTACCAATGATAGCTTAGTTTGACTTAGGACAGCCCAGGGGTCTGTCCGCTGTTTCTGTACATGTCTGTTGAATGCCATTTCCTCAGATACTTAATCCTTGAGTATGGTGTAGACATTCTTGACCTTGTTAAACTAAGTAGGGTGGAGCAATGTAGAGTTCCCAAGACCTGATTCTGTTAAACCAAGCATCTCCATTGTTACTAATAAGGAAATAGCTAAATCAGATCTAAAGTACGGTCTGAGTAGGGTGGAGTAGTTTTAAAATTCACATCAGTCCAAACTTCTCTAGAACAAGTTCTGAGCTCAGATGCTGCTTGCAAGAATAATTGCTTGATAGCATTTGTGATGTCTCTATCATTTTATAGATTTAAGCTTGGAATCTCAGAACTCAAGAGTATTAATTTACTTTTAGGTATTTTGCTTGGAATTTGGATAATGAGTTGTGCTGCCTTGTTTATCTTCTGGTTCAACTTGCCAAGTTTCCTGTCTCAGATTCAGTGAATAATGTACTATGTACTGGACTCTGAGGATACAAAGATAAAATATGACACTGTCCTTGGCCTTAAAGAGTTTATAATTACATCACCATCATTATCACAAATCATATTTATATAGTGTCTCAAGATTTGAATTAAATAGGAAGAATAGAATGATTAACTTACTTTAAAGAAGGAGAAGCTAGTAGCTCAGTGGATAGAGATCCAGGCCTGGAGAGCAGAGGACATAGGTTCAAATGTCACCCCAGACACTTTATAGCTGCGTTACGCTGGACAAATTGACTACTCAACCCTGAATTACCTAGCACTTAATATTCTTCTGACTTGGAACTAACACTTGGCATTGATTTTAAGACAGTTGGTAAGGGTTTTGTTGTTGTTGTTGTTGCTTTTTTTCCCCAAAATTACCTTTAGGAAATTATATTATTCTTTTAATGACTCCAAACTTCTCCCTATAAAAAGGTCTATCTTTTAACATCAATACTATTTTGGTGCTGTATGACTAAGTTCTAGAATATTAAGTCTTCAAATAATTGAAGTAGAGGATCACCCAACAGCCTATGTAGAGATGTGTGATGTGTGAGCAGGCTAGAATATATTGGGTATGAGGAATTATAAGGAATGCATTGTAATGAATGTTATCAGAGAATTGTATGACCAGAAAAAAATGACTGGTCTTGTAGGAAAAGAGAAGGTTAACCAATTGACAGCTTAGATGATCCAGTGATAGCCACTCATTGTCAAAAGAATGGAAGACTCCCGCCATTCTAGATGGAATCTTCTAGATGGGCAAACATAGATGGGATGGGATTGATAAAATCACATGGAAGTCTTTGAGTCTTTAGATTTGACAAAGCATTTTTCTCAAAATAACTCTGAGGGAATATTCTGAGAGTTATCATGGAACTGACCCATTAATCTATAAACACTGGTTGTTCCAAAGCAGATTCAAGTCTTAAGAAGCTAACACTTTATTGGGGAAATCAACACATAATAAATATAAGTAAAAAAAGTAATTTCAATAAAGGAAATACTAGTCCGTAGGGGTATCAGGAATGGCCTCGTGTATAAACTGAACTCTGAAGGAAGTTAGAGACTCTAAGAAACTTAGAATCAACCTGTGCAAAGGTATGGACATTGGAGAAAGGATGTTGTTGATGAAGGACATTGGGCAATACATTAGACTAGAATTTAGTGTCTTTAAAGGGCCAATTATTCTAGAAACAATAGGACATAACTAAAGCTTATTGAGCAGGGCAGTGACAAAGTCAGACCTAAACTGTGTCAATATCACTTTGGCAGCTGTATTGATGATGGGCTGATAAGGAAACAAACCTGAGGCAGGGAACCCAATTCAGAGAGAATTTTAAGTAGACTGGAGACTCTGTGCATGTGTGTAAAAATGGGGGAAGGGGATAGATGTGAGAGATGTGGTGTTAAAAAATAAAGTTAATTAATAAAGTTAATTACCTAATTAATTGATTAAGCATTTGCAACTGATTATATAAGTAGGGATGAGAGGCATTGAAGAACCAATGATGACTCTAAGGATGTAAATTGGTATGCCTGGAAAAATGATGGCCCCTCAATAGAAATTAGGAGTTTTAGAAGAGGGGAATGTGTTAGGCAAAATATAGTGAATTTTATTCTGAACAAATTAAGTTTGAGGCTGTGTGATAGATAGTGCATGAAGAGGAGGCCTTAAAACCAAGATGATCTGATGCATTGGACTTAACTTTTTCAGTATTGCTGGTAACTCTCTAAGACTAGAAGCTGTAGAGAAATCAATCAGTTAACATTTATTAAGCACTTACTATGTGCCAGACCTTCTAAGAAGCACTGGGGCTACAAAAGAGGCAAAAGACTATAGTCCCTACCCTCAAGGAGTTCACAGTCTACTAGGGGAGACAACATGCAAACAAATATGTACAGACAAGCTAGTTACAGGATAAATAGGAAATAATTTAAGCAAGAAAGGCACCAGAATTAAGAGAGGTTTAAGAATTAATTAAGACTTAAGAGATCTTCCTTTAATCGAAGGAGAAGGTTTTACTTGGGACTTAAAGGAAGTTAGAGAAGCCAATAAGCAAAGATTCAGAAGTAGAGTATTCCAGACATGAAGGACAGCTAAAGAAAATGCCTAATGAGAGATGGAGTGTTTTGGTTATGAAATAGCAAGATGGCCAATGTCAGTGGACTAAAGGATGTGTGGTAGAGATTAAGGTATAAGAAGAACAGAAAGGTGGGAATGGGGGGAGTGGAGCAGAGCTAAGTCATGAAAGACTTTGCATGCTAAATAGAGGATCTTATATTTGATCCTGGAAACTGGAAGCCACTTGTATTTATTAAGTTGGTGTGGGGGTGGCATGAGAAAATATAGACAATATCAATAGTCAATTTCCTCTCATAATATTGAGAAATAAGAATAGACACTTAGTGTTCTCATAAGAAAGATTAAGGTACAATAAATGAACCTGAGAATCATTTACATGGAGATGAAATTCAAATCCATGAGAGATGATGAAAAATTACTCAAACATCACTTTGTAGAAAGAATGGCACTGGTGGACTCTGTGGTGTCCACTCCTTCAACCCCCAGGTGTGGGCCAGTGGGGGTCTCAGGAGCTGAGGTCTCAGGGCCGTCTCCCTATAGATTCTAGTGGTATCCTTGGGGTTACAAACCTCAGGGCTCAGCAGATTAAGGTGAGGTTGCCAGTTGTTGATTCCGCTCTGTTCCTGTTGCCACAGCCTACAGCAGTGAGACTGAGGCTAGGGGAAGCCAGAAACTTTCCTCCCTAGTTATCCCTGGCTATTCAGCTTCACTCCAGATTCCTGTCCATTTTTTTCCACCTTTAGCACTGATTCTGTGCATTTTTCTTTGGTTGTTTGTGAGAGTGGTGTTAGGAGGGTGAGGAAGCTTCATACTTTACCCTGCCGTCTTCCCACAATGCCTCTCAAAAAATCATTATCACTTTGAAGAGGGTAGTGATGAAGTCCAAACCCAGATTACAAGGTGCTAGAAAGAATGAGAGGAGAAACAATAGAGGTAATTAGTGTGGACAGCTTTTCCTAGGAGTTTGGCTGTAAAATAGAAGTAATAGGATTCACTAAAATATAGGTCAGATGTAGATGGGAAAGACTGCATATCCTTGAAAGCAATAGAAAATTAGCCTATGTATATAGGGAAAGATGGATAATTATAAGGATTGTAGGATTAATCTCATAGGAAGAGATGGAACTAGATGAGATTGATTAAGGGTACAAATAAAAGGATTGGCTGTGGTGAAAAGAGGGGTAGCTCTGGAGCAGAGAATGAAGGAAAGGAAAAATAGTGAAGGAAAATGATGAAGGGTTTTGCTATATAAAGTGGGGAGAAAAGAGCTCATGTTGAATGGGTCTTGTTTTCTCAGTAAACAAATACATGTGAAAAAATGCCAGGTTGTTTAGTTGAAACTGATACTTCATGTCATTCAGCTAGTAAAACTAGAATTCTTTGAAATGAAAAAAAAAATCACAGAGCATTCTTAGCACATATTAAAGAATCCAAAGAATGTTTAGTTTTGAAATGATTTAGGGCAGCACACTTATCTGAAGCATAAATGCTCCATTTAAACAAAACAGAGTGTGAGGGAAATCAAGAGACCTTGTATGATACTAGTCAAGTTATTCAACTTTCTGGGTCTCAGGTCCATAATCTATAAAAATGGGGGTTATACATACACTGCCTATGTCACAGGGTTGTTGTGAGATTCCAATAAGCATTAATGACATCAAGGTAATGTGTAATCAGTTCCAAAAGTGTACACTAAAATTGAAATTGGTTAGGTGTTAATTACTTTAAATGCATTCTTCCTATTAAACTTTAATTTCAGGATACCAGTGAGTTTCTTAACAGTTAGCCACAGTTAGCTCTTTGATATGTCTTCCTTTAGGATACTGCATTTTTTTGTAAGTATTTCCTTCACCTGTTGATTCAGTTTGACCCCTACATTTATGCTCAAACCCTTGAGTCTTAATCTTTTCTAAGCTCATGTTAAGAAATTTACTTACCAGGTTCAGATGGCATTTTGATATTACTTGAGAACGATTTCATCATGAAGAGCCATTTTGTGTGTTTTCCAGTGAAACCATATAGGCTGCTGTAAAATGAGATGTTTTGATATGACTCCTTTAATTTGAAGGCTATACTTAATTCTCTCTAGGAGAGATGATAATGGAGTTCAGACTAAGCAGATTTTAAGGAACTTAAGCTATCTCCCTAAAGACTATTACATTTTATGTCAGTTATTCTTGAAAGTGTTGTGTTGGTGATTTACAGCAGAATGCTCATATCCACAGGGGATACTTTCTAAGACGTACCACTCCTGACAGAGCCCACTGGTTTAAATGAACATCAGCTAACTCCGTGTGTGTGTGTGTGTGTGTGTGTGTGTGTGCGCTCTCTCTCTCTCTGCTCCTGCCCCTTGGGTGTTCTGCAGCTTCCCCTACCCTCACAAAACAAACAAACACTAAAAAAAAAAAAGTTGAAAGTGAAAGCAGATGAGATCTCAGACTGTCACAAGTTCCAGCTAGGTTATTGACTTTAGATTACAGGAACCACAGAAAAGGAAACTGAGAATAAAGGAACTCTACTGTAGTTTATTTTTAATTTTTTTTTAGTTTTCAGTCCCCAATTCTCCCTTTCTCTGCCCTTTCCCCCACCCATCAAGAAGGCAGAAAATGCCCATTGTAATGGAGAAAGAGACCCATTATACAAAACAAAATTTAACATTAGTCAAGTTATTAAAAAAAAAAACAAGAAAAATAAATTTTTAAAAATATGCTTCAATTTGCATTCGAGAGTCCATTCTTTTTCTGGAGATGGATGGCATTTTTTGTCCCAAGTCCTTTGGAATTATTGTAGATCAGAATAGCTAAGTCAATCACAGTTGACTATCCCACAATATTGCCATTACTGTATACAATATTCTCCAGGTTCTGCCCACTTCACTTTGCATCAGTTTGTAAGTCTTCCCAAGTTTTTCTAAAACCATATCCTTCATCTTTTCTGATAGCATAATAGTATTCCATCACAATAATATGCGACAACTTGTTCAGCCATTCCCTAATTGATAGGCATCCCCTTCATTTCCAATTATTTGCTAGCGATATATTTTAAATAGAGAACCATTTTCCATGTGAACATCAAATACTCTTAACTGTCTCACTGTGCTTAGTTCTTTTTGATATATTTAACAATATATGAATAAGCCACAAGTATGGAATTGAGTCAGAGGCTTTCTGATTAACCACAGAGATATAAAGATAGTATATTATACTTTCAGTTCATTATACTTACTGAATTGATAATGAGTTATGCTTTATAACCATGGGACTTTTTGGCACACCTTTTTTGTTACTCAGATAATATGCTGTTTTAAATATTTATAGATTGTTTTATTGATATAATTGTAAGTGCTTTGTACATAGTATTTAAACTAGCCATTGGCCTACACTTTCAAGAATCACTAGCATTGTAATTATTCAGTAGTAGACTTGTGAGGACTCTTTTCAGAAAAGTGAGTTCAAACCTTGCCACCTAAAAAGAAGTTGATAAGATGCCTGATAGTCTAGCACAGGACATAGATCCCTGCAAGTTGACAACTAGTACAGTCCCTGATCTTTAACTAGCCAGTGCAGTTTGCCCTGGTGGAGCCTAATTAGAGGTAAAGCTCTTTGCTCTAGTTAAGTTTCCCCCCAAAAAGGTCAAAAGTAAAAGATATAATCAATGAATAAACATAAATCGGGCATAGGGTTTGAAAAAAAACACAAGAAACTCAGCACACATTACAGAACAACTTTAATTCACTAGTAAATTCATTTGAGGAGCCAATATTTGAGCTTCATAGGGACACAGAATAATTCCTGCAAGGCCACTAATTAGCCACTTTACATTTCACCTCTGCACTACGCTTCATCTTGATCAAACAACCCAGATTTCCAGTGACCTCTCTCCGGTGCTAATGCTTTCCTTGTCACAAACCCAATCCTAACACTCTTCTGCAATTACAACTGCTCCAGTAGACATAAGCAGTCAGATTCTGCCACCTATGAAAATGTAGGCCTGAGAAAAGAAAAGAAACACAAAGAGGGAAGAAAATTCCGTTGTCAACAACGTGGCAATTTTTCATACTTTGAGTTGGAGAAGAGCACTAACTGCTCTAGTAATTCAGTAGCTCTAATTTGGCAGGCCTGCCTTTTACCCATTTTGCAAAGCTAGAGTTTAGTCATCTTATATGATTGTTCTGTCATTCGTGTACTGACGTTATATAGACTTTCTGTTTCTTGTTTGATCCAACTTGGGATTTCTTTTATATTATTATTAAATGAATATTTTAATTTTTTTAAGCCAACAAAAATATGCCTTCTCTCTCTTTGCCACCTCCCTCCATCCCCACAATTGAGAAAGAAGGAATAGCATATGCCCTGTTTCAAACACGTATAGAGATAGGTAAGACAAATTCCCCCATTGGCCAACTCAAAAGGGAAATGTCTCAGTTTGTACATTAGGCCCATCATCTTTCTCCCTGTAAATAAGTTTTATTCATCATTTGTCCTCAGAAATTATGGTTGATCATTATGTTGATGAGAGTTCTAAAGCCTTTCAAAGTTTATTCTTGTAATAATGTTATTATTGTATACCTTTTTCTCCTGGTTCTACTCACTTTCTTAGGTATCAGTTTATAAAAGTCTTTGCAGGTTTCTTGGAAACCATCCCTATGGGAGGAATAGTTCTAATGCTATACCAATGTTAGATTTTGGGACAAAATGAGCCACTTATCATTGTCCATTTATAAAGGGAGTTCTACTTTATCCTAACATAGTGAGAACATGCAGCAGGGAGAGAGGAGCATTTAGGCTACAACTTCTATGGATGTAGCCTCCTTATCTCTATATGAAAACATGTCTAGATAACAGATCATCAGGGTAGAGAGACACATGATCTTAGGTACCCTTCCAAGACCCAGAGTCTTGGAAGTCTTGGAAGAGTCTTGTGACTGGGTCTTTTTATCCTCCTAATATCTAGGACCTAGATGATCCTGAAACTGTATCTGGGAAGCTGGAGTCAATCAAGCACCAAGAACAGATTTGTCTTGAGTCTACCCCGTGTTGGTTTAGGGCCAGGTGGGGTTAGGAGAATGATAAAGGAATCTATATCAGGGGGTTCTGGACTTCATACAGTCCCTTTCATCATTTCTGATAAAACAACCATATTCCATTATATTCATATACCATAACATGTTTATTCAATCTCCAAATGATGCATACTCCCTTAGTTTCCAAATTTTTGCCACCAAAAAAAGGGCTGCTATAAATATTTTTGTACATATGAGATGAGTCTTTTTCCTTGTTATTTTATCTCTTTGGGGTTTAGCTGTAATATTGTTATGACTAGGTCTAAAGGTATGAACAGTTGAATAACTTTAGAGGTATCATTTCAAATTGAATTCCAGAATAACTAGACCATTTCATGGTTGCTCCCTAGCATCCTCTATTTAGAAAAATTGGATCATCTAAGCAAGCTGATAGTCTACCCATGTGTCAGACCTCCCTTACAACTATTTATGAAAATATGAATTAATTGTCCATAGAAGCAGGTCAGAATCAGTTAGAATACTTACGGGAATATGAATCACAGCAGATGAAGTTTAGTCAGAACTAGTTTATCAGGTAGTTTATTTTGGCAGTGACTTTGCCCAGATTTTTGACCTACAAAATGTCCTAGGAACAAATCTCTCTTAATATAAAATAAGTTCTCTTTAATATTAATTTCAAGGGACCTACTCAAAAAACTTTTCTAAGTTGCCTTTTTAGGAGGAAAACAGATAAATTGTGTTCATATTAGTGAGCCCTAAAATTTGGAATGAATTACCTAGGAGAAGCAAGGACTTCTTTGAAAGGGCATAGATGTTTAAATTCCTTTCCAATTAATAACCTTGTAATTTATTAGCAATTTTAATAGAGCCTATGGGCTTTTTCGACTTTCTTTGAAAAGTAATTTTTAAAAGTCAGGGCAAATATTAATCCTAGGATTGTGTGGTTCAGTGGAAAGAGCACAGAAAACTAGAGAATGAGTTTTGCCATTGCAGTTAAACTACTTCTGTGACTAATCTTGACCTTTTTGAACCTTAGAGGTCAAAATCAAACATCCTTTCCTTTTACTAAGTAGTGATGGTGAGTCTTTTAGAGATAGTCCTGGACCCTGCCCCCCCACCCTCCAGACCCAGTGCCGTGCCCTGCCCTGCCCCCTACCCCAAATGGGAGGGAGGAAGCACTCCCATTGGGCCGCTGGGTGGAGGGGCAGGGAAGTGAAAAAATGTCATCAGGCAAGGTGGAGAGAGGGAAGGGAACAGCTCCACCCTGGTCCCTCTGTCTCTCTAGTAATGAATTTTTGGTGGGGCGGGGGGGGGGGTAGGGAGGACAGTCAGTTGCCCAGAGAGAGTCTCTGTGTGCCATCTTTGGCACCCATATGCCATAGGTTCACCATCACTGCACTAAGTTATAGAGTTAGGAAATTTTCCTTTCATCAAGCCCAAATGTGATGTCATAGTTTGGGAGTTATTTTAAAAGTTCTATATTACTGATCTTTCTTAACCTATACATCCATTAACATATAAAGGAACATATTTATGAAACTTAAAAACAAAACCATGGTATTGGTATGGCCTTAAGAGAGGCTGACTACAACAGAATAGATTAATATCTACTAAACAAAGCCTGTATTTTTAATAGAATGTTAACTATTTCCTGTCTAGTATAGTATAGTTTGCTGTATTCTAGAGACTAAATAAGACCTGAAATCCAAGACAATCATATTTTTAATGTAAAGTAAATAACCATTTTTTTCTCCTGGGGGTTGAGAGGATTAATGAAAGTGCTTTCTTCTCAACTAGCATCATAATAGCATTTTATTATAACTGTCAAAAAGTAAAAATTTGATATTTAAAAAGCATTTTTAATTTAACATTGTTTTATATAGCCATTAAGCAAATCCTTGAGGGAATTCAGAAGAAACTCTACAAAACTTAGAGGAAGTAGGTCATGGCGTACAGTACAATCTGGTGGTGAGACATAAGGCTGGGTATCAGGAGAGTTGGCTTCTATCCATAGCTCACTTTCTGACTCAGTGAGTGACCTTGGGCTAATTATTTGAACAGCTTTCACATCAGTTTAACCTTCTTTAAAATGGGGCTAAGGGCTGGCTCCCTGTTCAATTTAGGAGGACATTGGAGAGATTGTTTGAGTTACTATCAAATCTTTTGAGCTAATTTTTTTGGTAGTAGAAGATCCTCTGAAAGGTCAAACAAAAATAAAAATATTCATGGTTTAAGAGTACTCAAGAATGGTGACCTACTAAGACTTTCCAAAAGGCATACTTTGGACGTAGGATATACCTCATTGTATTTTGTATTAAGTAGACACCAACTACAACAGCCAGAGCCATAAGGTAGGAGATAGGTTATTAATCCATAGGTGACAGAAATAGGTATCTGGAAGGTCACTTTAAAGGAGATCTGGTGGTGACATAGAAATGGTCTGAAAGTGCAGTGGGAAGAAGAACAGAGCATTTCAGTTCCTTTCTGGCCTTGGAGGGGGTGCCAAGAGACATGGTATCTTCTGCAGTGTGCATCATCAGATGAAATAAAAATATTTAGGATGAAGGAGTTCCAGGGGTCATGGTTGAAAGATAGAACTGAGAAAGACAGAAAAAGAGAACTCTCATGCTGATATCCTGTGGGAGGATAGCAGGAGGGAGAAGATGGCAGCTGATGTTCTGTCTGCCACTCTGATCCTGGGCTGATCCTTGGCATCCTAAGTCCCCAGGCCAGGCAGCACAGGGCAGTCCCCAGAGAGGATGAGAGCCTGTCAGTGGGAGAGGAAGCAAGTTGGCAGAACACATACTGCTGTTCTTTAGGAGAAGTCTACACTCCCCCTATCTCCACCCACCATGTCAGTACCTGAAGCAAAGTCCTACATGCCCAGCAGTTCTGGCTCTGACTGCAACAACTACTTAGTGTTATTTCTAGTCTCCCTGTCCAGAAACAAAGCATGCCCCACCTATTCATCAACACCCGAAACTCCTTTAACAGGGATAAAGTGTGTGTGGGGGGGGGGACCTTTTATGCCACAATTAAAGATCACGTTTAAAATGCAAATACCCCTGGCAAAGATGACACTGAGGCAGTGTGGCAGAAGGTAAAGTATGCTGGGTTTTGAGTCAGGGGACCTGGTTTTCTCACTCTACTACTTAGTACCTGTGTGAGCCTGGCTGACTTCACTTATTTTATCTATAAAATGAGGAGGTTTAACTAAGTGATCTCTGAAGTATCTTCCAGTTTCAACTCTATGAACCTATGATTTAAATTAGATTAAAGGGTGGTACAGGGGAAAAGCACAAGCTAGGGAATCACAGGTCCTATGTTTAAATTCCAGAGTTGCCACTTGCTACCTGTAGGACTTTGGTCAAATAACAACTTTTCTGAGGTTGTTTCCTTTCTAGTATTAAATGACCTGAGATCACTTCTAGCTTGAAGTCCATAATTTCAGAAGTTACTTCCATCTGTAAAATTCTAGCTATTTTATGCATTTGTTTTTGTTTTTGTCTTTGTTTTTTATGAGAAGGGGCCCATATGCTTCACCAGATGGCTAGAGAAGTCCATGACACATGTACAAAAAGGTCAGGATCTTCTGATTTGGGACAGAACTTTAAGATTAATTTCCTTCTCTTGTGCAGAGCTATTTCATTGTCTATATAGTCAATTTTAATAGAGAACATCTGCATAATAGACGACAACATAATATATGATGCTAATATTCGTGTACCACCTTCTTTTATGAGTCATGAGTTCAATGGATGTCATTCCTATGTAGTATACCTTGAAGCCTATTTCTATACTTCTGACCTTAGACACAGAGTATATATGACCTCTACCACACACAGAGAAATATGTAATAAATCATTGACTTTGTTATGTTGCTCATTCATCTCATTTCAGTTGTGTGAGTCTTCATGACTCCATTTGGAGTTTTCTTGGCAAAGAGTGAAGTGGTTTTTCATTTCCCACTCCAGGTCATTTTACATATGAAGAAACTGAGGTTTGTAAATATGTAAAAAAAGTGAAGTGATTTGCCCAGGGTCACTCAGCTAGTAAGTGTCAGGAAGCCAGATTTATACTCAGGAATATGAGTCTTCCTGACTCCAAGCCCAGCACTTTATGCCATGTAGCTGCTCAACAATAACTGATCAGGGATATATTTTTAATGAAATTACTTTTTAGCTTTTAGTGCAAGCAACACACCCACCCCTCACTTCCTTACCTTTCCTAGCCTCCTAGGAAGGAGTTACAGAAAAAAAAAACAATAGGAATGTTATATATACATAGAGTAATAAAATTTTTTAACCTTTTTTCTTTAAATTATTGCCATTTCAGGGGGGCAGCTGGGTAGCTCAGTGGATTGAGAGCCAGGCCTGGAGACGGGAGGTCCTAGGTTCAAATCTGGCCTCAGCCACTTCTAGCTGTGTGACCCTGGGCAAGTCACTTGACCCCCATTGCCTAGCCCTTACCACTCATCTGCCTTGGAGCCAATACACAGTACTGACTCCAAGACGGAAGGTGAGGGTTTAAAACAAAAACGAAAAAAAATTATTGCCATTTCAGCCTCCCCTTAACAACAGTCAGGTTGAAATTCTATTGTGATAAATTAGAATAACTTATCAAAACCATCTGAGAAAATGACCACATTTAGCATCCTATGCCATCATCTGGCTTAGCAATTCTCTGTATTTTATACTACTAGGGGGACAAAACATTTCATTGTTTCTTTTCTGGGATCTTCATTGATATTTTAGTCACTTGAAGATAAACTTCCTTTTAGTGATCTTTTCATTTATATTGTTGCAATCATACATTGTTTTACTCTTTATGATTTCATACAAATCTTATGTTTCTCTGAATTATTTATCTTCATTTCTGACAGTATAGTATTTCATTACATATATGTATTATATATATATATATATATACATATATATATATATATTTCATTACATTTACATATAGAATGGCTTTTTTTCAGCCACTCTCCAGTTTCAGAGCACCCACTTTATTTTCACTTCTCAAAGACTATTGATATGAGTACTTTGGTATATGGTATATATTGGACATTTGTTTCTGTGTTTGACTTCCCTCGGATATCTGCCCAGGAGTGTGGATGCTCAGTCAAAGAGTATGAACAACTCAGCCACTTTTCTTGCATCATCCCAAACTCATATCCCAAGTGATTCCAGTCTCATTCTTTCTTACTATAACCCCATCTTTGGTTATCTTTGTCAATTTGTTTAGGTGAAGGGAAACCTATGTTGTTTTCATTTTTGCTTCTTTTATTATTTGTGACTTAAAGCTTGTTTTCATATGGTCACTTACAGATTGCACTTCTTTTGAAAACTGTTCATGTCCTATGACCACCTGTATCTTGAGAACTGCCACTTAATATTACATATTTATATCATTTCCTTATATACTTTGAAGTCAGACTTATATTAGTCATATTTGATATCAGTGTTTTTTTTCCACTCTATTTCATTTTTAATTTTATCTTCATTGATTTTATTCATGCAAAAGCTCTTTAAATTTGCCAGGGAGCATAAGTCTTGTCTCTCTCCTTTGCTTTCTTTGCATGTATTTCTTTGTATGTGTTGTGGTTTTTGAGATAAATTTTACCCCATAATAATACCAGCTTGCATTTATATAACACTTTAAGGTTTGCTATGTGCTTTGCAACTATCATCTCATTTTATCTTTGCAGCAATTTTGGGAGATAGATGCTATTATTATCACATTTTACAGGGGAGAAAACTAAGACTAAGTGCCTTGCTAAAGGTCATAAAGCTAGTAAATGTCTGAGGTGAGGCTGGATTTGAACTTGGGTCCTTATGATGGTAGGACTAGTGCTATCTCCATTGTGCAACCTTGCTGCCTCTTTGCATGATATCTGGTTTGTGAGCATATTTATTTTTAGTCAATAATTTCCTCAACTGGGAGGCAATATGGTAAAAGTCAAGAAGACCTGGATTCAAGTTCTGTCTCTGATACCTGCCTTGTGACTCAGTCACCAAACTTCCCAGTAAGTTATAGGGGGTATATCAGTGGAGAGAACATCTACACTAATGAAATTTAAAATTTTTCCCCAGTAATACATTTACATTTTAATCTGTACAATTGGTTTATTAAATGCAATCACAAAATTCCAGTGTTTTGGGTTTTTAAAAAAATATATTTTAAGAGACTTAAATGACCATTGAGTCCAACCTAGTCCCTAAAAGTATTTCTACTATAACATAACCAAAAGCAGTCAGTCATGCAAGACTTCCAGTGAAGAGGAGCTCACCACCTCCTGTGCTACCTACCTCATGCCTACCTCCTTGTAAACCACCTCCCCCTCATTGATCCTTTTGGAACCAAAGAGAACAAGTCCGATCCCTCCTCAGGACAGCCTGTCAGGTCCTTGAGCACAGCTGTCATGTCCCTCTCTGAGCCTTCTCTTCTGGAGGCTAGCTCTCCTTTGCTCCTCTGGCCAGGGCATCCTCCTGCCTCAGACCAGCCGGGATTCCCCCCTTTAAGTGTGTTGTTCAGAACTGAACACAGTCATCATACAGTGTGGCTAAGCTGGGGGCTTGCCTTAGCTATTTTTCCTTGTTACTCTAATAAGACACATTATTTTCAAGGTCAAAAGAAACCCAAATCCAAAATCCTAGTTCTCTGAGAATTCTGATGAGGACTTGGAGTAACAATGAGGAAAGAAACAACCCCATAAAGCATCCTGTATGTAGGTTAGACACTGAGAATCACTTCCTGACAGTGAGGGTTCTTCAACACGGCGCTAATTATGGAATCTCACTTTGTGGAGGTTTTAGAAAATAGAGAAGATGTTTGACATTTGTCCTTAGCGAAATCTTACATTGCAATCTAAGACTAAGATGGAAACTTGTAAGTGCCACAAATAGAGTCTTTTCACTAGGTAAGAAGGAGAGAGATGAGGAGCAAGTTGGGGATGAGCTGACCCTGGGATTTCATTGGCAGAAGGAAACCTCTCAGATGAGGAAACTTCCCTCACAGGGCCAGGATTCACCTGCTCTGCAGATTAGTCCTACACAGCTCCCCAGAACACCTCAGGGTCCCACAGCCAGGATGAATGGGAGGCAGAACTCCAACTCAATCTTGATGCTCAGAAGCAGCTATTAATTCTGTGGGGGGCAGCTTGGGAAAGAAAATGGCAACACACCAGTGACCTGGAGACCAGCCACAATTATCCCAATTTTCCTTGAAGATCTCTTAAAAGCTGATGACATAATCCATGCAGATAAATGCAAATTATATGCAGATAACACATGGCTGTTTAGGCAGATGGTGACTATTTATGCAAATACACCTGTGACGGGATTAACTATTTCAGACACATAAATGTGATCTTGGGGAAAAAAAGACTGAACCTATTTCAAAGTTGCTTAACTAAGAATGTGTTGGTTATCCTACATCACTTCCATTTGCTAAGCACTCAGTGTACACATCTAATTGAATGGTGCACTGCAAGATGCCAGGACCCTAGGAAAAAAGCTGGTCTCAGAGGAGTCATGCCAACAGCTGAGAATGTTTCTCTTGGTGAAGGCGTTGGAGTTGGGTCTCTGGGTGAGTCAGTGAGCCACCATCTCTCCTCCTCCCCTACTTCTGTTTCAGGATTTTGGGGGCACCTACAATCTTGATTTCATTTCAAAAGTCAAAGGAAAAAAATATGTTTCCATCCTTTTTTAGACTAAATTTTAAATCTATGGAATATGCCATGTATTATTGACAGTTGGGGATTCCTTACCTACCTCCCTTGATATCCAAGCCCTGATGGAGGCCCTTGCCAGGCCTAGTTTAGCAGTCACTCAATAGTACCTCCTCTCACACTTATTTCGGGTACATCAGTATGCTTGTCATTTTTCTCTCTGGAAGCAGTTTTTCACACCCACATGGCAAGTGTGTGATATAGCTCCTGTTTGTTCTTTGTCTCCTTTTTGCATGGAGAGGGGACAGGAACACAATCCATCTTTGAGATACACTAGCCAGTGAAACCCTTAATGGTTTGCTTCAGTGTAAGTGTGCACACCTGTTATATTCTTTCATCTTTTTGATTCCTACATCTGGGAAAGGAGGGAGGCAAATGGAGTGAGGCAGAAAGATTCAGGAGTGATTCCAAGAATATTAGAGGGATAGATAGATGTAGAGGGACCTATGATAGCTCCTGCCCTGTCCCCTTGTCTTTAGGCAGAGGTTTGCTTAATCTCATTCCAAATGCATAGCAGAGTGATAAAAGTGTTGAATTTGGGGTCTGATGACTAGGTTCAGATCTCTCTTTTGCAAGATTAATAATTATAATGAGAGCATTTATGTTATACTTACTATATGCCTGATACTGGTCTTAGCACTTTACAAATATAATCTCATTTGTTACTCAAAATAACTCTGTGAGGGTAGGTGCTATTATTAGCCCCATTTTGCAGTTGAGACAAACAGGGTTAAGTTAAGACTTATCCAAGGTCACATAGCTAATAAGTGTCCAAGCTCAGATTTGAACTCAAGTCTTCCTGACTTTAGACTTAGCATTCTCTCCACTATACTACTTAGCTGCTCTTACTACCTCTGTGACTTTGGATCAAGTCACTTAGCTTCTATTTGCCTCAATTTCCTTATCTATAAAATGAAGGGTTGTACTAAATGACTCTAAGATCTTTTCTAGCTCTAAAATCTATGGTCTGGGGGGCAGCTGGGTAGCTCAGTGGTTTGAGAGCCAGGCCTAGAGACGGGAGGTCCTAGGTTCAAATTTGACCTCAGACACTTCCCAACTGTGTGACCCTGGGCAAGTCAGTTAACCCCCATTGCCTAGCCCTTACCACTCTTCTGCCTTGGAACCAATACACAATACGTTTTTTTAAAAATATTTAAAAAAATCAAATCTATGGTCTGAACCAACTTTAGAAGACTCTTAGAAGATAACTTATAATTTCTTCCCTTGATAGCCCATTATAATGTTTAGTAACTTTTATTGTAAATATAGGCTTGTGTGTTCTCCCTTTTTCATTTCTCCTCTTCTGAAATAAAGATTCATGAAAAGAAGAGAGTGGAGCCCATCAATTTCAATGTTTGCCTTTAGAAGTAGGCAGATTTTTTTTTGATTGGTGTGACAGTGCCAGGATCCAGTTATGTGGTACCATAATTCTTAATTCTCTACATTGGTCCTATATTCAATAAATATCTTCTCTGCCTTGTTTTCAAACACTCCAAAGATGAACAGCCTCATTGTTATTAGCACATAGATTTACTATATTCTGAAGGAAGATAGAGTATGCAAAATGTCAGCTAGTATTTTAAAAAATTAATAGTTCTAAGGTTAGAATGAAAATGAGTTAAAAATGCTTTGGTATGAACTTCATATCATTTTCATTTCCCAAGAACACTGAATTTTAGCAGGTTCTGTCCCTTCCTATTATGCTTAGAGACTCTTCAGGACTTTCATCATGCACTCTGACAATCACCCATTATTGACTGATGGCTGACAATAATACAGAAATGACCTTCAGTTTTATGATGAATAATTGCACAGAGGAATAAGGAATCCAAAACAGCATATTCTCGAATTACAGAATCTTATTCCCATATAAAATAGCTATCAGAAGGCAAGGACATAAAATAAATAGGAAGGATGTTTAGTGCAGGGAAATAGGGAAAGGCAAAATTGTGATTTGGTACATGATGCATTGTAAAATAAATATAAAATTTATAGGTGTTGGTGAGAACCTGAAGCATGAGTTTTAGGCCAAGAAGATGCTCAAATATTTGCTCATAAACTATAATCTTCCATAGTAATTTAGAATCTAATGACTAATGCCAAAGCAAAAAGAGAAACCTAAAAAATAGTTATACAATTTAGAGCAAAAAGGTGAAAAGAATGAATAGGTCAATATTTTATATATATTAGGAAGGCAATTCCTTTAGGAGAACAAGAATACAAAATTTTGTGTGAATGAAAAGTTTTATTCATTATTTGATTAAGAAAACAATTTACATGATATAAATAATGGAAAACTAAGTAGATAAAATGTAGATGGATTGCATTTATAAAGGAAAAGAATGCTTCTGAATGTAGCATGGAGAGACTAGACCACTAACCACGTAGCTGAGTTTAGTCATGAGCCCATTTGGTGACACAAGCTCTGGACACTTGCTAAAGGACACTTATGACCAGAGATTCGTGGTTGGTCCCATTCGTGGTTGCCTGTGACCAGGAAATAGGCAGTTGGGGTGTATGGATATATATTGGGTTAGGGGTTGAGGTCAGGGGGTGCATGTGGCAGTGCTGAGTGTAATTGGTGACTGAGCCAGGAAATTTATGATTAGATTTGAAAGGAGAGAACAAACTCCACTTCTCTCTTCCCTTCTCAGTGACATTGTGCTTAGACTTCTGCCAACTCTACTTTGGACAATGGTGGGGATATCTCCTCATTCTCCTGCCCAGGAGCAGATGCAGGTAGAAGCTACAGACACATGACTACAAGAACTTGTGCTTGCCTAGGAAGCCTGAGTCAGTGCCTCAAATTCCTGGCTCCCTCATTTGCTTTGTACTTCTCTTTCTAAACACAGTACCTGAAGAGTGATCTTGAGAGGGATGTTTAGAGGGCTAGATTCCATGAAACTGGTGCTGCTTTCTTAGAAGGAAGTAATTCTGGCAGTTAGGCTAGGTTATACAGGAGATAATAATCACCACCTGGAGAATGAAATTTTATTAAGAATAATCACGTTGGACAACCCAGTAGAATTTCTTGTCAGCTTCAGGAGGGGGGTGGGAAATAAAATGAATCATGGCAACATGGACAAATAATTTAAAATAAAATTTAAAAAAGAATAATTACAGAGAGGAATAAGGGATATGTAACAGAATTGCAAACCCCATCTCCAGTATATATGAAGCTGGAGTTTCTGCTTGGGCAGTATAAATCCAGGATGAATATGAAAGATCTGTCCAGCAGTTTCTCCTGTCTATTAGTTTTTATGCTTTGTAGGATTTATGGGTTTTTAATTCCTGCTTTTAAGTATTTATCAATGGGTACATTGAATCTTTTGTTTCAATAAATTGTTTTTGTATTTAATGAAAAAATATAGCTCTCCTATACCTGATATAAGTCCTAGGTCTAGATTTTGAAGGGATCTTGGAAGCCTTCTTATCCAGCTCATTCACTTTACAGACAAAAGGGAAGCTCAAAGAAGTTAAATGACTTTCCTAAGTGAGCATCAGCTTTAGGACTCTAGAGCTAGTGCTCTTTCTACTCTGCCATACTACCAAGTTGTATACGGAGTTATTTTAATAGAAGAGACTTGGCATACTCTAGACATGAGAGCCATAACTAAACATTATATACAGAATTTTCCCCTTGACTCTGGGATGCTAGCATAATAAGCCAAAGATGATGAAAATCTTGAATACCTTCTTTGGAGTCAAACTCTTCCAGTACTGAATCTGGCTCACTTGAGTCCAGAGCCCAGACCACTTTGTGAGAAAACCTTCCCCCATTTAAATCTATGAGTGCCACCTTGAACACTTGTAATGGTGGAAATTTAGGTCTCTGGGAGAGGGTTATAATATTGTAATGGTTAAGAATGTGGCTACAGGATTTATGTAATATTAAACAATGGCCGCCAAGGAATTTACTTATGAAATTCCTAAAAATGAAACACTCAAGTCAGAATGAAGTTTATGGAGGTTTAATCACACTGGGAGTAGGGAAAAGGATAGGGAGAGAAGGAGAGAAGAGAAAAAGGGAAAGGGGCTACTCAACCTCTGACCAAGGCAGAGGGAGTTTTAGGCCCAAAGGCCCAGGTGGAAAGAGTCAGTCCTTAACTCACGTGACCGATCTGAAGGAAAGCTGTCTGCGGGCGTCCTCCCTCTCCAAGCTCCTAACACCAACTCCTCCTAACCCCAACTGGCGTCTCGCTCTCCCCACAGGAAGTGCGCGAATTCCAGAGGCTGTTCCCTACCTCACTTCCTGTGTCTCACAAAATCCAATGGTTGGCTCTAGCTTGGCTTAGGACAGCCCAGGTGGGCAGTTAGTTATTTCTGATTTGTCATTGACTAGCACATGCCCGTGTAGTGTGGGTGTGCACAATTTTTGGGTGCTAGACCAAGATGGAGACTTTTTAAAATTCACACACTGGACCAATATCTGAGAGGTTGAATCCAATCTATCCTGAGTGTTTCCTTCTTTGTGGATAATCTTACAAGAGAGACTAGATCTCTTTGGAGTTTGTTTGCTTATTCTCTGAGCTGGAGTGCTTTTATCCTCTGATCAGACAAGTTTGGATTTCTTGAATTGACAAGGCAGCTACCAAGGCTCATATCTATTCATTTTTATAGCAAGTGTTTTTCTAGAAGTGGTCCCCTGTACTGTGTTTAGCATGGAGCCAAAGTACACTGTCACTAAATGTGGCCCAAGTTCACACTCAGATTCAGGAAAAGTCCTCCAATCAACCCTATTCCTACATCACTAATGTGATACTTCTGATCTTTTTGGAAGATTCAAGATGATACTGGTGTTAATGCCATCAAGGCAGACCTTGGCTCCTTAAGAATTGCCATGGAGGGGAGGTGGAGTCAAGATGGTATCGTAGAGGCAACAAAAGTTTGGACTTCTGAAAATCCTTCCTCACTGATTAAAAGCCAAATGCTCCTAGGGGACTGAAAACCAAATCTAACAACAGGGCAGAGCTAAGGAACCCTCCTGCTGGACTCAACTTAAAAGGTATGTCCACCAAAAAGGCCTAAATTTGAGAATACTCGGGTTTAAGGGGAAGGAAGAAGGAAGGTCCCACACCTACAGTATGGAGCCTCCACTAGTGTCTGGAATCTCTGGGTGGGCAAAGGCACTAGTCTGGAGGGAGTACCTTGCAGGCAAAGCTGTGCTATGCTCAGGACTTTGAACACAGGTGGCGGGGAGGCAGCTCAAGGAGAAGCACAGAGAAGGCAGCCTAGTTGTAGCAGCTGAGACACTCCATATTGTGTGTCCCCCCCTTCCCGAGATTTTGGGCTCAGGGCACATCCAGCTCTGCAAGTTCAACTCCACTGGGCTTAATCTCATCAAGCCTTCAGAGGGCAGGGAAGCTCAAGCTCCAACACCCCTCCCCCACAGACTGCTCTGAGAGCTTTGCAGACTAAACTCCAAGGGTGAAGCCTGACAGAAAAGCCCAAACCCGCAGATCCAGCATGTAATGGAGCAAGAGTACAGGCAACCACAGGGGGAAAAGAAGGGGCAAATATGAGCAAACATCAGAAAAAGAAAAAAGAAATTACAATCAACAGCTTCCATCCAGGCAATGAACAAAGAGCAAATGTAACAGAGGAAGATCAAAGAACACCAAGCAAAAACACAGAAACTCCAGCAAATTGGGCACCGGCTTTGGAAGAATTCAAAATACAATTCAACATACAATTAAGAGAGGCTAAAGACAACTGGGGAAAGAACTTAAAAAGCAAAAAAAGTCATCTGGAAACAGAGGCACTTGAACTAAAAGGAGAAAATAGTGTCTTGAAAGCCAAAATTAATCAGCTTGAAAATGAGACAAAGGAGATGAATGATCAGAAGGAGAAGGATGACCAAAAATCCAGGGATTAAATTCTTAGAAAAATTAGAGTTGGTAGTAATATGGAGAAAAATAAATAGGGACAAAAAGGAATACACCTTCCTTTCAGCAGCACATGGTGTATGTTCACAAAGATTGACCATATACTAGGGCATAAAAACATTGCAAACAAGTGCAAAAGAGAAGAAATAATAAATGTAACCTTTTCAGATCACAATGCAATGAAAACAATAATTAATAAGGGTACATGGAGAGGCAAATCAAAAATTAATTGGGAATTAAGTAATATGATTCTCCAAAATTGGTTAAAGAACCAAACATAGAAACAATAATTTAATTGAAGAAAATGACAATAATTAGGTATCCTTTCAAAATCAATGAGATGCAGCCAAAGCAGTACTCAGGGGGAAATTTATATCCTTGAGTTCATATATTAACAATTAAGGAGTGCAGAGGTCAATGAATTGGGCATGCAAATTAAAAAAAAAACAAAAAACTAAAAGTGAACAAATTAAAAGTCCTCAGATCAAAACTAAATTAGAGATCCTTAATATCAAATGATAAATTAATAAAATTGAAAGTCAAAGAACTATTGATTTAATAAATAAGACTAGAAGCTGGTACTTTGAAAAAATAAATAAAATAGACAAAGTACTAGTCAGTCTAATTAAAAAAAGAAAAGAAGAAAACCAAATTGACTGTATCCAAGATGAAATGGGAGACTTCACCTCTAATGAAGAGGATATTAAGGCAATCATTAAAAACTACTATGCCCAATTATGTAGCAACAAATATGGCAATCTAGGTGATATGGATGAATACTTACAAAAATATAAATTGCCTAACCTAACAGAGGAAGAAATAAATTACCTAAACAACCCCATATCAGAAAAAGAACTTGAACAAGCCATCAAAGAACTCCCTAAGAAAAAATCCCCAGGTCCAGATGGATTCACAACTGAATTCTATCAAACATTCAAAGAACAACTAATCCCAATATTATACAAACTATTTGACAGAATAAGCAAAGAAGGAGATCTACCAAATTCCTTTTACGACACAAATATGGTACTGATTCCAAAGCCAAGCAGTTCAAAAACAGAGAAAGAAAACTATAGACCAATCTCCTTAATGAACATAGATACGAAAATCTTAAATAGAATACTAGCAAAAAAGACTCCAGCAAGTGATCATGAGGATTATTCATTATGACCAGGTAGTATTTATACCAGGAATGCAAGGATGGTTCAATATTAGGAAAACCATCCACATAATTGTCCATTTTAATAAGCAAACCAACAAAAATCACATGATTATCTGGACAGATTCAGAAAAGGACTTTGACAAAATACAATACTCATTCATATTGAAAACACTAGAAGAAAGCATATTAATAATTAGAAGGGCCTTTCCTAAAAACAATAAACAGCATATATCTAAAACCGTCAGCAAATATCATCTGCAATGGGGACAAACTAGAAACCTTCCCAATAAGATTAGGAGTAAAACCAGGATGTCCATTATCACCTTTATTATTTAAAACATTGTACTAGAAACACTAGCAGTAGCAATTAGAGAAGAAAAAGAAATTGAGGGTATTAAAATAGGCATTGAGGAGATCAAGCTATCACTCTTTGCAGATGATATGATGGTCTAATTAAAGAATCCTAGAGAATCAACTAAAAATCTAGTTGAAATAATCAACAATTTTAGCAAAGTTGCAGGATACAAGATAAACCCACATAAGTCATCAGCAATTCTATATATTTCCAACATAACTCAGCAGAAAGAATTAAAAAGAGAAATTCCATTTAAAATCACCCTAGATAATATGAAATGCTTAGGAATCGATCTGCTAAGACAAACCCAGGAAGTGTATAAATACAACTACAAATCACTCTCCACACAATTAAAACTAGATCTAAACAATTGGAAAAGCATGGATTGCTCATGTGTAGGAAGAGTTAACATAATAAAAATTACCATCCTACCCAAATTAATTTACTTATTTAATGCCATAACCATTTTACTATGAAAAAACTTTTTTACTGGATTAGAAAAAAAGCATAACAAAGTTCATTTGGAGAAGAACAAAAGATGAAGGATATCCAGGGAAATAATGAAAAAAAATGTGAAGGAAGGTGGCCTTGCAGTCCCAGATCTCAAACTATACTAGAAAGCACTGGTCATCAAAACAATTTGTTACTGGCTAAGAAACAGAAAGGAGGATCAGTGGAATAGACTTGGGTTAAGTGTCCTCAGCAAGACAATTTTATGATAAGCCGAAAGATCCCAGCTTTTGGGACCAAAGCCCACTCTTTGACTAAAACTGCTAGGAAAATTGGAAAACAGTATAGGAGAGATTAGGTTTAGATCAACATCTCACATTTGGAATGGATGAATGACTTGAATATAAAGAAGAAAACTATAAGTAAATTCGGTGAACACAGAATAGTATACATGTCAGATCTTTGGGAAAGGAAAGATTTTTAAACCAAGCAAGAGCTAGAAAAAAATCACAAAATGTAAAATCAATAACTTTGATTATATCAAATTAAGTGTTTTTGTACAAACAAAACCAATGTAACCATAATTAAGAGGGAAGCAACAAATTGGGAAACAATCTTCACAAAATCCTCTGACAAAGTTCTAATTACTCAAATTTATAAAGAGCTAAGTCAGTTGTACAAAAAAATCAAGCCATTCCCCAATTGATAAATGGGCAAGGGACATGAATAGGCAATTTTTAGATAAAGAAATCAAAACTGTTAATAAGCACATGAAAAGGTGTTCTAAATCACTTATAATCAGAGAGATGCTAGTCAAAAATAACTCTGAGGTATCACTTCACATCTATTAGATTGGCAAACATGACCATCAGGGAAAGTAATGAATGTTGGAGGAGATGTGGCAAAATTGGGACATTAATGCACTGCTGGTGGAGTTGTGAATTGATCCAACCATTCTGGAGGGCAATTTGGAACTATGCCCAAAGGGCGCTAAAAGACTGACTGCCCTTAGATCCAGCCATAGCACTTCCGGGTTTATACCCCAAAAAGATAAAGAAAAAGAAAGAATATTCATAGCTACGCTCTTTGTGGTAGGAAAAATTTAGAAAATGAGGGGATGCCCTTCAATTGGGGAATGGCTGAACAAATTGTGGTATATGTTGGTGATGGAATATTAATGTGCTCAAAAAAATAATAAAGTGGAGGAATTCCATAGGGACTGGAACAACCTCCAGGAATTGAAGCAGTGTGAGAGGAGCAGAACCAGGAGAACATTGTACACAGAGACTGATACACTGTGGTACAATCGAATGTAATGGACTTTTCCATTAGTGGCAATGCAGTGATCCTGAACAACCTGGAGGGATCTATGAGAAAGAACACTATCCACATTCAGAGGAAAAACGGTGGGAGCAGAAACACCAAAGAAAATAACTGCTTTATTACATGGGTCGAGGTATAAAAATATTATTTTAAATTGAAAAGTTTAAATTCCTTTTAAGAAGAATTTTAGGTAAAGAAAGATTCCTCCTCTCCGAATCCAGAAACAGAACTTTTGGAGAAGACACCATGAAGAAGCCTCCAGACCACAAGCTGCACAAGATCAAAAATGAACTTTGGGTGTGGTTGATTGAACATTTATTTGTATCTATATTTTCATGCCAAAGGGGACTGCCCCCTAACTGGCTTTTTGTCACTGCATCCAACAATTATTGGTTTTGTTCTTTTTTCATCTTATCCGCAAATTATTGTAATCTTTAAGTTGATTACATTTTCACAATCCTTTGGGGAAATTCTTTTTCCCAAGAGATCACACGGAGAAATGTAAAAATGGAGATTTGAACCCCGGACTTCAATCCCCAGAAGTCCTTGCGAGTTCCCAAATTGCCCTCTAATCTCCCTGAGTCTCCCTGAGTGTGAGATCACAAATTATTATTTAAAGGGACTCCGCCTACTGCTTGCTCTCTTGGCTTCGGCATCTGGGCTCAGGTGGCTCTACCAGGCAGGATGTAGAGTGATTGGTTGTGAATGGGCTCTTTGGGCCTAGGCACGTGCTTTCTTATTTTGTATTTTCTTTAGTTCTTAATCTTTAATAAATCTTCCTAAAAATATAATACTTTTAGCAGAGAAACTAATTTTAACTGCTACAGAGGGAATATGATTGGGGATGTAGACTCTAAATCAGGGGTCCCCAAACTTTTTACACAGGGGGCCAGTTCACTGTCCCTCAGACTGTTGGAGGTCCGGACTATAAAAACCTAACTCTAATCCAGCAGCAGCATACATAGTACAGAATCCCCTCCCCCAGATCACCACTCACCATGCTTAGGTCTTCCATTGTGCAGCAATATAATCCTTTGCACAGCACCTCGTTCTAAGGCGCCACACAAAGGATTATGTCACCAGAATTAGTACAGTAAGTAAGTGATGCTGTGCTTTGTGGTGCTGCCACATACAGTGTTCTTCTCACTGACCACCAATGAAAGAGGTGCCCCTTCCAGAAATGCGGTGGGGGGGAGGATACATGGCCTCAGGGGACTGCAGTTTGGGGACTTCTGCTCTAAATGAACATCTTAGTGCAAACATCAGGAACATGGAAATAGGTTCTGATCAAGGACACATGTAAAACCCAGTGGAATTGCATGTGGGCTATGGGAGGGGGTGGAGGGAGGAGAGAGAGGGAAAGAATATGATTCTTGTAACCAAGGAATAATGTTCTAAATTTACTAAATTAAATTTTCAATAAATAAAATTATATTGGGGGGGGCGGAATTGCCATGGCCCCAAATCTCATTATTTGTGAGTAAACCTTTTACTGATAAGCCTTTCCTCAGCTATCTAATATAGGTTGTGAACAAGACCCAGAGACTATTGAGATGGTCATACCTGGTGAATTGCCATAGTCTTCTCTTTGAAACAAAGTCCTGTCTCTTAAGCAATAATATGCTTCCAGTGACATTGTATGGCTTTTAGACATGAAATAACAATCTTTGAAGTATTAAAGTTTAGAGAAACCCAAAAGGCAATGGAGAGGCTTATGGTGGGCATAAGTAGCCTACAACATATTACTGTCCAACAAGGCACTTACAGAGGATGGCAGCAGAGAAATGTATGCCATAAAAGATGGATTAGTTATGAGGCATAGAGTATAGGATAACTGAGAGTTAGCTTACGGGGTTCATTGGTATGTCAAGAAAACTAGAGGAAAGCCCCCAGCAGACTGGGGAGGATAGATAGGCATTGGGGGTTTGCTCTTTGTATCATAGAGGGATTCCCCACAAAAATGAAACTCAGATTCACCAAATTATAAAGAACTTAGTGAAAATTCTTTTGACCTTCGGGAGACTCATCCAAATTTATACTTTAGTGGCATCATAGTGTACCACAATGATGCATAATATGTTATTATGTATTTATAAATATATTTATGTATAAATACATTTTCATAATAAAATAATAATTGGATAAAAGGAATTCAGATGGACAAGATTTAAAAACAGGAAATCCATTCCTTTTGGACAATAAAAATGAGGAACTCTATTAATGACTTGTCCATCAAAAGACAATGCACTCTGAAGGATAATGAATGTGACAAATAATGAGGAACTAAGTCAATTTTTAAAAATGCAGGAAACTAGCTACTAAGGAAAGGAATGTAATTTTTTTAAAGTAAGATATGTTAATAATGAATTTTTCTATCTCAAATGGGTTTTGGTAGTGCTGGCATTTAAAATGGTTTCTAGTTCTGTAGTGAAGAATCCTAGGGGGAAAGGGCAAGAAATTGTCTCACTTCAGGATTGAAAAATAGACTAGATGACTCCTTACAGAGCCTGCAAGGTGTATAGAGCTTTCTGTTTAATGAAGCCTACGATGATGTCTGTGTCTGTGGTCAGTTTATATTATAAGATAGATTGAGAAAATAAAAAAGGACAAGAAAAGAACTTTTCATTGGAAGATTTTTTTTTCCTTTATGTAAGAAAAGGAAATGTGAAAAGTAATTTTTGAGTTAGAACTAGGAATTCTTAAAACCCATTCAAGTCACTCAACATTTATGTTATGCTATCCTGGAAGACAATCTTTTAGGATCTTAGAAACTTCCATTTGGGAATTCAGAGATCATCTGATCTAATTTCTCATCCTATGACAAAAAGTGCTCTACAACCTTCTTAATAATGTCATTTAGCTGCCTTTTGCCATAAAAAGGTAAAATTATAAGGAAATTCACTACTTTGAAAAGTATTCCCGTTTAACTTTTGATGAGTGTTAAAAAGTTATTTCTTATATGACATGAAAATAGCTGGTATCATTTATTTAATTTAATTATTTAATTTCTGCCTTCTGAAGCAATATAAAAACAGATTGTATGGATAGATCTAGAGAATAACTTACATTTCTGTAGTACTTTTTTTTTTTGCAAATCATTTTACAAATATTCTAATTTCCAGTTACCTTATCCCTTTAACCTGTTGACCATATCATCATCATACTTCACCACAATCCACATATCAATGCATCACATTTAGGTCTTGTCATGTCATGTCCATTTATCCAGTTCATTAACTAGGGATAAAAATGAGAATAATTCCCATTAATGTCATACTTTAAGGTTTACAAAGAACTTTTTTTATAATTTTGCATACTTATTCAAAGACTATCTGGGGTTTTTACTCAAGCAGTCACAAAGGTACTGAAGTCCAAGGCCATCTTCCTTTAGAAAAGATTCCTAATGAAATTCTCAGAAAGCTTCCCACTAGAAAGCAGGCTAAGTAAAGAATAAAAGAAAGGTAAATGTACTCATTTAAAGCACTGAAAACATAATTAAAAATATGATAAAATTCCCTTATAATTTTGGTGCAAAGGACCATTTTTTATTATTTTAATTTTTTATTTAGAATATTTTTCCATGTTTACATAATTTCCCCCCACGTTCTTTCCTCCACGTTCTTTCCTCCACGCTCCCAAAGCTGACAAGCAATTCCACTGGATTATACATGTATCATTGTTCAAAACCCATTTCCATGTTATTTTTATTTGCAATAAAGTGATCTTTTAACATCAGAACCCTAATCATATCCCTATTGAACTGCATGATCGATCCTATGTTTTTCTTGTGTTTATGCTCCCACAATTCTTTTCTGAATGTGGATAGTGTTCTTCCTCTTAAGTCCCTCAGAATTGATCTAGCATTGCTGCTAGTAGAGAAGTCCATTACATTCAATTGGTTCTTCTCCTTTCACTCTGCATCCATTCCTAAAGGTCTTTGCACAGGACCATTTTTTTTTGTTGTGAATCCCACATGGCGGTGTAATTACTTGGGACAAGCAATAATTTTGATATGGCTTCATTTTGTAGCCACCATAGCCACATGCACAGGCTTCTCTTGACATTGTATGAGTAGGTTCTTCTGAATATGCCAAGAGGAGGCCATATATTGAGCTGTTTCGTCATCTTTATGCCATACATAGGATTTCATTACTCTCTTTTGTTGAATTAAGGAATGGATATAACAACATGTAAAAGTTTTTACAGTCTACCACTCGAGTTGCTGGTATAGGGAAGGCAGGTTTTTCAAGGGGCATTCAAGCCCTATGAACCAAACTGAAATAGAAAGGACAGTGTGGTCAAAACAAAAAGCAAAGCCAAGAAGTGGCAGACTACATTTTTGTTGTAAAACAGACTAATTAATGCTTAGAAAACAAGGAAAGACTTTCAGAAGGGTTTGGCAGTTGGAGAGTTATTAATCATTCCCCTTTGGCAGTGGTGTCAGACTTATAGAAATGGACCCAGGGTGTGCATATTGATTAGAAAGCCACAAATTTACAGTATTGTAATATTGTAAAATACATATATATTGTATTTTAATTCATTTCCCAGTTGCATTTTAATCTGCTCTTTTGCACTGAGTTTGATACCACTGCTCTATACAGTAATGAATCTAGGCAAGACCAGTATAGTGAAAATTGGGGAAATATTATTTTTATTGATGAAAATCATTTTTTTGCCAGTCAAGACTATACCAAAACCATTTTCCTAGGAATTCCAGAGTAGTCTATATAAGCTTTGGGCACCTTCATCAGGCTATCAAACATTCATCCAAACATGTGTTGGGGGGATTTTTCCTTACTTCCATGGAGTCTGGGAGCCTCATCTCTATGAAGAACTCTGAAAAATATATGTATTGATTTACTGAGAAACAGAATTGTTCTGGAATTACAGAATTCCCAAGGCAGGGTAGATTCCAGCAACATTTCAAAGGCAGCTTGTTCCAAACAGAACTTAAGATCGATACCTCCCCTCCCACCCCCAATCCAATCTTCTTTTACACTTTGGCCATTGAACCAGCCATCTGTTACAACAAGACCAAAACTGTATCCACGCCATATATAGGAGAGGTGTGTTTCAGTGGCCTGGAAACTTGCCTCCCTTAAACCCCACTGAAAACCTCATGGGCTTGATTGAGGGCAGTGCCCGTCAAAGGCCCATCTAACATCTAAAGAGTAGATGGCAGCCTCTGGGGAACTTAATGCCAAAACATGCAAACCAAGGAGTGAGCCGAGGAAACTGGCAGGCTTCTTTTTATTTTGTTCTGAACTTTGGCCTAGTGAATTTGCACCCTGCAGCAGAAGGAGCCAAGGGGGAGGGAGGGAGTGCCTGCAGGCCGCCTTCAAGCTCTCAGTCAGAGCCAGCACCACGGAGTCTCCTCTGCATCCCCTCCTTAGGAGCCCTGCACTGAAGGCTGGAGCATTCTCCATCCGCAGAGAACATCCGGGACAAAATGCGTGCACGGCTTGCTTTTGCATTTACCTCCCTGTGATTGAAGCCCGCAAGATCCCAGGCTGAAGTGTCCAGTCTGTGGGGAAGAGCCCCAGGAGGGAAATCTCTGCGCTGGGGGAAGGGAGGGGGGTCCTAGAACTTTGCAGCTCGAGCACCCTCTTGTGGCCAGGGAGGAAACTGCCTTCTCCTTGGAGCCCACTGCCCTGGCCCTGCTCCAGGCCTGGAGTTACTGGCAGGGCCTAAGGCGGGGACTCAAGGAGTGCCATCTAGTGGTTCTCTCAGACATTGCGTCGGGGCTGTAAACCAGTGATGGTGGATGACTCACCCAGTGACACACTGCCCCTCCCACAGGCTTGGGCAGGAAGCCCTGCAGCCACACAACCAAAAGGAACCCTCTTGTCACACTGCTGAGACCCTGCACATCCCCTATGGACACGCGTGCTCCTGCAGCTGTTTGTTTGTAATTTGTGGGGATGGTCTCCAGCTTCAGCCCTTCCTTCCTTCTTCCTCTCCCCTAGAATTAGATCTTATCAGGTGTGCAACAATAAGGAGCAGCAATAAGAGAGCTCCTACAAAGTTCTCCACATATTCAAGTAGGGAGGCAGCTCGGGTAGACATCAGACTTGGGGTAGCAAAATCCAGAGTTCAAATCCAGCCTCAGACACTTCCTCGCTGGGCGATGCTGGGCAAGTCACTTAACCACTATCTGCCTCAGTTTCCTCATCTCTAAAATGGGGATAATAATACCACCTACCTCACAGAGTTATATCAGATGAGATCCTTGTAAAGGATTCTGAAAATATTATTCTTCAAGAAGTGCCACATAAATGCTACCTGCCATTGCACCCATAGGTTGTAGTCTGATCATAGATATGGAGCTGGAAGGGACCTCAGAGGTGGCCTAGTAGAACAGGTGGAGATTAACCAGCTTCTATGGCCGGCTAATGCCTCCAATCTAAGCCCTAGCAAAAGTCTGACTAGAGATGGGAAAATGGACTCTTAATCCAAGGCATACTTACTACCCAATGCAGTTGTTGTGTTTTGCAGTAAAGAATTAAAGACTATGAAGGATGGGCATCAAAATCTTCTAAACTCTACCAAATTGTGTTTGTGGAAAAAGGAGGCCGGATATATATTAAAAAGTTTAGGGATTTTTTTTTTTAATGTAGAGAAGTTGTCAGATTTATTATGTGTCAACGTGCTTGATTGGTTTATTTTATCCCAGTTAATTTGCATACCTCTGGAGCAGAGGAATGAACTTGAGCAACTGTTGGGTAAAAAAATTAAACAGCTGATTGGTTTTTGTCATTTAAATAAGATAATTTTTTGTTTTTCCCTTGGTGAGGGGCACTCTGGTCTATTTTAGGGACAGAAAGAAATGCAAAGGAAATCTAGGCTATTAGAATATTCAACAAAATTGAGAGACAGGTAATATGTACTATATTATTATTCTAGGGAACTATTGACCTAAGTCTAGATCAGTTCAAGATAAATAAATTGGGGTTTACTATATGTAGCAGTGGGCAGCTAGGTGGATAGAGTGACCAGGATAGAGAATACAGGCCTGAAGTTAGGAAAACTCTTCCTGAGTTCAAATCTGACCTCAGACACTAGCTGTGTAACCTTGGACAAGTCACTTAATCCTGTTGGCCTCATTTTCTTCATCTGTCAGATGAGTTGGAGAAGGAAATGGCAAACCACTCCAGTATCTCTGCCAGGAAAACCCCCAATGGAGTCGTAGAGTCAAACACAACTGAAAAATGACAGAACAACAGCAATTGCTATACTGGAGTTTCCTCTTTACCTTTTTTTGGTTCTCTTTCTCCATCCTCAGCAATACTTGAGAGAGACAGGTTGGTGCTGATTTTAAGTTCAGTCTGAATCTACCATTTCCTATTCATGACTTTTTGTTATTCTCTCCTTATTCACTTATCATCTTTTTGAATGTTCCATAAACCGTCTCCTAGAAAATATTTCTAGTGGTGTTTGCTCTCATATCACACCATTTCCGGATCCTTGCTATTACTCATTTCCTTTGCTGTGCCATTTTGATGTAGAAAAACCACAGGGTCCATAGTTGGGTGAGAAACAACAGGGAATAAAAGAAACCAAGAAATTCACTACTGCCAGCATGTATTCTGTGTCTTCTATGGGCACTGCACTAAGTTAATGCAGGACAACGAGACAAAGGAAATAGTCCTTTCTCTCATTCCAAGGGAAATTCTACTTTAATATCTCATCTCTGGCAAGCCCGTCCACAGAGACACAGTCCAGAAAAGGATTGTTTGGTTCTTGTCCAAGGACTAGTCTAGCCAGGAACAGAAAGGCTCATCCCCAGAAGGTCGGACATGAGGCGATGAGTTTTTTTGGCCCAGGCAACCCATAAGCTATCATCTACAGAGTCGTGGAGGGATTTCAGTCTGTAGAGGGAGTCATCAAATAGATGAATCCAGGATGTTTTTAAAGTCTTGGAATCAGAGCAGTTGTATCTAACATGTGTCTGAAAACTTCTGAAAAATAAGGCCCATTTGTTAGCTTTTAGAAATTACATTAAAATCATGTGCAAAGAATGTATGTGACCTCCCTTTCCTGAGTCAATCCTTAGGGGCTTTTCTGGCTGGGCAGTCTTTCAGAGCCAAAGAAAATTATCATCCTGAAGTAGGTTTTTCCAACCCTTTCCATATGTTAGGATGATTCATGTGATGGCAGTGAATGCAGGAAGCAATGGTAGCTCTAAGAGATACAGTGTCAGGATGGGGGAGATTACATTTTTAAATGATTCCAAATCCTTACTTGCCAGTGTTCTTAACCTGTGGGGGTTTATCCTCAGGGAGAGGCTGGCCCATACCAATTTTTGTGTAAATTAGGTAGGAAAAAAGAGAACAGAAAAAATTAGGTAGAAAAAAACTCAGTGGATACAGGGAATTCCTAGAGGAAGAAATCCCTTCTGATGCAGGTTGACACTGTCTGCAACAGACAGCTTTAGAGAACTGCTGAAGGGTCAGTGATTTGAACAGGATCACGCAGCTAATGTGTGTCAAAGGCAGGACTTGAGCCCCCAGACCAGCACACTATCTATCTCTTTGAGGATATAGTGGACGGTAAAACAAGTTAATCTAAGATCTTTGTCAGTATCATGAAGAATACAAAGTGTAAAGAAGGATTATCTAGTGATGATGATGAAAATGTTTCTATTTGCAGACAACATTGCACTAATTGTATCCAGCCTAGAAACACTACAGAGGATGGGTGTGGAGTGTCTTTAACAGGGACTAATGTTGGATTTTCCACGAGATTTGGGTCTGCATTATGTTCGGGAAGTTGCTTAGGGCACTCCAAGATACCCCAGTATTCCCTGCCCCTAATACTCATCACATTAGCAGCAATAGACTACCAGGAATAGTATGTGGTTGTAAAATATGCAACTACACAACCTAGGAAGTATACAAATTCTAAATAATGTCAAGGATGATGGAAAGACATAGAGTAAAAGGGCTGTAGCCTATTACCACTGATGATTTGCTTGGAGAAATGGTAGAAACTAAATTATTGGGGACATGTGTGCTCTGAAGGGAGCTAGTTAGGCCACATAAATGAGAATGAGAAGCAACAAATAGACAAAGAGTACATGGGCACCCCAGAGATATCCAGTTAGTAACAGGAAAGCCTCTACACCAGATGCTCTTTGGAAAGATTTATTGGGGGAAATGGCCTGGAATCATATAGTTTGGATGCAATCTCTATTGGGGAAGGGAGCTGCAGTGATGAACTCAAGATGGCACCGAAGTACCCAAATACAGTATAGGTGGCAGCAGTAAACAGCTTTATTATCATTGCTAGCACCATCTGGAAGGATTGTAGTAGACAATGGGAACACCAAAATGTCTAAGACACAATCTCTGCTCTTGAAGGACCCTGCAATTCAAACATGGACAGAGGATACAAAGCATTAAAAAAAAAAAGTCAACATCCTTTGTTAATTCAATATTTTGGTGGATCAATGAACTTATTGATGAGGATACTCGCTCCAGCAGTAGTGCAGATTGAAGCCTATCAATGCCTTCCCATTGTTAGAAACTCTTTATCCATGTCCTCCTGTAAATCACAAAGATTGTACCCTAATCCCAGGAGGCCTTCCTCTAAACCTTGTCCCATTAGTTCTCCTTCACTCTTACTAAGTGGCAAGCTCATTCCCTTCTCTGGACATATATTTCACTGATGATACCCCCATTAGGGCACTTCTGTGCACATTAGTGGCACTTCATAGATAATATCTATAGCTTACTCATTGAATACCTTTCCATTGTCTTTAGGGACTGCTGAGAGAGCTGCAACTTTAATTCTTAGTGTTTATTGACTATAAAATATTTTTTGATTGGTTAAGGCAGAATGCTTCCTTGAAAGCTTTCTTGTAATGATGTATCTGTTGTTCAGTTATGTCTGACCCTTTGTGACCACATCTGAGATTTTCTTGGCAAAGATACTGGAGAAGTTTGCCATATGCATCTCCATCTCATTTTATGATGAGGAGCTGAGGCAAACAGGATTAAGTGACTTGCGTAGTGTCACCCAACTTGTAAATGTCTGAGGCTTCATTGGAACTCAGCCAGATGAGTCTTACTGACTGTAGATCTGGCCCTCCATCCCAAGTCACCTAGCTGCTCCTGCACATCATACACCTATCAAAATTATACGAGATTCCTTAAAAAATGTAACAAAAGGTAACTGTTGGAGAGCAACACTACTGAAATCCAATGAGATATAAAACAGGGAGGTGAATGCTTTCCAAAGGTTTTTGTCTCTGTCATTGAAGATTACAATCACAAATTCCAAACTGAAGAGGGATTCCCAATGGATATTGAGGTCTTCCAGATGGTCCTGCTCGAGAATGTTTTGCCAATTACTTTGTGGCTGAGAACAACATAAGTTGGCACATGCTTTGACCCCATATAAAGGAGTGAGTGGTAAAGGAAGGAGCAACAACCAAGGCCTAAATGACCAAGATGGCCATTTCTTGATTGTTGCTTCTCATGGGTTTTTTTTTTTTGGTTGCCTAAGGACAAACCAATAAATTTCCCTGCATTATTCATTTCCTTTTGGCAAACTTGCATTCCACCACATTGTTAAAATGGAACACTACTGGTCTTCTGTGGTTGTGAAATTTAAATAGTCTTTCAAGACAGTCAGATCACTAGGCTAGATACACACGGCTTGTGTATCTTACATTTCCACTTCCAATGACAGCTCTTTGAAGATGTTAAATTGCCAGTGATGTTGGCATTTATTGGAACTCTGGCTGAGATTTTCCAAAGCTTGATATAGTAGGCTTGTGTCTATGAGGGATATCAGTATCTTGCAAGTTACCCTGATGTAGAGCTAAAATATCTCACTGAGAGGTTAGATCTGTCTAGAACCCCACAGTCTAGTTTTGATTAGCTTCAATCAAATTGGCACATCCAGATCCATCTAGTTTTGATTAGCTTCAATCAAACTGGCACATCCAGATCCATCCTTTGATTTTGCTCTCTACCTGCCTGCCTTCATTGACAGGCTCTCAGCCGTACATGCATATATATTCACATGTGTGGCTGAAAGCACTAGACTCAGAGTCAGAAGTCGTATGCCAGCCTGGCTCCAGAATTAAGTAGCTGTGCAACCTTCTGGCACTTACCAGGCTTTTAGGGATCTTGGTTTTCTCAAAAATATTCTCTAGGGCTCTCTATACTTTTGTATGAATCATCTGTGAATTAGATGTGACAGAAAGATGTGGTCTTTCAGATTTACTAACTGTTCATTAATATATGGTATTATTAATATTTCCAAACCTTGGGGTCACCTGGAAGACTCACTGGATTGAGAGCCAGCCCTAGAGACAGGATGTCCTGGGTTCAAATCTGGGCTCAGACACTTCCTAGCCATGTGACCCTAGGTAAGTGACAACCCCATTGGCTAGCCCTTACCACTCTTCTGCTTTGGAACCAACACATAGTATTGATTCTAAGATGGAAGGTAAAGGGTTTGGAGGGAAAGGGGCATTTCTAAATCTGCATGGAAAGGAAGTAGACAGGCTAGAGAAGCTGGGGGACAAAGATGGCAGTGGGGCTGAAAGTTGCTCTGAGACACTTCTGAGGAAACTAGTATCGTTCATCAACCCTAAGTTCCATGGAGAAATAGACTCCAAGCCTGACCATCATTTTCCCTTCACTTGTCATCTTTACCAATTTGCTGATTACAAGGTACAATATCAGAAGTATATTTTCATTTCTCTTATAAGTGATTTGTAATAATTATGGTTATTAATGATTTGGAGAGGCTTTTTTGTTTAGTTAATATTTTTGTTTACCTGTTTTCTTTTTGGAGAAATATACCCTTGGAGGGAAAAAAAAAACAAAAGGGAAAGGTCTCTGATCTGGGGCTTCTAATTTGTCATCCAACATTCAAAATTCTGATAACATATCCACTTTGATCTTATGGAATATGGTATGAGACAGTGATGGTGAACCTATGGCACACGTGCCAAAAAGGGCATGTAGAGTTCTCTCTGTAGGCACACCTGCCTTTACTGGCAGATTTTGTTACAAGAAAGGCAGAGGGACTTGGACAGAGTCCATGTGCCTGAGGACATTCCTCACTTCCCCCACAGGTAGCACTTGTTCTAGGGGGGGCGGGGGCCTGGACCTGGCACCCCGTCTCTAAAAGATTTGCCCTCACTGGTATAAGATATTGATTTCAACTTAATTTCTACCAAACTTTTCCAGTTTTCCTAGAAAGTAGCTAGTTCTTAAGTAACTAGTGAGTTAAGTAAAGTAACTAGTTCTTCCTAAAGAAATTGTTTATCAAATATATATTGTGTTATAACTTAAGTGCTGTTGTCCTTTCATTTGTTCCTGCAGTAGACTTTTCAAACAATCAAATTATCTTAACTTTCTATTTCAATCTGAGGCCCCCTTTTTTAATCTTCTTCCCCTTCAGGAGACATATAAAGTCAAACACCATGGTCTAAAATTTTGTTTCTTTTTTGTTGTTGTTGTGTCCTCAAATGTACCTCTCTTAAGACACATTCAGACCATCTACAGCCAAATCTGTCAATCAGCCAATAAATATTTATTAAGCACTCACTACTTGGGATCAGAATCAATATTTTAAAAAATGCTTCAGCAAAATGGAAGTAACCAACTCAAATGTAAGGCAGATTAATTAGTAGTCAATAAAATATTAATGTCTAATGTGCCAGGCATTGTACTGAAATACAAATAGGAAAAAGAAAGAATCCCTGCCCTTAAGGAGCTTACAGATGAATAATGGAAGACAACATACAAAAGGAGTTTGAAAAGGAAGAACTGCCACAGGGACATAATGGAATCCAGTTCAGAGACTTGGAAGCTTTCTTTAAAAGGAGGCTTTGGGAAGAACCCTTTTTTTGGTCTCCAGATTTTCAGGCAAAGGGACAAAGGGTCCGGGGGGTGCTAACGAGATGTGAGTCTTAGGGTTAATACAGTCTTGCAGAAAGATGATGATCCAAATGGTGAAGTTTCTCAGGGTGGTGGGGTTTACTTGTTGAAAAATGAAAAGGATAGAACTTCTGGGTTGAGATGGCTGCAGTTTAGCTGCAGGACTCATTCTCTCCTCATCACCTACCAATATAGACTACTTCAAAAGGCAAAAAAAAAACCCACCAAATTCATATGAACCAAGTGTCTCCACAGTAGGCCACCGCACTGAAGGTATGTGGGATTTGGGCATCTACACACTATAAGGGGGTGAAATAGCTCCCACCAAAATGCAAGCTGATCAACCCTTCCCCACCCCACCTACGGAGTCAGGGTCAGAGCCAGCACTCGCTAGAATCAGCAGGCGAGCGAGGGGCACCTCTTGATCCTTGGCAGCTAACTAAGACCACCAGGGACCTACCCCTGAGAGCAGCTAGACCCCATCAGGCTGAAAAGCTCAGACCTTGGGCACAGAGATAGCACAGAGAAGTGTGGCACATAGTAAAAGCTGTGGAGACATGAGAGGTGGCCTCAGGCAAAAACCACTGTCCTTGTCTCCTTACACAGAGAGCCTGCCCTCCCCACTCAGACTCCTGACTGGAAAGGGAAGGAAAAACCAGCTTAGAGATGGCAAACGATGCCCAGAAAATACAACTTCCAACCACCAAGAAGATCAAGAAGAAGGCTTTAATCCAGGATAAATTTTGTGGAGAAAAAATCCAGACTACAGAAGAAACAGCAGAGGACAATGAACAATTAAATGCATCCAAATGCTCAAAAAAAATGCAGAAATTGGTCACAAACTCTTGAAGAATTTGGCAAGAAAAGTTGGAAATTGTTAAAAATGAAAATAACAGTCTAAAAGACAGGAACTCCCCATTGGAAAAGAAGCCTAGAACTCAAATGAAATGATAAATAAATTGGAGAATACAAACAGCTGGAAGCCAATAATCTCACAAAACAGCAAGAATTAATAAAGCAAGGTTAAAAGATTGACAAAATAGAAGGAAACATGAAATATCTCACTGGGAAAAAGACTGATCATGAAAACCAGTCTAGAAGAGAGACTATGAGAATCATTGGTCTATCCCAAAACCCAAAAATAAACAGAAATCTTGACATCATACTACAAGAAATTATCCAAGAAAACTGCCTTGATATTCTTAAACAAGAGGGCAAACTAAACATTGAAAGAATTCTACACTAAATCCCTCAAAAGACATCCTCCAGGAATATATTTGCCTAATTCAAAAGCTTCCAAGCTAAGAAGAAATTTTTACCAGAATAAGCATGACTGGAGAGGTTTAATTTTTTTAAGCAAAAGTAACTATAAAGTACAAAGCTACTGCTGCTGCATGTAATCTTATTGCAATCACTATATCATTCCTTTGGCAATTTCTGCCTCAATATATTGTGAATAAAATTTTTCTATAGAAATTAAATGATTTAAAAACTCACATTTATGAAACATTCAGTGCTTTTCAGCCTGCTTTATGGCTGTTATTTTTTTGTTGTTATTTCATGTGCTATTTGGGCAACTTATTTTACATTCAAACATTCTGTGTTGATACTAAAAGCCCAACTATAGTTATTTTATCATGTCAAGTTACTTATACCATACTTGGGATGGTGTTGGAAAGAATGAAAAAATGCACTGTTGAAAATATATTACACTCCTGCCCCTTCCATCTTCTGAGTAAACCTGTGGACAATTCGATATGGGGTAGGTTAAATATAGTTCTCATTTTTTGTAGCACAATACCAAGGACATACTTGTGGCAAAAGTGAATTTCGAATGTTGTGCAAAAAAACCTGATGTCATCTACTTATTTCCTTATATTCCATTAATGAGATAAACATTTTGTATACTGTTAATTCTGTAAACAAATGCATGTTCAAAAGATCATTGATGGTCTTATAAACTTAATCTAATATATTTTAGATATTTTAATTTTTTTCCCTCTTGGGGAATACATTTAGTGTGTAGCAAATACCCCATGCCATTTTCATATAAGGTTATATAACTTTTCATACATATGCATAAAAATTTTGTTGTAGTAAAATTCTTTAAACCAAACAATGTTTTAATCTAGGACATGAATTTAATCTGTTCTTTAAAATCTATTTTTATGTGTCCCTTTAAATATATACAAAAATCATTGCTAATATAGCAATAAATACTTTGGGTACTGACTGCCTCTTTGGAGTCTATATATAAAATTACAAACTTGTATTCTTATTCTTTTCTGTGTATGATGTACTAAAATTTCAAAATTACTTTTGCACCATTCTTATACTTTTTTCTTTGACGTTGGTACCAGTTTTGCTGTAAAACATTGCTGCTTTTTTTTCATTTTAAACATTTTATTAGTGATAATGCAACTTACAAAGTGATAAATTATGGTTAAAATTTCCGAATTAGGCGGCTGTAAACTTTTATGTTGGGCTTTTCTCAAGAGTTCAGTGAACAAACTATGCCATTTTTGTCTGGAAGGGAAAAATTCTGATTTTTCAGCTGCTAGGGTACGTTTTTTGTGGTAAAAGAAAAATTATTTGGTCATTGTTGTAGTCTTCACTCATAATGAGATTTTTAAATCGTCCTATGTATTATAGTAAATAGATGATTTTGAGATTTAAGGTTCTTATGAGTTTGATTTGCTCCCTTTTCCTAAAATAAAAATTGCCTTTCCCAACTGTTATGTCCTAGGTATTGTACTTCTAATTTTAACTTGGATTAATCATTCTGGATCAAGATGTTGACATGAACCAGGCTGCTGTTGAAGTACATGTATATTATAAATTATCTTATGTGTTATATTCTTGCAAGTTATTATCTTTTCTAAGAAAACAAAAGCCCTATTATTCCTATTGCAAAGCACACAGGAATTGAGAAAGTACAATAATTTAAAAAACTGTCCGGTAAATGTAGTATTCTTAACTTGTTCTATATTACTTAAACCTGTTGTCTATAGCTTTAATTTATAGCTGTCAGTTTAACATTGGCATGTCTAGCAAAGAAAATTAAACTTTAAGAGTTTTATAAACTGTTAAAAAAAAAAAAGAAATTTTTACCAGAAGTCAGAAAGAGACAATTCAGATATCAAGGAGCACCAATCAGGATTACACAAGATCTGGAAGCTTCCACACTAAAGGACCACAAGGCTTGGAATATGATAGATATGCAGAAAGAAAGTAGAATTGGGTCTTTAGCCAAGGATCACCTACCCATCAAAACTGACTATATAGTTCCTGGGGAAAGTATGGGCATTCAACAAAATAGAAGTTTTTCCAAGTATTTGTAAAGAAGCGACCAAAACTAAGTGGAAAGTTTGATATCCAAACACAAAAAGAGAAACATGAAAAGGTAAATAACAAAGAAAGGGGAAAGAAAAAAAGAATTTATTTTCATTTAAATTTTCTTAAGAGCTTCAATAAGATCAAATTGCTTATATTAATATATGAAAAAATGTTATTTGTAACTCAAAATTATATTCACTATTATAGTAATTAGAAGAATCATTAAGAGTTAGAGGTTGGGTTAATAAGTGGTCTAAGGTGATATGTAAAAAAAGAAAAGGAAAAAGGGGGGGAATGGAATGAATATGGCACCAAGAGAAACTTGAAGAAATAAGATAAATAGAACAATCTATATCACACAAAAAGGCACATGGGAAGTGGAGGGAAAGAATACTATTATAAGAAGGAGAGGAAGAGAATTCTAATAGGTTAAACATAAACCTTACTCTCAGTGGAATCAATTCTGAAAGGGAAGAGCATTTAGATCCCTTGGGGTATCAAATTCTATATTACTCTTCAGGGAAAGTGAGAAGGGAAAAACTAGGCGGGGAGAGGCGGAGTCAAGATGGTGGCCTAGAAGGAGCAGGAGTTCAGACCTCTGAATGCCCTTCCTTACCGATCACAAACCAAATGCTCCAAGGGGACTGAAAATCAAAGGAACCCTCCTGCTGGACTCAATTCAAAAGCCAGAATCCAAGAACACTCGGGTTTAAGGGGAAGGAAAAAGGAAGGTCCCAGGACCCCTCCCCCCCCACCCACCGAGAGCCCTAAGCCTTCAGTGGCAGAGGGAACCTCTGGGTGGGCAAAGGTGCTGGTCTGGAGGGTATACCTTGAGGACAGGGCTGTGCCAAGCTCAGAGCATCCAACTCAGACGGCAGGGAAGGAGCTGTGGAGGGAGGATAGAGCTGGCAGCCTGGCCATAGGTGTGGCCTCACAGCACACCCAGCCCAACTCAGCTGAACTTAATCCCATCAAAAGTCTTCAGAACTCAGGAAAGCTGAGGCTCCACACCCTTCCCCCATTAACTGCTGGACTTTAATCCAATCAAAAGCCTCCAGAGGACAGGGAAGCTCAAACCCCAACAACCCTCCCCCACAGACTGCACTGAGAGATCTGTCAAAGCTCCAAGAGGGGAGACTGACAGAAACCCCCAAAACCAAAAAAAAAGAGGAGCAAGAGCACAGACAAATACGGGGAGCAAAGAAGGGGTGAATATGAGCAAACAACAGAAGAAGAAAGAAATTACAATAGACAACTTCTATATAGCAAAAGGAACAGAAGGGGAGGGATCAGCACACAATAAATCAGTAATCCCAGCAAATTGGATACAGGCTTTGGAAGAACTCAAAAATGCAATTCAAAACACAATTAAGAGAGGATGAGGACTATTGGGAAAAGAACTTAAAAACTAAGATAAGTCATCTGGAAACAGAAGCACTTGAACTGAAACGAAAAAATAGTGTCTTGAAACCCAACCAGCTGGAAAATGAGGCAAAGGAGATGAAAGATGAGGTAAAGAGGATGAAAGATGACCTCCATAGAAAATCAGACCAGAAAGAGAAGGATGACCAAAAAGCCAGGGATGAAATCCAGTCTTTAAGAACAAGAATACAACAACTAGAATTCAGTGACCTCACAAGGCAGCAGGACACTATAAAACAAAACCAAAAGAATGAAAAAATTGAGGAAAAGATGAAGCATCTCATTCACAAAACAGGATTTAGAAAATTATTCAAGGAGAGACAGTTTAAGAATCATTGGTCTACCAGAAGACCATGACAAAAGAAAAATCTTGGACACAATACTACAGGAAATTATTCAAGAAAACTGCCCTGATATTCTAGAACAAGAGGGGAAAGTGGAGATTGAAAGAATCCACAGATCATCTCCTGTACTTAATCCCCAACTGAAACATCCAGGAATGTTATATACAAATTCAAGAACTATCAGACCAAAGAAAAGATATTACAAACTGCCAAGAAGAAGACGTTCAGATACCATGGAACCACAGTGAGGATAACACCACATCTGGCTGGATCCACACTGAAGGACCGAAAAGCATGGAATATGATATTCCAGAAAGCAAGGGAACTAGGTCTACAACCAAGAATCAATTACCCAGCAAAATTGACTATATTCTTACAGGGGAAAGTGTGGTCATTTAAGAAAAATAGAATTCCAAGAATTTGTAAAGAAAAGACCAGCCTTGAACAGAAAATGCGATGCCCAAGCACAGAACTCAAGAGAATCATCAAAAGGCAATTTTAAAAAATGGGAAAACAGAAAAACAAAACAAACAAAAAGAACCCCCTTTTTTAAAATAGACTCAATAAGTTAAAATGATATGTATCCCTATAAGAAAAGAGGTCATTGGTAACTCCTAAAAACTGTTGTTATTACCTGGGCAGCTAGAAGAATTACACTTAGAGGGAACAGTGACAGACTGTATAGGATGAAAGGACAAGACGTAAATAGGTATATAGATATATGCATGCATAAATACATATACGTGTGTATATGTATATATATATATACATATATATATTCACCTAGAGCTTTAAAAAGAGGTTAATATTTAAAGAACTAGGAAAAGAAACAAATGGGGGTAAATTTATGTGTCACAAAGAAGTTCATGGCAGGAGGAGGGAGAACATCAATACACTGTAAGGGTAAAGAGGTTGGAGATATGAAATACTCAACTCTTATGTGCTTTGAAATTGACCCAAAGAGGGAAAAACAATCCAATCCATTGGGGCAGAGAATAAATTTGTGCCCTATAGGGGAGTCGAAGGGTAACAAACGGACTTGTGGGGAGGGAAGCAGAACAAGGGAGGAAGAGGGTGGTGGGGTGATTTTAGAAAGACTACAGGGAAAATGAGGGGGGAAATACAAAGGGGAGATAGAAAGGGAAGTAAAATAAGGGTGGGAACTAGGGGAACTGATTAAAAAGAATCATTGTTGTAGAAGGAAATAGTGAAAGAAGAAAAGGCAGGACCAGGAGTAG